>NW_020799097.1:33115475-33169744 GCF_003259725.1 Athene cunicularia
CAGCAGCGCTGCGGCCGCGGCTCACAAAGATCTCCACCGTAATGTGGGCAAACAGGCCTCTGCTTTATTAGGCACTTTTATATGAGGGGAAAATAAAATTTAAAAAAAAAAAAAAAACACATAGCGTTTTTCCCCGGTGTTGGATGTATACCTGCAGATGCAGTGAAACCAGGTGTGTGATCACAGGCTGTGCTTGTCTACTGGTTTACATAAGAGCTCTCAAAACAGTCAAAACCGAAAAGTTTTAAAAGACAATTCATAAAGCTTAAAAAGAAATCATTATTATATTTAATAGCCTACCCTTGTCTCTGATACTGTAGTGATTATGAACTCGCTCAAATCAATGCAGTTCGACTAAGGAGTGTTTAAAGAAGCACATTCGGCCCCATTCCTGTGTTATTTGCAATGGCTGCTCCGACGGGTTAATGTCAGGCTCCCATGCGGTTAAGCGACAAGTCTCAGTTTGTTTTCCGAGTATTTTATTGTTAGACTATGCTGTACCCTTACTACACCTTTGTTACTTTCAGATTGAGCTGTAAATCAGATACATCAGGAGAATTTCTGGCAGTCAGTGAGCGCTTGTGCGAGAGGCTTATTAAACTTTGGTGATAACTGGTTTAAGGAAGAAAAAGCAGGTATTACTGCTGAAAGCCAAAATGGTTTGATAACTCAGGTACTGCTCATCTAGCCACTATGAGTGGATTAAAGTCTTAATGGCTTCAGCTCATCAACATCCTCAAAGAGTAAAACTAAAGTTTGCTAGGATTTGGACTCGCGCTGCCCTGGCGTGGAGAATCTCACAGCCCAGCTACAGGCTGTTGGAGAGCAAGGACTGAGCCCAGAGGCCAGTGCCAGAACTTCTCTACCCAGATCATGGGGGGCTAACAATACATGGCCCTGGTTTACAACTCTAACCCAGATGATGAGAACTGAAAAGAGAAGCACAGCCAGAAGAATGACACTCACCTTGGTGTAACTCTGAGGCTCAGCAGAGGCTGACATGCTTTTCTGCCCTCTGCTAGTGACAGCTGCATTTCAGCAACGGGGTTCTACTAGACAGCAGTGAAGAAGCACTCACTTATAAAGTACTTTGGAAGATCGCTGGCATGAAAATCTGCAATGGTAAAAAGCAGCAGTTCACAAATTAGCTAGCACTGTGGGGCAGCTGCACACAGTGACAGCTTCACACTAGGTCATAGCACAAAACTTCCTAAATTCAGCTCTGCCTTTCCAGCTTTTTGAAGCTCCCCTCTCCTGTGCAAGACACAGGAGGTCAACAGAAGGTGTCCCTGGTGTTTTCCCCCAAGTTTCTGGAGAAGAGGCTGTTTCAGGGGACATGACTAGTATATCCTTATGTCCTGACAGTGCTTGGTTGCCAGAAAAGCTTCTGAGTTGGTGATTGGCATAGCTCATAGCAGCCTTTAACTTGCTATAACATGCTCTGAAGTGAGGACAGCTGCAGGCAACACTTACTTCTTTTGAACTATGCTCCAGTCCGATGCGCACATGCTGCCCTTCAGCAAACTAGCACAATTGCAGGCAGAGAAGGAGAAGGGAGGGCCCTGCCTGCAAGCTACAGCCTCCAGTTGTGAAGCCCTCTCACTTCCTCGTGAACCGGGCTGGCGAAGGCCTGCCGAGTTGGCTTCACCTGGGTATGCAAGCAAGATTCAGCAGGACTTGTTCACAGAAATTGACACCGGACCAAGCCCTTCAGATGCACATTCCTGAGCCCACTCCTCCCCTTTAGGGCATTTTATGCCAGCCGCTCCCAGGTTTCCCCCTCGCCTTAATTACCTTTTTGTAGGGATGAGCTCTGTGTGTGTGTGTATGTGCATGCTAATGCTAGGAAGGGCTGGCAGTGTAGCTTTGCAGCCCAATCTCTTCTAATATGAACCTGGCTTCAGGCTGCGGCTTTTTTTCCAATGCTTAAATGCACCGCATGTGGATATTAGGTGAGGTCAAGAATTTGCTTTTTTCTTGCACACAAAACAAGGAAATGCATTCTGCCTCACCACAGCTGCTGCAACCACAACTGCACCACTGAACCAGCTGCACTTGCTGGCCTACAGCAAGGCAGCCAGAGCTAACTCAGGAGTCACTCTGCCCCTTCCCTTATTGCTCTTCCTCCACCAGAGTCCTCTAGACACCAGTCCCACAGTGGCGACTGCAGAGACTTTCTCTCTTGAGAAGGATGGACAAACCTTTGCTAAGTGAACTGCAGCCACGTACAGAGCACTGGAGATAAGGGCTGTTGTGATCTTGCAATAGCAGTCACAGATCTGCAGCCAAGAAATGAAAGAGAAAAGGGGGAGTATTGAACTGGGTGGTGTTACAAGACAGTCTGAGAAAAACGCCTCCTCAGAAGTCCACTCATAGGCTGGATATTATGGTCCTTGCCCTGCAGCCCTTGTAAGGCCCCACTGAAACTTGACTATGGTAAGAGGGGCTGGGAGAGCAGAGGCTCAAGTTATTAGCTCCCAGTCTGATTCAGAAGTACCTGTTCACACTACAGGCATGACTCAGAGCCTAGAAAGGGCTTTGGGATCTGTGAAGATAAACCAAAGAGGTCCAACCCTTGAGAAACAGTTTTAGACCTTGGATTGGTCTTGTCTTCAGATCTGAGGATATTTTTGGCAGATGCAGAAGTTCCTGGATGAAAGTTAAACAGAGCAGCTGAACATACCTTGCCATTGGCTTTCTTGTTGTTGGTTAGTGTGGGTTTGGGTTTTTCTTAATGCTTCTGTGGTGATTTTTGTATCTTTGCATGTTTCAAAAGGATTGCAAAGAAGTGGAAATGCTAAGGGGTGTTTTGGCTCATTCTGCCGTGTAGAGGGTTTCTGTGCCAAAGCGCTAGTTACCTAGGAAACTGCTGTAGGATTGGATTTGGATAGATGTGTTGTCAACTGCAAATGAGTAGAGCAGCTTTTCAAGAAGTGGAGAAGAGTGTAAAATGCACTGAAAATATGAATGTCTGTAATGTGATTCCTAGGTAAGATGGTGGTCCTGTCTTTTTGACTGGCATTTTGTAGGCACCCTGACAACAGCACAGAGGGATTCCAGATGGAGTGTATGGCCATGCCTCAGCACCTGAGCTTCAATGGCCTGGTGCTTGTAAGCTTGGTGAATGTCTAAAAGTCAAACCACGACTGTCTGCAAAGACTAGTACTAAGGTTGCCATTAAGCATTTTGCCCATTTTATTACAACAGAGTTATGACAATCGAAGGAAATTACAGCCTTTCTAGAGATTTAAACTGCAGCCCTCCATGGCCTTTTTCAAAAAAAAAAAAAAAAGAGACTGATGAAATATTGCAGAGCTTTTCCTGGAAATCATCAATAATGGGGCTTCGTTAATATGAGAAAGCAAATAAATGCTTCAGTCTGGGGGAGTTAGACTGGTATCTATCGGTTCTGCCATGATGGCTAAATATGCAAGTAGTTACTTGTCCCAGGGGAGGCAGTACTTAGAGTGGTCCATGGCTGAGCAAAGCAGTGGGATTTACTTGGTTAGAATAGATCTCCCATAATTCCTCCTATTACCTCCCCCGCCCTGAAACACATGCAGGATTAGCATTTGGGCTTACACTGAACACCAATTTCCTTGTATTTCAACTACAAAATGCACTTCACATGGCAAATGCAAACTCTTAGTAGTTTATTCATGTTATGACAGGTGTCACCATTTGGCACAGCTACATGTAAACTTCAAAGGTTTGATTTCCCCCTGCCACAAGCAGGTGAGCAAGTTTCCAGCCTTGAAAATGCAGGTTGTGCTGCTTGTTTTGGGTTAGGCAAGGGCACCAGGTGAGCAGAAGGTTGAGGTAAACCACTGCCCTTATTCCTCTGGCTGAAGTTCTTAGGCAGGAGCTGCTTCCAGAGCCACTTCTGGGGCTGGCTGATCCCTGCTCCTTGCTGCTGCACACCACAACATTGCTCACATCCCCTACATTTCTCTCTGCAGGTGCTTCTCTCCTGCCATGGGTCTAAAATAAATGCCAAAGTCACAAGTCCTAACCTTTGGCTTAACTGTGGTGCTGTACAGGCTTCCTGTGCCTTGCTTTTCTTTCCTGCTGAGTGCTGCCCAGGCTCTACCTTCAGGTCAGAAACCATCCCTCAGAGCTGAGGGTCAGATGAGGGTCCCACCAGACATTTGACCAGCCCGTGTTAGGCTGACACATCTACACAACTAAGACAAACCACCCTGTGGGCATATCTGGGCTCTGCCCCTGCCTACTTTGCTGCCAGGAGGCCAGGCTGTGTGGGTCCGGCCAGTTGCCGCTGCTGCACTGGAGGTAGGCACCAGAGTCAAAAAGAAGCTGTGATATCTCGGATCTCTTATCTGTTGTTTATAAGAATACAGACACCACTGATCACTATTACTTCAACGATGTCTTTAACAACATTTACATTGGAGATCAGCCAAAACCTATAAAACTGCAGGCTGCTGGGCCTGGAGGTGGCTGCAGTACAGTCTGTTGCATCCAAACTTTCTGTCTGGCCTTGGTCTCTGAAGAGGGACTGAAGTGGCATCCAGGGCCAGACACCCTACCTCCCTGCTCGAGCCTGTGTGCACCAGCAGATGTGCACACAAACCTAAGCAGACTCCTCTATTTCAGGCCCATCTGTAACCTGCATAATGAATAATGTACAATGAATTTGTGGTCTACATGTTTATTAAGTGACTCAGTATTTCCACTGGAGATTTTGTGCTCATGTTTTACTCACATCACAAAACCCACTCACTCTTTTGTTATCCTCAGCAGCGGTAGGCGATAATAAATTATACAACTGCAGATGACAGTAACTATATCAACAAACAAATTGTATCAGTTTTCAGTGTGAGTTTAAAGCTCCATTTACTGGTTGGGCAAACTCTGAAAAAGGAATTTGGGAATGCTGCTGCTGTTACTAAATGTTCCTACTAGTCTGTACTCCAAGCCTTCCACAAGGTGTTTCTGAAGAAGATTTTTGTCTACTGTGTACCACTGCTTTTACACATGGGATTAGGTATTTACATACGCAAGAGCAGAGAGACATGTAACTTACACAGCAGTGACAGCTCCCATGTGTTACTACGTGAAAGGGATGGAAGATAAAACGTGCCTTGGTGGTAGAATTCAGAGCTAACCCCCCTCCACTGCATTTGCAGAAACACATTTGTACCTTCCAAAAAACAAAGACTTGTAGCAAAATGTCAGTGCAGCTACATCCTGTATATTGAAAGAAGCTCACATGCTCTCTAAATTACTCTGGATACTGGTTTAAGCTTAATAAGCTACTCAATAATTTGTATGATGTGGAAAGATGTGAGCTTATGCCACAGCACCCATTTTGAAACAGCTGACACACCCGTGGCCAGGGATTGACTTTTTGGGGAAACAGGTATAGCAGTATTTGGAAAGTTACAGTCTCCTCTCCAAGAAGAATAGAGACTTTGTTTATAGAGAAACTAATTTCTGTATTATAAAGGTACATGTCAGTCAGAAGACAGAACACTTGGGCAAATGTATAAGTGTGGCTCACCAGGCCACATGCTGTGTTCTTGTTTTAATTGAAATTTTTTTCATTTTTAGTTGTTTATGTTCAGTGGCTATGTGGAAAAAATGGGCCTGGAGCTGTGTTACTTGCCCGAGTGACCCTCATCACCTGTGTGCTGGATGGGGCATACAAATGAGGGAATAAGTATGGATGAAATTTTCAGTGAGAGGAGACTGTCCCGCAGGCTGTCTGATGGTCAGATTTTGCTCTGAATTTCCCTGCATAGTGATCCTAATCCCCCTGGGTCTGGGACAGGCTGAAGCGATGCAGAACTGACTAAGCTGCTGCGTGACTAAGCCTCCTGGACCTCACCAGCCTCAATAACTAATACTTTGAACTGAGCCGCTGATCACCGTCCTGACACGCCAGCCGGGTTTTGCGCGTTTCATTACCCATAAATATGGTTAGGGCTGTCATGAGCCTTTTTTGTCTGCTCCTTTTGTGGTTCCTTGTTCCCATGTGATGCAGAGGAGCCCTCTGCCAATGGAGCTGCAAAGGTTTCAGCCCAGAAAACTCTTGGAAAAGGGCCCTCAGAGAGACTGAACTCAACCCCCTCCCTTGTAATTGCTATTGGGACCTGGCAGAAGAAGTACATATTTGCAGTTAGTGTTGGCTGTTAAGGTGTTCTTGGAGCTTGACACCATTAACTTTGACACTAAGAGCTTGAGGCCAGACCTTTGAGCATTTCCTCCTGCAACATCACCAGTCTTTGCATGAATAAGTAAGACCAATTACAGACATAAGTTGGTTCTTGTTACTCAGATGTCTCTTATCCACAGTTTATACATTCCTCAGCATCTTTTTAGAACAGCAACCAGTCGCTATAAAGTCAGCAGTCAGTCAGGATATATGGATTGTTTCTGGTTTGGGTTGGTTGGGTTGGTTTTTTTTTAAGGATTTAGCTGTGTTACACAAATTGGCAAACTGGAAAGTTAAAAGGAAGAAAAAAAAATCAGGTAGCTTCAAACTACAAGAACCTATTCTCCAAATAAACATGGTATGCCTGGAAATCCAAGCACATTCAGAATGGCTCCTATTTTAACATCCATTGACTACTTGGAGATTTTTAACTTTGAATAGTTAATTACTCACTCAAATAGGCTGCAATTTTCTGTTTATTTTATTGTGAGCTGGGCATCAGTCTTCCCTTCTCAAGGACACTGAGTTAACCTTTACCTAGGCAAAGCAATTCACTTTATTTTGATGGGAGGGATATTAGATTTTGCTTCTTTTGTGTTCCCACTGGCTTGCTGTGGGGTTTTTTTCTTCTCCCTGAACACTGGTCATCTTGCAAACACCTCTGTGTCCTCAAAATGACAAGATTTACATTGTGTACAGCAAGTGACTTTTAAAGCAACCTGATATTCATGAAGATAATTAAAATGTGTTATTGGACCCTCTCACAAGAGCAAGGTGCCCAAGGCTGCTGCAATGGACATGTCTCCAGAGCAGCTGCTGCCCCCTGCACTGACAGTATCCAGTCACCACTCCCCCCGCCCACCCTCCTGCCTTAGATCATCTCTGTGCTCCCCTTGCTTCCCAGTGACTTCCAGCCGAGAAACAGAGCTTCCATTAGTGTCCATCTCCCTCTCCAGCAAGAACAGTCTTTCAGAGGAGATTGCTTTCTGCTTAATTTAAATTATTTTGGGTTGAGGGAGGGTTATCTACAGCCAGGACTGCACTAATTTTGCTTTTGTTCCTTATATCTGATTCCCTTGTGGTGAGAAACTCCAGAAGTAAATTAAAAAAATTGAGTAAATTACCCTACAGTGTATGAATAAACATAAGGAGGATCAACAGGAATAACATAACATGTTCACCTTAAAAATAACAACATATCCACTAGGAACATAATATGCCAACAAGTGGAACGGTTACAATTACAGAGGTAATTTAAAAAAAGCTTTTTTATGGCCACCCCTGGGTTTTTGGTCATATCCTGCCTTCTGTTTCTATGTATTTACACCAGATCCTCTTTCCTGACAGACTCCCCATTTGCTGTGTCCCTTCTTCATGGTTTCTAGAAGCAGGAGAAGCTCTCGGAGACATGGAAAGTTACTCTTCCTTATTACAATAATGATATGTAAATGTATGCTACATCCTCAGCCTCTTCTGTAAATAGAGCCGGGCGTGTTATCTTTACATTCCAGGGCTGCTGTTATTAAAACATCTCACACAAACGTACACTTAGTACTTAGTTTGCACAGAAATGGCCTTGCTCATTTGCTTTTGAGTGGAAAAAGAACAGGCTGGTGTTAAGTACATGAGAGCCTGGGCACAACACCAAAACAAGCTGACAAAGTGAGAGAGCATCTTTGGGAGTATGCCTTTACTAGTATAGGAAAAAGATATCTTCTTAATCTAGGTTCACTAACCTGATTTCAAAGAGCTGTGAATAGCAGGTTGTTCAGTTTTAACTTGGGTCAGCAGCTCAAGTTCAAACGTTGTCATGAACCTGATACTTTAACCTGGGCGAGCATTACTAGGTGCTGGAGGAGGCAGGGCACATTCTGCAGGTAGGAAGCGCGGCGCGAGGCTGCGGCAGAGTCCCCTGGGGTCCCAGCTGAAGTGAAGAACTGCGGGTCTTTTCCAGCTGGCTCCGTGGCCATGCTGCCCGCTCTGCTGGGGTGCACTAGGAGCAGAGGGCAAGCATTGCCTTGGCTGGGCAGCAGGCAGAGGCCAGCTCCAGGCAGTAGCACTCCTGATTTGGAGCACTTCTGCATGACGTAGGTACAGCAGCATGTAGAGTCAGTTATCAAAGAGCAAAGCAACCTGTGCACCAGTCTGGATCAGTGGGTCTTACCTACAGCCAAACTATGTGGATTAACCAGTATAAACTCTACAACACCAACAAAGGCAACCAAGCTCTGCCACGTCCATCACTGCGGTGGGCACCACCATGAAACCTCACAGGACACAACCTGCCTGGGTCAAGGAGGACTTCTCTGAGGGTTCATAAATGTTCAGTGTCACTCCTCCCAGAGAAGTGGTAACATTCTGTTAGATGATGGCAAAGGACTTCTGGAAACCTCACCCTAAATTTTTCTGGAGTTCAGCCTTTCTTTGCATAGTATTTACCCTCTTGCTTCTTTGTCAGGTTTAAACTAGGAATATGGAATTTAAGTGGTTTGGGTATGGCACTGAGAAAATAGTCTTTCTTTGTAGTAAAATTGAGGGTCTCTCATTTCATAGAATCATAGAATACCAGGTTGGAAGGGACTTCAAGGATCATCTGGTCCAAACTTTCTTGGCAAAAGCATACATTTAACTGATAGCTGTTTGGTAGTCAACTAATTTTATTTACCAATCTTTGTCTGAAGTATCAAGAAATTAGGGTCAGAATGATTTATGGATTCTTATGTAATCCCTTTCTGGTTGGTCATGCACTGAGCAGGCAGGTTTGTAAACCTGTGTTGCATATTCTCCTGTAAAAACACTCAGAGCTCTCTTAAAGTAAGAGTTAAAAATGACAATAAACTGAAAAAGTGAAGACGTACTGTACCTCCAACAAGGACTAAATGCTGATCATGTGATGCCAGGGTCCCACCAAAGACACTTTATTACTCCCCTTCCTCAGCTGGACAGGGGAGTGAAAAAATATAACAGAAAGCTCATGGGTCAAGATATGGTCAGGGAGAGATCACTCACCAATAACCATCACAGGCAAAACAGATTCAACTTGGGGAAAAAAATAATTTAGTTATTACTAATCAAATCAGAGTAGGGTAATGAGAAATAAAAATTTAAAAAAATCTTAAAAACACCTTCTCCCCACCTCTTCCTTCTTCCCAGGCTTGGCTTTGCTCCCGATTTCTCTACCTCCTTGCCACCAGTAGTGCAGGGAGCAGGGGATGGGTGTTGTGATCAGTTCATCACCCGTTGTTTCTGCAGCTCCTTCCTCCTCAAGGGAGGACTCTTCACACACTTCCCCTGCTCCAGCATGGTGTCTCTCCCACAGGAGACAGTCCTCCATTAACTTCCCCAACATGATTCCTTCCCACAGGCTGCAGTTCTGCATGAACTGCTCCAGTGTGGGTCCCCCACGGGGTCACAAGACCTGACAGCAAACATGCTCCAGCTTGGGCTTCTCTCTCCACAGGTCCACAGAGCCTGCTCCAGCGTGGGCTTCCCACAGGGTCACAGCCTCCTTTGGGCATCCATCTGCTCCAGCGTGGGGTCCTCCCTGGGCTGCAGGTGGGTCTCTGCCCCCCCATTACCCCCCAGGGGCGCAGGGCACAGCTGCCTCACCATGGGCTGCACCACGGCCTGCAGGGGAACCTCTGCCCCGGTGCCTGCAGCACCTCCTGCCCCTCCTCCTGCACTCACCTCGGGGTCTGCAGGGCTGTTTCTCACATATTTTTCACTCCTCTCTTTGGCTGTAGTTGTGCAGGTTGTTTGTCCCCTCTTAAATATGTTATCCAAGAGGCACTACCACCATCGCTGATGGGCTCGGCCTTGGCCAGCAGTGGGTCTGCCTTGAAGCCAGCTGGCATTGGCTCCATCAGACATGGTGGAACCTTCCAGCATCTTCCCACAGAAGTCACCCCTGTAGCCCTCCCCTCTATGAAAGCCTTGCCATGCAAACTGCACACACCGTATCACAGCAATACACTTTAATCTTAACATATCAAGGTCAAAATCTGAAGATTAGTTTCACTACTATACATCTTTTACTAAGAAAGTTTCCATTTCCTTCTTGACAAGTACGAATGTCTGTTACTGGCACTGTGAGTATGTGTCTTTTTTCAAGCCAACACTGTTTGTAAAATTTCTTTAAAGAAATTACTTAAAGCAGGAGTTAACCCCTTGTTAACTCGAATTGACAGATTATCTGTTAAAATCTTTTTCTCTACCACATTGCTTTCTCTAACTGATTTTTCTCTTCAGCAGCTTGTTTCAGTGACATATTTTCTGACCTCTGTGCCATATTTTGCATATAGCCCTGCCGAACGTGCACTTCAGCCTGTAAGCAAATCATATTTGTTTTCTCCTATAACCATCCATCCTCTGAAAAATCTGGTTTTACAGCCAAGGTTTTACAAACTTAGGTACTCTATTTCATTGTAATGTGGCTGTGCTAGTGCCAAGATACATCAATTGTCTGAAAATATTGGTGTCTGAAGGGTTTGATTTTCTCTCTTTGCTATAATTAAATACTGTGCAGATGGAGTTATGGATTTATTTAGAATAATTATTGAATTTTTTTCTTTATCTTTCTCACTGTTTTTTTCTGATTGTGAAGTTTTGTGCCTATTTTGGTTTCCTATTTAGGCTACTTGTGGGCCACAGAAAATATTATATGATTATGGGTCATCCACTCAAGAATGCCAGATAAAAATTTGTGTGAAGGCAGGTATAGAGCTGTTGTCCATTTAATTTTTTTTTTTTAAGTCTGATAATAGATTTCAAACTAGTCTGGAATAAAAAATAAATAACTAATAATATTTTTGTGGATTATTTTTCTTTAAATGATGAATTTAGAACTTCATTTAATCAAATATTTTGATGAAGAATTTCTTGTTCTCTGAGTAGCAGGACTATGCATGTCCCAGAATGTGCCAAGAGATGGGTTGTACTATGGGAGTTGGGCTTGTTAGGTTTCTGCTGCAAAACCAGGTAGCTTTGGTAATAAATGACAGTAATCTCAGGAAACTACCCAGGCAAAAGACTTTCTGTGGCTCTGATGCTGCCACTGAAGGGAAGGGAAAGGTTTATTTAATGACCAAACTGTCTTGTCCTCAAATGTGCCATTTTGTTTGCACAAATTTTGGGAAGAATCTGCAGAATGTTGCCAAGGGCAACCACTGCATCTTGAGGAGCTGGAAATGAAATACAGGAAGAAAATAGAACAAAGATCCCTTAAAGGTGTTTACCCTACTGTATTCAGTGCCTTGTAAGTAAGCACATTACAAGTACCCTGGTTATCCCTCAGCAGGTAACATCTCTGGGGCATTAAATGCCAAGTAAAGTTAAACTGCAGGCTCTTTCCAACATGAGTCAGTGCTAACTGGCTTCAGCTGACTCTGCAAAGAGGCAGAGGGCCCCCACAAATCATTGCCCTCATTGATCCTCCAGCATTCCCGTAGACCATCAAGGGGATTTTCCTACATCTGCAATCCCCTTCTCAAAGTGATAGCGTGTTTCCCCTCTCTCTCCTCCCCCTGCAGCCATACAGCTGTCATTGAGTAGGGATGGGTAGAGTGGTGGCTCCTATAATCACAGCTCACTAATGTATTCTACAGACGTCATCACTTGGGTCAGTTGTAGCCAAGAGTCCCTGACACAAAAGGCATAGATCTGTGTTTCGATCTGCAGTCTTATGAAGCTGGTCTGAATGCCGCCGAGGACCTGAAAGAGTCATCAAACATGGAGGAAAACTCATGCACACTTTGACATGAAGAGATGGATGAAGGTTTGTCCAGATGAGAGTTAAAACAGCTGCTGGTCCACTCAGCTGACCCCTGAAGCCTTCTGAGTCAGTCAGAGCAATGCAAAAGAGAAGCATATAGCATAGTTCTGGTAACTATTTTAATGAATGACCTTACTGGGGGTGAAAAACTGAGATGGCTCTTACCCAGTATTATGACTGGACCCTCCTGACTGTCCTTCTAGAAGATGGATGACTGTTTCTTTATGAAGGAATCAATTTATAACTCAGTTTCAAGCTCTACTACATTTGGGATGGTTTGGCTCTACGGTTTGCTGTTCAGGCTCATCCCTATTAAAAAAAAAATTCCAGAATTATTTTCCCATACTTGGACAGCTATATGGGCTGACGGTTCCAGACTCTCTCCCCAGAGCAAATTCTCTGAATTTGTACAGCTCAAGTGACCTTTCCAGTTCACAGCAGTGACTAAAATTCCCAGCATTTGTGCAAGCTTTGTAATTAAATATACATACATACATGTAATCATACTTATACACAGATCTATACATATACTACACACATGCACACACGTACAGAGACAGAGAGAGTATGTATGTGTGCACGTATAAAAAGACTGCTTAGAATTTCAGCTCTTGTGTTCCCAAGCTCTGTGTCTATAGAAGTTATGGAAATTCTGGCAAAAAACAGAAAGTGACAAGCATATTTTATATTCACACAGCTCATCTGTTGAAGCATGATTTTAAGAGCCTCTAGCTATTTAAACACTTACTGTAAAGTGAGTGAGTAAATGGTTTTCTGGATTAGGATTTTAGTCAGGTTGTAAATTTTTAGAGATTGGTTCTGTGTTTGTCTGATTTTGTACACAGGCAATAGATTTTGGTCCCTAGGAGCTGTCTCTGAAAGAATAATTAGAACTGCTCCAAGAACTGAGAAAATGCACTGAAAATTGCTGTACTATTTAGTTTCCAGTTTAATTTGGTGAAATTTTCCAGACAGCTCCTCAAATAATAAAACCAATAATGAATACTTTTATTTAAAAAAAAAAAAAAAAAAAAAAAAAAAGTCTCCTTTGTTAGGCTTCTTTGACAAATACCCGAAATAAACTGTCTGATGTCTCGGGACAGAGAAAGCTATAGGATCTGTTACAGTTTCAATTGTTACTGCCTTTTTTTTTTTTTTCCTTTGTTAACATAGGCTGCTTGCTGTCAAGAAAAGTTTCAAGACAAAAATCCATCCAATCCAGCCAGTATAATCTTCCTCAAACTGCTGATAAAATTTGATAAAACTCTCTTTTCTCTTGGATGGATACACCTAACTCTAAGGAGCCTTCAGCATATGCATCTGATTAGGTAAACACTTGGGATGCTGCTGAGTTCAAGAATGAGAAACCTGAAGTTGAATGTCTATATATCTATACGTCTTTCAGCTCTGAGCGTAACAGAGAGGGCAGGTCAATGCAGTCAGTGGAGCCTAAAGCTAACCAGCCACGGGGGATGAAATCCAGGTGCCTATGTAGTTTGAGACGCCAGGAGCACCACAAACACCCAGGAGCTGCACAGGCCTGGCAGATCTGACATGGGGTATACACAAGGCCATTATGGCCCATAGTGCCTAAAACAACATAACATAGCTGCCTACATTCAGCCAACTTGACTGAGCCCCAGCTGCATACCAAAGGCAACCCGAACCCCTGATGCTCCACCACTCTGCTGATTAAATAAGCTTAATTCTGTTGCCTGTACCAGGCATCTCAAGCCATTTGAAGAGCCTTAGGGTAGCCCAGACATTGGTAAGAGGCCGGCAGATGTGACCCTTGCCTTTCTGGAAGAGCAGCTGGAGCAGCCAGCTCAGATTACAAGGGCATTTGTGTTGCCCATCTGTGACCTGTTGAACTGCTCCCTAAATCTCAGTGACCATAACAGGAGCTGAGACCCCAGTACAGCCTTCAATTATCTAAGCGGCCTCACAGCCTTTTCTGTACCAGTCTGAAGTTTTCCAGTAGTGTTTATGCAGCTCCTTCATTCTTCTACTGTTTATCCACCCGCTGCCCTGCATTCTCTCTTCTGCATATATGTACTTTGGCTTGCATATTTTGCCCAGACATTTTTAGACTTACCCAGCGTCTTCCCTGCTGGCTCACACACTCAATCCATAAACTTTCCCTGCTGCCAACCAGCTTCCCACCAGAAACTCTCCACATGGCTCCCAGGCAAGGCATGAGGAGCATTCGTCCTCCCACCCCACTTCTCGTCCTTAGGGGGAGAGCAGGGGCTGGAAAGCAGCAGCAGCTGGAGCTGGAGACACCACCTCATTCCTCTGACAGCCATCCTTTGCTGGGCCAAGGACATCATGACTGCTGCAACTGTCTTTCTGGCAATAATCTCATGCAAAGCATGGTTTTGTTTTTGATTTTGTTTCTGTGGAAGATCATAGATACAGTTTCTTGTAAAATATAAAATATATTGTATTTAAAGAGACAATTACAATTAAATGATTCTTGGCCCATCTTTCACAGGGAATTGAAAAGCAATTAATCTGATGTTAGTGGCCAGACATACCAGGTCAAGCAGGGCAAAAAATTATTTAAATGAATAAAATATACTTTACAAAATTCTATCATTTTATATCTACATGTATATATATTTCTTTGAATATCTATCACATCGCCATCAAGGCAGCAGTCGGTAGGTTTGTGCTCTGCAGTAGAACTCCCAGGAGAGATTAATGCCAGCAATAACCCAAAGAGGAAATGGAGGCAGCAGCAACTGTAGCCAGAAAGAAAGAGAGAAAGAAAAATAGAAGCAAAGAGTACTGTTTATAGAATTACAGTGTCCTCTGTGCTTTCAGACTGAGATAAACAAGTCATAGCATTGTAAATTTGTCTGTAGGCTAAACACTACCTTCCAAGTAGCACAGCTAAGAGAAGTGGTACAATCTAAAAGGACCCCAGTCCCTGAGCAGCCCTCCCTGACCCCCCTGCCAAGTCCTCCTCCAGAATATTTACCTTTCACCACAACACAAACATTACTAATGTTTCATCTCTATCTTGGTTTGCTTGTCCTTGAATGTACAGCTAAAGTCTTCACCTGTTCATTCCGACAAGTCCAGATTCTCTTTTGTACTTTTTAATAGATTCCTACCACATATATATTAGTGAGACCTGAATGTTATGTTCAGATATTTTCTTTTTCTAAAAATAAGATAATATTGGTTCCACCCTGTTTGATCATCAGCCAGGTCATAGTCATCTCAGATTCCAATTTAAAATTATCTTCCTGGTGTTAAAAGTTCCCCAGGGACTCATCAGCTCTACAACAGCTATTTGATTTGCAAACCAGTGTGCTTCTAAACAGTGGTAACTTGCCAGTTTATCCTTACCAGGGGTGCTGATATCAGCATTAAAAAAAAAAAAAAAAAAAAAAAAAAAAAAAGAAAAAAGAAAAGAAAGGTAAAAAACAAGGTGACAACAAACTGTGGGCCCGAGGAATGACATTTACAGCAATCATGGTGAATTCGCCAGGATCATTGCATTAATTATCATACTGAAACATCTTATTTCTTTTGATTGTCACAGTACCGTGGCAACATCTGAGCAGGAAATAAAACCAAGATTTTTAAAAATAAGAGCCTGATGTGTTTAACACAATTGAAGGTAGTTAGAAAGAGGAGAGTATGTACCCTAACTGTCTGAGCTTGGGATGTATTTACACAGTAGTTGCTTCAGGTTTTGGACAGGTAAATAAACTTACATTAAGTTTCTTGTTTCTGTGAAAGGTCTGCCACTGGTCTCCACGGCAGCTCATTTAAATGTAGATCAGGTGCTGCTAGATTTAATCAAAGACAGTTCTGCAGCAGCATGGAGACATGCCCTTCCAGCCAAACACAGAGTCCAAAAACTCCAGGCTCTTGATATTGGAATTCGACGTCAAAAAGTGGTTTGTGAGATGCTTAAGGCTTTGGCTAGTAAAATTTTCCATTAGCAATATTCTGGCACTAGCAATTTTTCTTTTCCTGTTTGTTTTACTTGGTATTCTTATTATCTGCTTTGCTCATGACCCTCCATTTTAGTGGGGCTGCTGTTCTGTGCATCTGCATATTGGGGTGATACAGGGACACAATATAGGACACAATTTCTGGTCTCAGATTAGCAGCAACCTGCAGTCTAACTTCAATTAGATGGAAGGATGATGTTTCTTGACTGTCTGGTGTTTAAATGAACTGAAAATCAAAACCCTGTTTTTCTTGGTTCTCTTCCAAATCACACACTAAGGTACAGTTTGCTTCATTAAAGATTAAAACAGATGTTGGTAGAAGGAGATAAGTCTGAATCAAATTTGAGATCCAAATAGTCCCGAGCTTGTGGTTTGGGGTCTTCTCTTCGAAAATGTAGGAGGAAGCACTGAACAATTCAAATCCATGGGATGAAGGGTAAGAGGGGCTGCAGGGGCATAGCAAGACCCTTCCTTTATTTTAGCAGCTCTGTGAATTCTGTCTATGGAGAGCTGCAGGTGAGGTGCCCACTCTAAATCAGCAAAGCAGCCCAACAAGGCATGGGCAGATAAGGTCCTGCAGAAACACCTCTCCAGCTTTACCTTTGAAGAGCTGACCCAGAGTGACCGGCATCCCATGTCCCAGACCCAGGGCTTAACTGCTTTTCTCTCCCTGCAGTGAACCATAAAATGTTCAGAATACTGCTGCTGCTTTTTGCTGTTTAGCATCTGAACTGAAGACAAGAGAGAGAAACACACAGTTACAATGAAATAATTACAGCTAATCTAATACATATAGTGGTGACAGCAACTAGGTGCCTACTCACTGTGTGGAATGTAGGTATAATAATGGGGAAAACCGATGGGGTTTTGTTTCTTGGGAATATCATCCTGCATCACCATGACCTTCTCAGTTAACTTAATAAACCAAGTATCTTTGTATGAAAACAGCTTCTTAGTTTCCATGCTAGAGAATACACTGCCTTATCTCTTACTTTAATTTTGATTATGAAACAGTTGTTTTCATAAGCCTCACTTTTCTGTTGCTTGGAGCTATCAGAAATATTTTTCAGTCTACCACTTCCTTGTGCTTCCCAGTAATTCACTTTGTGCAGGTGAGAATTATATTTTAAAGAAAACCTCTTTGATCATGTTTTAATGACAGTTTTTCAAATCCTCATCATATATGTATATGCTGTTAGTTTAGGGGGTTGTAAATATATAGGCCAATGCAGATGCCTCATTTGGCCCAACATTTGTTCTCCTACTGGTCATAAAGCCTTATGGTACAGCTTCAAGGGAGCCAGATACCTCAAACACAGAAGGGTGCTAGTGAAACCCAGGGCTGCTATAGGCTTGTGACTCCTGATGTTTTTTTTTTCTGGGTGGAAATGAACACCTTTGGTCCTGGGGAGTAAACATTTTGAAAAATAGTCTTGTATTGTTACCTATGAGTATTCATTTCCCTTGTATTCACCAACTTTTGTTTTTCTTCCAAAGGCTCTTAGTCTCATGATGCACCCCAAAGAGTGCAGCACCCCTCAGGTCCCTCCGAAGCTCGGGCTCCCGCCTCCCCGCTGTGCCTACGCTCTCCACGTGGGCTGGCAGTTCCCACCGCTGTGCTGTAACTCCCCGATGGCACCAGCACCCTTTGAAAAAGCCACCAAGCTGTAGGCCTGATTTCACTCTGGAGCTCAGTAGGTGACGCTGATCTTGTGAGAGAGTAGGAGGCACATCAAGCTGAGGACGCAGCTGATCAGAAGATGACATTTTGTTTTGGTCCAAATGTTCTCTTATTAAGAACATGCTTCCCTTTTGACTAGTAATTGAGATTTCTCCTCTTTAATATTAATCACTTGGCAAAGAATTTGCACAATTAATTTTCTTAACCACGTTTTTAAAAATGCAGTTAGAACCAGCTATGCTTTCATCCTGTATCCTGTGATACAGGGCTGTGATGAGTGAGGATGTTTCAGGTGCTTCTTAGAGGTGTGTGCTGCTGAGTGCTTTCTTTCATACTGTACTTAAAAAGGAGGTGTTTATAAAGTCCCAGCAAACGGACTGAATGTCCCTCCTCCAGATTCTGTGAAAAAATAATTAGATAGTATCATAGAACTCAGGTTCATTGCCACGGCTGTCTGCACTGCCTCCAGGCCATCTAACATGGCAATTTTCTCTGACAGTAGCTGATACATCTGATTCATCAGTGGTACCGTGCCTTCCTCTGGGTGCTATCACCCCCACACCCTATCAGCCACTGTCCGTAAAGGATAGCTGGGATGAAATGGGTTTTCTATCCCTGTGAATAAGGGTTGTATAGTTATCTTTTTCTCAAAAAATCCAATTTGCACCATCCTAAATTCTCTCATTGGCTACCCAGATGCCCACCCTGGCCTGAACTTTCAGCCTTTCTAAGACAGAAGGACAAGGAATTTCACATCTGAATTATAGCATTTTTTAAATAATACATTAATGTTAGAAGTTGCTATTCTAACAGTCATATTAAAAAAACTATACAGTACTTTAGGTCTTTCACTATATGGCTTCTGCTTCAATGCAGAAGCCATCCTTTCACAAAGAATCAGGAGCAAAGCTTGAGGCCAGGGGGAATTTAGGAAGGTAGGTGCAGCAGCTTTGCAAACCAGTGAGCCACTCAAAGAAACTTATTACTGTTTTGATTGAAAGGATTCAGTGTTTGGTATTCAAAAGACAAAAGGAAGGTTAAACCAAAAGAAATAAGGATATTAAAGAAACTCAGCACAGCAGGAAATCTGAGTACTTAATCACTACATTTGCCTCAATGCTCAATAGCTACTTGTGCCCATAGAAGTCCTAGGGTGTATGCAAAACCTCCAGAGGCGCAAAGGTCATTCCAAAGTGGCATTTCATGGGTGGACACTTGTATGTTTGATTACTGCAATTACGAGGCAACGGGGAGCTGGGGGAAGAGGTGGGGTAGGTGCCACCCTGTCCTGGTGCTGCACATGGGTGCCTCCAGTGCTGTGCCACCACCGCCCTGTGCAGCTCAGCCGGCGGCGGTGGTCAGGCTGGCACCGTGGTGTGAAGGTGCAGCCTTTGTGGTGAAGGTCGGGAGCCACATCCCTTCTCTCCTGGGGTGCTCCCTGTTGTTTCACTGGAGGCAGGTCCCAAAACCCATCTGGGTCTCATTTGGCCTCCTGAGTCCAGGAGAGCTGCAGCTGCAGGGGGTTTGTGGCTTCCTTCTCCCTCTAGCTCCTGTGTTTGTCTGATTGAGAAACTCTTTTCCCGAGGAACAGCCGTGGTGAAAAGGGAGGCCAAAGGAGTAACACTGCTCTGCCCTAACCCGTGGATCCCAGCTGGACCTCAGTCGTCGGCAGCTGCATGCACCCAGCCACCCTGGGTTACAGCTGGCCAGACTGACAACCTATGTCATAAAAACCAAGTACTTTAAAATAATTTTAAAGGATGCAGTTAATATTCAGTAAGACTTTCAAAACTCCATACTACTTACGAAAGACCCTACATTTCCCTTTATGCTCCTTGGTCTATGCTTCTCCATCCTCTCCTGTGCCATTTTGTCTGCCCCACAGTGGTGCCACCCTGGGCTGTAGCACCCAGAAAAACAACAGCAGAGACTTCAAAGTTGCTTGTAAAAAAGCCCCACTGTCACAAGATCTGAAAATCATAAGCATTTTCAAAATTATGACTATTAGGAGACTTAGAACTTAGCTGGTCTTTCTCTTTTTTAATTCAGCTACTATTTTCCTCATTGCAAAATGAATGTAATTTAAGTTATGCTATTTATTTAATTTTGAGAATACAACATCCATTAGAAAGTACATTATAAAGTAAGTTTTGCCAGAAACATCTCCAATATTACAGTGAATAATCCTGTTACATCCTTCTATGATTTATAGTGGGGGTATTTTTCTTTTCTTTAACCTTAAACATTTGCCAGTAAAAGATGGTAGTGTCATGCTAAGAAGCTCCATTAAGATTTATGCACCTGGATAAAGAGGACCCCTTTCATATTTTCTGGTTTGGCTTCTACATGTATTACTTTTTTTCTGAAATTTGGCTTGAGTTTCATGAAGTACATAAAAGTCGTATTGCAAAAAAATAGTCCTCTGAATGGAAATGTGAGAGCAAAAAGATCCCTTGAATTGAGGGGAAAAAAAGACTGTAAGAACAGTAGATTATAGGTGTCAGTTCTTGGATCTTCTTTCTAATTCCAGTTTGACTCACTGTATAACTTTACTCAAGTTAAATAATCCTCTATCACTCCCTGATTCAGGATCTGCAAGGATAACAGTCTTTTCCTGCTTTGCAGGGCTTTTGAAAGAGATATTAATGGACTACACGGAAGTACAAGGCTAAATTAGTAAAAGTATAATATCTAGCACCTAATGTTTTATTCGTCAGGAAAACACTGTATCTCATTGCATATCATTTGGACTGTGGCTGTATTATAGGTATTTTCCATTTTTAATCTGTCACTCGAAGCTGCAGAGGACAGCATAGGAACAGGGCATTAAAAATGTGATGGAGATCTTAACTCTTCATTCAGTATGAATGAGGAAGAAAGGTATAATAGAAGAACTAACAGAGAAGGCAAACTTCTTTTTTCTAATTGAAATATACTATGTATTCAGTATTTCCTGTTGTGTAAATACATAAACAGAGGGATATATTAAATAAAAAGTTAAAGCAACTGCTTAAGCTTTTTCCACTTTAAGACCAGCAATGTAAAGGAGGATATGAACTTGCAAACTCCGACAATTTATTTTGATTCTTTAGCTTCACCATACACAACTGTTTAAATCATTGGTAGTCTGTAAAATATACACTTTCCCTGATAACATAAGTAAGCAGAAGGTAAAAGCCTTTACTAGGATTAAAGTAGAGTTCACCAGCTTTTTCACTGAGACACAGCTTAATAAAAAACAATCTTGGAGGACATACCTCCTTGGCTTTGCAGACACGTACACAGGACTGCTTCTCCCATTCCCCAGCACAGCCCTTACCCTCTCTGGTCCAAGAAAATGGAAAAATAATGTTATTCTATTTTTAGCTTCCTTTAATGAGATTTGTCAGATAGATAGGAGATGGAAGTTCAGCAGCATCAAAGTGGCAGGTATGCTTGTGCTGTGTTGAGTCCCCCTCAAGTCCTATAGATCTCATGTTGAGAGCTGCTAAATTGTCCTGAGGAGGAGTGGGATGTCTTCAGGGGGGGTAGCTCCAGCAAATACTTGAACTTCTCTATCTTAGCTCTGCATTTAGGTGACAGCTAACATACTTAGTGAGCTCTTGTATTTTGTTAAGCTCTCCACTTGTAGCTGCTTCCTGTACTCAAAGGCTTGTCCCACACCCTTCTCAATTCTGAAGTTTGGTCATTACATGGTGTTAAATGCAATACAGATCTGGAAAAATCTGGGTCAAGGATCCTGGAGAGCCTGCTGGCCTTAACCCGCTGAGCACTCCTCTTGGGGAGTGACCACACGCTCCCCAGGAGACCTGGGGCAGCAGTGCCAGCAACGAGCTTTCCTCCTAATTAATTGTAGCTATACTGCAATCTGTTAAGGAGCTGTGTGATGGCAACTGAACAATGATAACTGGCACCCACTGATGCCAGATCATAAAAAGCTGAATTATGTGTTTGGTATTGGGGGGGAAGGGAAAAATACCATATGTTGTTTTTAATCTTTTTGGAGTTGTTTAATGTTCCTCTAGCACAAAAATGGGGTTTTTTTTAGGAGCACTTTCCTTTGCAGAAGTTCTTTGTGATCAGTTATTTCCCTTTCAGCCTGAATACACACTTTGCAGTACCACATTAGGTACTATTTTCTTTTATTTAAGTACTGTTTTTTATTAGGTTTCAGAATTCAGGAAAAAAAAAAAAAAAAAAGGAAATTCTGTTTTACATGATACTAGGGAACTTACAGAAGGAGCTCAATCTTCCTTTAAGAAAGGGAGTTGAAGTATTGCTTTAAGGAATGTCCAAAACCTGCCTGGGGAAGGACCATGAGGAGAGGCTGTTTGGCCACCAAAATTGTCTCTGAAGGAGATTCGGTGCTCAGATTTTGCAGTGTGGGTACACGAGAGAAACGTGGATGGTTACATGAGCACAGAGATGGGTATTGGGGGGCCTTTTGGGTTACCTCCACATACTAAAAATTTAAAAGAAATAAAAATCACAGTTTTATTTTTTTTTAATTGAGGTTTTATTGGCTGTTATGAACAAATATGGTGGCCAGCTGATAGTCATAATCAGATTTTTCTCACAGTTAGTTTTATTAGATTAGGGGAGCATGGTGGAGGGGACCACCCCAGGAAGCTGCACAGCTGGTAATTATTATGTATCCTTTTTATCTGGATTTAAGAAAGAGTGCCTGCTTATTTCTCAAGTTAATGCACATGAAAGAGAGAAGACAAGACCAAGATCTTGCAGATATTAGTGGAAAAAAAAAATGCTGAACAGCCACGGTTTTTGCAAGCAGTGCACACTGGAAAAACAATAAAATGACCAACATGGGCATATATCACTGCTGCAGAGGTTTCCTTCTTACTGAGGGCAAGTTTATCCATAAATTGCAGTGAGAAGGATATTGCTGCTGAATGGGAACCACAAAAAGGAAGAAAACACACAGGAAAGATGAGAAGAAATGGTTTGAATGCCAGCATTTAATTTTTCAGGAAGAAAACACTGATGAGCAGGGTCCCCCTTAGCTCCCCAGCTCTCAGGCACCAAGAGGGGTCCTTTCATTTCTTTGCAGAGGCCCTTTAGCGAGCAGGGCCCTGTGAGAGTTGCATGGCCTCCAAAGCAACAGGGGCCAGGCTCTCCTGAGTCACACTGGGGTGTTGGGGAGATTTCCAAGGACCTCCAACACACCCTCACGTTTAGCTGCCAGGGCAGGAAGGGGATGCTGTTTGTGCGAGCAGCCATCTCTGCACTCTTCATTCTACCAGACGACTGGTTAGAAAATCTATGTCAAAACTCTTTTGATAAATTTCAAGTTTTCTTTTTACAAAAGAGCATTTGCTTTTGATGGAAAATTTGTATTTTTTTTTCTTCTATAAAAATTGAACAGTAAAAGCCAAAACATTTTGGCCAGATGTGTGGAAAAAATTTATTTGTCAATGTTGCCAATGGCTTGCAGGAGTCACTGTTTGGCTGTCTCAAGCCTCTGCTCTCCTCACCAAGCCTCCAGATGGTTGTAGCTCCCAAAATGCACTGTGGCAAGTGCGCTGCTCTGGCATGTCTGTGAAGGAGAGAGAGTGCATAGGGGAAGAGCCTGGCCCCAGGAGCAAACAGCAGAGAGACCCTTCTCAGCAGTGCCTTTGAGCCATATAGGCACCTTTGGTACAGGCAAATATCAAATTTTCATGTTCAGATTTTTCTTTTAAAAGATAAAATGTGTATTTAGGAAAAACAAAGTCCCTTTCCAAGCACATCTAGTTAAAACCTTTTTTTACCTTTGCTGGGAGGAGGAGGACAATGAAAGTATCATCTCCATCACCTCATAGCAAAGTTCTTGCTCGGATGCCCCAAAGCTCATTCTCTTCTATCTATCTCCTATGCTTGCACTTGCTATAGACCTTCAAAGGCAGAAACAAGGTAGCAGACTTTTGATTTTTCACATGCTGAGATGAAGACAATTCATTTCTTATTCCCTAGCAACTGCCTATATAAACAATTACCAGACAAGCTTTAAAACTGGGCTTGAGAACTACAAGCAAATTGACATTGTAAATAAATTGTTTTCATACCTGAAGTGGTGTAAGAGGAGCAAAAGGAAAGTTAAATCTAAGCGGAGATAATTGTTTTTTCCTTTCATGAAATGTGCATATGTAGCAGAGCACTAAGTCCAGCAATCTTTTCCCAGCAACATTCACCAATTTTCCCAGTCCCAGGTTCTTCACATTGCCATTTCCCAAATCTTTTGCTGTAAAATTAAACAAGCTTAGGTATTTTACAAATGCAGAAATACTGGAGACATTGACTGATTTTAATTTGCTTATAGTTGCTCCCACTGTGTGTGTGTGTGTGCTCCCACTTTCCACATTTGCTCCCCAGCTCACTTTTGGTCATAGTGCTGTGGCACCACCAGTGCCAACCTTGCAAGTGATTCCACTCATCTCTCTCAGAGCTCTCTGGGGAAATTGCCATTTCCCCGCCTCATGTCATGACCTGAAAGGCTGCCCAGCCTGTGGGTATGTAGAGATCATGACTGGGTTTGTAGGATTCTGTAATACACAAGAACATGGAGGTTTTATCCTCTAAATTCCTCGGCTTTATTACAGATTACCATAAATAATAAGAAAATCACCACTAGCACGTGTATCTATGATTAATAAAGGGAATATATATATATATATCTCAAGATATTACAAATTACAGTCAGCAATTAATAGTATGGCAGAAATCAATAACAGTAACAATCAATAGCATAACATCTCTGAATGGTACAGCAACAATCAATAGTATTACAGCAACAACCATGTAGGTGTATACTATTATATGTTAATACAAAGTTATCATTAATGAAGCAACTTATCAACAATATAACAGCAGATATACCTATCACAGATTATTTATATGAATATATAAGTATTGAGCAAATTAGACGAATCTTAGAATGGGCCAAATCATCCCAAAAGTGGGAGGACAAACTGAACTGACCCCAGACAGGGGCCTAAGGGCACCAGTAATGTAACAGAGTCACAATGCAGTGATGCTCTGTGTCACGGAGGCTGGAGCCAGCCGGGCATCCCTAGTGAGGGTCCAAGATCTCATAGAAAGTTTGTGTGAAGAATTCAGCCTGTTTAGGGAAAGAAAAGCACATGCAGCACAGGAAGTTCTCAGAGAGAGAGAGCATCTCCATTTTGGCTAAAAAATAAGTCATTTTTATATCACAGAGACAGAAGAGCAACAGGACACCACCACTTTGAGCAGCCAATAGATGTTGTTAATTTCTGTTTTTCACCCGGGGAAGCCAATAGATGATGATGTTTTCTGTTCTTTCAGACCAATTTTTATTTTCCCAGACTGTTTTCCTCTTCTTTCAGTTAGAACAGCTAATGGCAGCTACTGATTCATACTTTCTCAGCATATTTTCCTCTTTTTTCCAGACTATTTTTCACCTTTTCAGATGATAAGTTGCTGTTATAGTTCCTTGTTTTTGCAGTTATCAGTGGTATCTCTGGATGTCTCTGGTTTCTAGGTACCCAGCTGTACTTCAAAGTCGCCAGCTGCATGCTTCTCAAGGATGCTTCTGGTTCCCAGGCTCACAGTTCCCAGGCTGGCAGGCATTTCCTCTGTCAGGATTTTTCCAGTAGATATTTTCTTCTGTTAAGTAATTTTCCCTTTCTAAACAGTGCGCCTTTACAGCTGTTCCCACCACTTCACCAACCAACACCACTGCTTGGTGGCCACCATGTTAAGTCTGCAAGCTGCTTGGCTTGTCTACAGAAGAGAAAATAGTTACTTTGACATTTGGCTTGTCTACAAGGGTGAAGGGGTGTTATTTGTGATTTTTTTTTTGTTGGTTTTATCCAGCTTAAACCAGAGGAAAATGCTGCAAGGGTTTCTGGGAGGGCCTAAATGCTAAATGCTCTCTGTGCACAAGTTATAAAACCAGGTGAGCTGAGATCTGTTGTTTGGTTGGGGATTTTTTCCCCCATAAGAATGTATATTCTGAAAATTTTTTTATTTATATTCTAGCCAAAGAGATGCATAGGAAGAAAATTACCGAAAACATGTAAAAGAAGCTGCTCTTTTTCTCTAGTCTATTAGTGGGGAAAACAAAACAAACAAACAACACCAAAAAGTAGAAGCATCAGGCTAGACTGTTTTGCATGATATGAAAACAGAGATTAAGACTTCCAAAGGGAAGGAGGTGTGACTATGTATCTAGTGCTCTCAATCTTGCCATTGCAGAAGATTTGGACACAAGCAGAAATGACTCATATTTTTGAAGATATATTGACCTTGCTCCTATCTGAAAGGTCCAAATCATTTAGAAGGCCCTTGCAAAGAGGGTCCCAGTTGCTAGGGTCTCATTGACAGTCCATGGGTGTTTTAAAATCTCAAGAACCATCAATGGGTCTTGCAACAAGAGCAATAGTTAAAATACTTAGTGAGGCCAACTCATTGTGGGGTTGGAAGTGATTAATGTCCTTGACACCTACATCTATCTCTGTGCAAGGTCTGGGGCCCTGCAAAAACACAGGGCACAAAGAAACATAAGGCACAAAGAAACATGATCTGTATGATACAGATCAGAGATTTTACTGTTACCTTATAAATCTGGACACAAAAGTGAATGCCTGATAAGATCATAACAAATATAGCTTTTACCTAGACTGCTAGGTAGGGATTTGTATTTATGATTTTTTTACTGTGTTTATACCATTTTCATCTCCTTCACTCATTTATCTGTTCTCCAACAGATTTCCTTTTTTACTTCAACAGCATTTGACAGTATACTTCTTCCAACTGCCTACCCAGAAAGTGACCAAAAGGTATGATCTGGAAAGTTAACACAAAAATATCTTTAAAAACCCTCCACATTTCATTTCCACTAAGCAGCTTGTTAGAGGAAGATGATATGACAAATCAGCAACATGGTGGTAGAAAGGACAGGCTGTGCAATGGTCATCTAAATCCTTCCCATGCTGTGTCCAACATCTGAGAAAAAATACTGCAGCACAAATAAATAGTAAATCTACTTCTGCTTCTCATTCAGAAAATATACTCAGTGCTTCCCTTCTGATAGCTATCAGTTGGATAATGCTACTGGATAGTTGAAGTTACAACTTTGGAAAAAAAAAAAATGCATCTATTTAGGGGCAGTAGGATTCCTTTTCAGAAAGTAAACAAACCAACACTTAAACCAAGCAGCAGGATGCCTCCCTAAGCGTCCTTTCAGTCACCATCCTCTGAACTGAGGCAAGGCTGAGAAGTGGTCTGTGCGCATGGGGTAACGGGCATCAGGCTGTGACTGAAGCAGCGTTTTGTCCTGCAGAACTGGCTCACTCCTGGCAAATCTTCTTCCATCTCACTTTTGGAAATACCCCACATTTGCTGGGTATGATGCCAGCCAGAGTCACAGTAACCTGCAGCAAAATTTTATCTTACAAAAAACATGGAGGTATCATGTGGGCAGCTTACCTTTCTGTAGTTCCACTGGTACAGGAGAGGCTTACTCCTTGTACAGCTTTGAACTGTTCAGCAATTATCTTAAAATGTGAATTAGCTAACTGGGTTATTCCCTTTCTTGTTGTGATCAGGACTTGGATCAAGTAACCCCCAAACAAATTCCTCTTTACCTTTGTGGGTATGTGTTTAGGATTTTGATTTGGACTGATGATGCTTGTTGATTTGCAGTAAGTGGCCAGCAGTGCCTTTAGGTAGTATGTATATATATAAATTCAATATTATGGATATTAAATAATAGCAAGGTTGCCTGAATTTTAGATAAAGGATATACAGTGATTGCAGGTGGAGTACAGCCTGGCTCTCTGAAGGAATCGGCTGAACACACTGAGGAATCAAATGTCATATTTCTGTTACCCATCAAACTTTATACCCCTTCAGGGGGACAGAAATCTCAAATTCCAATCTGTGAAAAATACACTGTATGAACCACATCCCATTTCAGTGTTAGCAGTCATAGTAATGAAAATGTATCTGATTTGTGGGCATATGAGGGTAAGAACATTGTCACAAAAAAAGGTATGTCAGAGCATCTATGGTGTAAAGAACAACTAGATTAGGAAACATGCTATATAAGCCATCAAGCGGACCATTTACCTTTTTCCTTAATGGTATGTCACACTGGGCACATGGGCCACCAAGGAAATGAAATTCTAAATGTATTTAAAGAGTGATGTTGATGACAAAGATGGCGATGTGCTGATGTGATCTCAGAGGTGAGCCCAGGAAAGGCTGCTTTCCAGTCACAGCGTAAAAGAATCCACATAGCTGAGGCCCTGGCCTTCCTTAAATAGAAGGAAATGCATTTATGTACAAAGCATTTCCAAAAACCCAAGAATGAACACAAGGCAACAGAACTGAGCACAGCTCCCTAAGCAATGCTGGCATTAGTAAGATCCTGCTGTAGCTCTGAAATACAAACACATATAGGGAGATGAGATACAGAACAGCTCCATTATTTTCTGGCTCATTTAATATTGTGTATTTTTCCTTTAGTGAATGTGAATCCATGAGCAGCAGAAGCTGGTGGCCAATTTAACTGTATGAGCATGAGCCCTGAGACCTTCTGTCATCTGGTCCTCATCATCTCAGCACTGCCTGTCAGGTCCTGTGGTGGTGGCCGAAGGGCTGCCCCCACTTATAGTTCTCCTTGGCCAGAGTTCACCCTGGTGTAGCCTCCCCTGGAGGGCTACAGGGAAGTGCCCGCTGGCTTAATCCCAGGAAGACTGCTAGAAGGCTTATAGGAGTGGCTTTGCACCTCCAGAAAACATGCAGTCAAGGGGACCATGCCCTTTCCCATGCCTGCATTCAGTGTCATGGTGAGCCCACACCATCACTTCAGTAAGCCTAATGGGGTGTTTCACAGCTGGGTCCGCACAGCATCCCCAGTACCTCTTCACTTGATGCCAGAGGGCAGAAAAACTGCCAGAAGAGGAATAAATATTTAGGGATCAGCAGATGTGGCAGAAACAGAATGCAGCAGGACAGAAGATGAAGAAGATAAACCTTAAGAAAATCTGAAAAAGAAGTATCAAAGGTGGAGGTTATTTCTAATTTATACTCTGTTGGTAAAGCTACTTTGAGACTGATGATGTGCATATCCTTAAAAAACCCACATAGAGTATATACCAATATTTATATGCAGTGACTTTCCCTAAAGTTTTGGTAGAAAGTAGAGTAATAAATATGACAGGATTTTTATTTTTTCTTTCCCTGAGGTTACTCTATCCAGAGGATAAAAGCTGTAGATCCCAAGGAGGGAGAAAGAACATTGAAAATAAAAGTCAGAGTTAACTCAGGACCCAAAAGCTGTACTTTCATGCTGTACTGTATAGATGGTTTACAATCACCAGCAAAGATAGATATATATGCAGCAAAAACAGCTTATGGGGCTGGTAAGTGGTAAGCGAGAAGATTTAAAAAAAAAACAAACAAACAAAAAAACACCACCATAAAATAAGCAACAGTTTGGGAGCAGCAGACATTTAGCAAATATCTTCAAAGAAGCTTCAAAAAGTGCCCTTATGGGTGATACCTGTAGGGCCAAGACATGTTGATAACTTGGGAGATAAATTCATCCTTATTTTTCCTGAGTAGAAACAGAGATCCAAAGTGGATCTTTGTCCTCCCAGCAGGATCATCCCAGTAACCCCTGTGCTACGGAGCCACTCTTCCGCCAAAACAGTCCCATTTTAGAGGAAATAGGAAACACTTGTGTCTGTGGTTGGCCAGAGAGCTAATCAGTGGGTCGTGGCCCCAGGAGGCCCAGCTGCCAGTCCCTGCTCTGTTCAATAGTAAATGTTTTATACAAATTGGAAGCATGTTGACTAGCTGATAATGAAATGAACTTCCTTTAGACTATCCTACAGGCAATCTGTTCTGGAGGAAGCAATAGGAGGGGTCTGAAACAGGTTTCCCAAGTCTGGATGGAAGTCTAAATGAGGGTGAGAGTAGTTTTTTCTTTTCTTTGGACTTCTTCCCTCATTTTGGTCAAACATTTACAACAAAACTCAGATTTGGAAACTGGATTGATTCTAATTAAACCAAATTTTCAAGGAACAAGGTATTTCATAAATAGTATACCCGGTTTTCATGTAAAAGAGGAGAGAAAGTTGGATAAAATAATTGAAAGTGGACTAGAAATCCAGAGCATTTATGAGGTATTTCTTCACCCAGGCTTGTTCTGAAATCTTCTGCAGGGGACCCTTCTTGTTTTGGCTCACAGAAGTATAATCCCTTACCTGAACTACATCTGGGATTTAGATACCCTGCTCAGGGTCTCCACAGGCCTTCGGATGTTGTATGCTGGAGCTGTGCTGCTATGCCCTGTTCTCAGACCCCTGCCCTGCCTGGGAAGAGAAGCCAGGTGACTTTTGACTGAGTTTATTTGATGCACACTCCTGTGGAGTATCGTTCTCTGAGCCTGGACTGATGTAGTGGAAAGAAGAATGGTAAAACCTTGTACAACTGCTGCATGATGGAAGTGTTTGATTTTAAGACAGGTATCACCTTTAATGTGTTGCTCCTCTAAGAAGTTTACAGGGAAGCAGTCGATAGTGTCATTTTATCTTGTTCTTCCTTTACAAATTTTCTCCTGTATTTCCAGTCTCCAAGGGCTAATGAGAGGACATACCAGAATGTCTAATAAAGTGCTAACAAATGAGTGGTTTTGATGTTTTTCAAGGTCTTGGATAATAAGCACCAACAAGAGGTCTCATTTGAGAGAACCCTCACTGGGTTATTTCCCAGCCACTGGATACAGCAAGGACTCTTGGGCTAGGGGGTACTGAGTTCCCACCTTGATAGCCCACTGCGAAGCACAGCATGGTTCTCGTAGCCCACCATGTTCATTGTACAATTACCTTTTGTTTGCCACATGCCCCCAGAAAAGGAAAATTAGAGACCTTTTGTTGTAATTCTCACTGAATTTTGGTGGTTTATATAAGGCAAAATAAGATTCTATAGTATGCTGACCCTTTTGGCATAAAAACACATGACTCAGTTATCTTTTTCTGTTGGCAGTTCAAGGTCTGACTATATTGGGAAGAAATAACAATCTATTGTGGGACTAGACATTTAGGGTCTGGGGTGCTGTGCTTATTTCTGCCTAAATTCTGTTTCAGTTTTGCACATGTAAGAAAACTGGTGCCCATTTGTCTGTCTTGCAGGAGGACCGTTTAGGGTTGAGTGGCAAGGCTGAAAGACACCTTTTATCCCTCTGTGAGAGAAGAAGCAGAGAGGATACATGAGTGTAATTTAGTAAGGAAGGCCATGTTCCTCTTCCAGCTCCCAGCAGATACAAAACCCAGAGGAAGACTGAAATGAAGCCAGGGAACTTGGCTAAAATGATTTTTTTTTAAAGTACCTGTGATGTTAGGAACTTTCATGACTATCTGCAAAATCTGGTGGGTTTTGTCATAATGCTGCAGACTCACATAGGACTTAGGAAGGAAGATACACTTGATCTCTGGCAGCCATGAGTGGCTTGGGTTGCAGACCTGTGGCTGTGGGTCTGTTCTGGGTCCTGGGCTGTTTCAGGTGATTGTGGCGACAAGCTTGTGAGCTAGTTGCTGCCCTGCCTCTGTCCTATGTCCTTCATTTCACTACTTTAATGCAACTTTAAACATAATGTTCCACCTTCCTTTCTTTTTATTGTACCTTTATTTTATATCACTTCTGAAGAAATTATGGTTGCTTTTCCTTTTGCCATTAGGGAAACCTGGAGTTTCTTTCTCTTTCCTTAACTAACATTCTTTTGAAACCTCTCTCACTTGTCTTCCAGCTCTCTTTTACTATTAACATAATGTGTGTCTTTCCACCTCAAATGCCACTTAAGTCTGAAAAGTGACTGCGAAATTGGTTTTATCTGTAATGTGCTCCCTGTATGGCTTCAGTTGGATCTTATTTTAGTGACAAAACCAAGCTCCTCCTGATATAGATGCCAAAATAACATGACTAAGAAAAAACAGAGTCTGTTTCTTCATTGGTTTCTTGAAAAGACTTATTCACAGACTTCTGTGAATCCAGAGTCCGTTCATGTAAATAAGAAACAACACAGGTCCTCATTTTCAGTTGTCTACAGCTCTGGAAGCTTGGAAGCTCTCAACAGACCTGGATGGACAAAACTTGTCATCTTGATGCTTACAAGCTTACAAAAACCCCCTAGTTTTCAGATCACAGATTGAATCTGCAATCAGTTTAATGACTGGAGGCAAAAAAGAGCAAGCTGCTTATTTGTATGCTGGGTAGGCTTGGTTCCAAAGTATTGAAATCTTCAGTGTCATTTTGGTAATAATTTTCCATTAAGATACAAATGTTTTTAAAAGTCTGGGAAGTTAAATTCCATAGCTTTTTGTTAACTGAGGCCAGGCCTTCGCTTTTCCAATATGATGCAGAAAAGGAGCCCTGAAGCCTGATGTGGCATTAATGAAGCAGGGCTGCTGCAGGGTGCTGGGGGTCACAGAGCCCCTGTGTGGACCAAAGGGATAAAATTGGCACTGTCTTGCCCTTATACAACTGTCTCTATCAGTGCATTTTAGAGGTTTTCCTGATACTGTTAGCTTGACCCATTTATTTCTTTTTAATGACCCCAGCTTTGTAAGGTACATGTCACATTATCTTGCAGTGAGTAGAATAAATTATTCCATTTTAATTTGCTAAATTTAATGTAAAATATGTTTTAGCTGTATGCTTTAGTTTTGAAATCCCTTTTAACAACTGAGTAGTAGATAGTAGTGTATGTTTTTATTTTTTACAATCATTCACTCCTGATTCGAGTCATTAAGACTTATGGAGTTAGTATGTCTGTTGATGCTGGTATTTTCTTGCTTTCTTGTCTTTTTGTAGCAAGGATCCAACTTTTAAACTCAGTTTGGCTCCTCAGTTTTCACCATAAAGTGTGTTTTAAGTGATGTGACCGAAGATGGAATCATAGAAAAAGGGACTCAGAAGGATCTCATAAGATCACTCACTCCTACTTTGAGGAAGGATCAACTATATTTCTGTCATGACTCACAGATATTTACCAAAATATTTGTTTTGAACGTGTCTAGTAGTGGAGCTCCCAGGGCTCATCTGGTAATAAAGCCAGTATCTTTTAGGGTTTCTCATTAGGGTTTTTTTCTTACGTTCAGTCTGAATTCCTTTTCTACAATTAAGCCCACCCATTCTTACCTTGTCTGCTCTTTGCATAAAGAGAAAATATTTTTTCCCTATCCTTTTTTCAGCATGCTTGAATATCATCTTGTTCCCTCAGACTCCTTCTCTGTACAGTGAATATCTTCTCTTCATTCAGCCTTTCTCAGAGATCCCGTTATCTGGTCCTCTGATCATTATTACTGTTTCCCTTTGTAGTCTCTGTGCCTATTTACTGTCTCTCCTGAAGCAGAGTGATCTGAGATGTATTTGTAATAGAGCTGAGCTTGCACAGTACTGCTTTAAATCATTTTAGGGATATAGCAATACTAGAAGGAAATCCAGTAATTTATTCTTCTAAAAAAACCCCCAAAACCAACCAACCAACCAAACAAAAATAATACAAGTCAGAAATAAGAGGATACGTTTTGTGTTCCAAACTAACAAGGAACCAATCAAATGGTTAAGTTTTCCAAATGAATTCAATATTTCCCACCACCCTCCCTCAAAAATATCCCATCTATAATGCAAAAACAGTGAATAAAATATAGCTAATATTTCTAGACTATGAGGCAGCTTTCATAAACTTGGCTGAAAAAGTCTGCAGTAAGGAGTTTTAGTGATATGAGGCAAATAAAGTGTGTAAGCAATTTAAGGAAAAAAGAAATCCCCTAAGTGGGGGCATGGAGCCTGTGCTGCATGGGGTGGAGGTTGTACTTCAGTGAGAGAGATAAATTGCATTTCTGTTGGTAAGTCTTAATGAAATTGAACTATTTATAACAAGACAGTTGCTATAACAGTTCAGTTGCCAAAATTTTAAGGAAAGACCCTAGGTCATAATAAATGACAGCACAACTAGCATCTGAAATAAAGAATTTACTTTGTAGGAGAGAAAGGGCAAAGAATGTGTTAATTCATACAGCATATGCCTACTGTCACTTGTACAGATGGAGAACAAGGATATGTTTATATGGAATTTTTTTTTTTTTTTTTTTTTTTTTTTTTTTAGATTAACAAGTGCTTGCTTTCACCAAGATGAAATGTGCATTACCAGGGCCAGAGTGGTTCATCCAGCTTGGACAGTACATGATACTGCCAGTGCTGGATTTCCTGGCAAGGGTCTGGCTGCCTGAGAGCGGTTGGAAGCCAGACTGGGGTGCCAGGCTCCCTGCCGCTCTCCATGGCTCTACCCTGGAGAGCCTCATGCAACATCTCTTGTCTGTTTCTCCTTGTATAAAATGAGAAAAACATATTTTGAGGCTGTGTCATGCCTTGGGTTCTGTGGATGACAAACACTTTCCCCAACAGGGAGTTTCTAGTTCTAAAACTGTTTCTCAGTGGATCGACCAGGCACACCGTTGTGGTTTATATACCTTTCCCACAAAAAAATTTACATACACCTTTGTGCTGAAGCTGCAGCAAAAGTGTAATTTAACTAATCCATTCCACACCATGCCCCCCAAACACTAAAATGTCCCATGAAGGGCCAGTAAAGTCCTCAAAAGTTGCAGTTGATTCTCTAACCCTGCACGCATTTATCTCCTTCACCACCATTCAGGTTACTGAGGCTCAAAAAGATTTCTTGTATTTGGTCCCCTCTTTGACTTATCCCTCCTTTGGAATTATCCGACTCGACTCCTTAGTTATCCTACAAGACTCTTCTGTCGTCTGATATCTCAAGAGTAATTGAGGCAATTACTTGCCTGTCTTACAGAGTTAACTGCTGATTCAAAGCAGGTATCATCCATGAAGAAAGCAAGAGAAGTGCTAAAAAGAAAAGTGCTGAAGCCTAAAACTGATATAAAATGAATGAGAAAAGGCAGGACTGGACAAGGCTGTCTTTACTCTCCCATTTGTGTTTTACTCCCCCATATGTTGCTTATGTAATGTGTAACATTCCTTGCTGCCAGCAACAGACAGCTGTCACACATAACTCACTGTCTGGCCATCACATCTGTAACTTGTGTCATATGATATTATGTAAAAAGTAGGCGAAGTGAAAGGGAGTGTTGCTGCAGTCTACTACCAAAATATTATTTCTACAGAATCTAGTACAGCAGGGTAGATGTGTTTAAAGAAGCCACAAAAGAGGAGAGAAATTGTTTTCAAGGTGTTAATCAAATACATGAAACTCTGGTTTTGCCATCCTGAACCACAGGGTAAAAGAGATTCAGGTTTGAATATATCTGTCAAAAATCTGTTGCCAGGAAAATGGGATCAAATCCAGGCCTTCGCTGGGGAACTGAATGGCAGACTTCCTGCTGGCTTTGATAGCACAGGATTCTGGCTCCTGGTTAGGATGCTGCAAGACTGGTTCACTTCCCTGGAAGGTGGAGATGCTGTCCCTTGCCCCACTCAGAGGGAGTTCACTGGAGCTTATGTGGGGTGAATTAATAGTTCTTAGTGGTTTTGGAGACATTCAGCCTGCATTTGTTCATGCTTCAGTGGGCAGCTGGATTAGTTTTGAGGTTTTGCCAATGATAGCGGGTCTTTCACCATTAATGTCTCAGACTAATATATTGTTTTTTCATAATTCTGGCTCTCATCCCTTTATATGCAAAATAAGTTTTTGGATAATGTGTCTCCTCACATAAATCTGCAAGATATAATGAGTGAATGTAGAGGGAAAGTCAAGCAGGAGCTGCAGACAGGCTGTGAGAGAAGGTTAGTGACTCCTTGAAGAGAAGGAAGAGGATGAAGGGGGAGGAAGGCACGGGGTTGGATGGCTGGAGGATGCTCAGGGTAAGTTCCTTGAGACCCTGCCTCCTGCTGAATCACAGGTTTAGATTTTTATCTTGGGTATAACCTCTGAAAAACTATTATTAACTGCTGCGCTATGGTCAGGTAGCAAAGGATCCAGTTCACTTAAAAGACTAGATGCACTGCTGTGGTAATGCATGAGTTAATCATCGGTTATGCAGATCCTCAGCAACTGAAACAAATAAACAGGCCACTAGATAGAAACTATCTGTCTCTGCTGGGTCCAGGAAACCAATATTTTGGCATAAAGAATGAGAGGGGGCAGATAATGGAACTGGCCATGCTCCAGGGTGCAAACACACAGATCCTTACACACTACTTTATGCAACAAACTTTCTGATGCAGTTCATTGGCTCATTCCAAATGAAGTTCATCCTCATAAAAGATGCACTTCTAAATTTTATGTCTTTCACATACATGTGCCACAAATGCCACTGGTGCTATGGGCAGGATTTAAAGACCCTAATCTGCAGTATTATGATTTCACCTTCATTGTTTAGGGAAGATGCAAAATAGTTGCAAAGTCCTGGTCCATTTATATTTTATGTGCCACACTGGAGGAGCCCCTTGGTCTGGGCAGGATAATCCACATTCTCTCTCCCATGATAACACTCCTTTTTTTTGTTGGGAGGCTAGAAGAACATTTCCCTTTTTATCTGCTGTGACAGGGTTTCCAGAAGAGCTGACCACAGTTCTTAGCATGCTGAGCTGAGGCTGTCCCTCATCACTGGGGAGATGAAAGTCACACAGACAAGATGCTCTGGCAGGATGCTCTGCATTCCTTAGAGACCCCAAGAGTAATCTAGGTCCCTGAAGGGCAGCAGCAAACAAGTAGCACTCTGTAATACCCCATACCTGAAACACAGAGCCCTGCCTCAATTTTAAATAAACATAAGCAACTTCAGAGGATCTTGTATATTAACAAGGTGTCAGCAGATCATGGGTTGGAGGTATCTTCTCTAGGGACTGAAAGTTTTCATCCAGAGGGAGCAGTGCAGCCAACCCCTTGGGAAGCCTTTGGCTCATGCTATACTTCTGTTGACTTCTATACATTTGTATGTGGGAAAGACTGTGTTTAACTCTGATGAGAATGTTGCTTCAAACATGGTAAAACCTCATGGCTGTTGCAGAGAACACAATTACTTCTTAAAATATAGGTTTATCAGTGCTTGAAAGAGCTCACAATCATGAGGGCCTGGGCTGTGGTGCAGGCGGTCCTTCCATCTTTGTTTTCATAACAACAAGCACTGTTACACAGTGAATGCCCTCACTCAGCTAGAGGGAAAAAGCCTTTGAAGTATCACCGTCTTCATTCTGTCTCTGCAGGGGAGCTGACGGGCCCTCTGAGAGCTCAGTCTCGGAGACACTCTTTGGACTCAGGTTGTTCTCTCCTTAAAAAGGAGCATACCCCAACTCCCATACAACTAAAGATCCCTGTTAAAAATAATGACAAATTGCCTGCTGCAGTTGTTATGTGGGGAGGAACTGACAGTATTTTAGCCAGAGATCCTCGAAGGACCCCTAGATCATCAAGCAGACACTCAGTTGATAGTTACTATTTTTTTCCGCCTATATTGTTTTGCTATTTCAGGTGTGCTGGCATACTCTACCCTAATTTCACTTCTCCCCTTATGACTAATCTATGATGAAGACATCATATTTGCAAGGAGAGAAGCATCTCCATAGTGAAAAAGGCCTTGCCAAGTGAAGCAGGAGGGAAAACAATGCCTCAACACTTCTTGTCTATCATTCACCTGCCCTCCTACAATTCAAGCAATTCAATTAATATTGATTTGTAACATTCCCATTAAAACTTTGCATCTTAAAGGGCTATGTTCTTTCCCCTACTGAGATTTCTCTTTCAAAGTTTGATGTCAAGCTCTAACTCTGTTTCTGCCTCAGACTGAACCTCATTCTCAAAGCCACTTAAAGCTGCCAGATAACTTCAGATTCAACCATGAATATCTGGATTAATATCTTCAATTGGACCCTAAGGATTTTTCTCCCCACAGAATACAACTGTAATCACTACAAATTTTGCTGAATAAATAGAGAAATAAAAGATACAGCTGCTTAGCTCTATAATAAAGGACATCATAAAAGTCAAGGTAAGAGGTAAGAAAAACAGATGGTTAAAACCCAGAAAGCAATGGAGCTTCAAGTCAGAAGTTACACTGATGTGGAAATTTAAGCAGGATTATCATCAGGCTTAATCATTCTTAATGCAATTCTTAGTCTTCATTTTCCATTCCTGTCCACACTTGCATTTGGTAAAATACTCTTGAGAAATAAGCACCGTTATCCTTATTTTGTAGCAAGATTAAGCTTTTAAGCCTTTTCTACAGAAGCTGTTGCAATGGCTGAGGCTAGAAACCTTAGGCTGCCGTATCTACCTCTTCATCATTGAATTGCGCTCATTTTGCAGATGTCCTTGGGAATCTACAATCCTTCCTGTCAGCAGCCTCTTGTGTAGGAGGTGGACAACTGGTGAGGCAGGTGAAGGCACCAGAATGGTGCTGCAGGCCTGAACACATACTGGGAATCTGTGAAAGCTTTGTCCTCTGCTCTTCAACAAATTCCCAGCCCTATTTGCAGGGCTTGCCTGCAGCACGCTGCCAGCCAGCCTCGCGCCTCTGCCTCACTCATCACAAGAGGACTGAATCAAACAAGTAAGGTCTACAGTTAATATTTTCACCAAATAGATGAACTGTTTACTGCTCTGTATATCATCCACAAGTGGCACATCGTGAAAGAGTCACTACCAAGGTCCCAAAATATATATCCCTTGGCAGCTCTCCTCTACCATGCCAGGCCACTTAAAGGCTGCTTCCAGCTCTTATGCTAACATTTCTCCGTGGGTGGCAGGAGCAACGTGCCAGCTCAGCAGCTCCTTCTTGTCCCAACTTTCAGGACACCTCTAACCATTACGGGGCTGTAGCTGGAAATTCCAGAGCTATCTTCCAGTTCCATTTTCACAGACTTTAACCCCCATCGTGAAAATCTTTGAATCACAAGCAACATTATAAAACCTTCATCTTCTCTAATAGAGGATGAAAATACAGAGCAAGATGCTCTTTTATTTATATTGTGGCTTTTTTGAATACTGCTTAGCAGCCAGAAATTAAATTACTACCTTGGCGTCATCATCAAGGCCATAGTGTATTTCTTCCCTCACAATCTGATGCTTGTGAAGCATCAGTTGTATCCGCAGTTCATGACCATGCTGCACAGTTGTGTGTAGCTGTGGGCTACTTTAGTAAACATAATTTGTGGCCTTAAGCACATTTTATATCTTTTTAGTGCTTCATATGAATGATAGTCCTTGAATTTAGAGCAGGACATTTGAAGTTAGATTTTATGGGGAATCAGATTTTCCTCTGGTACCTTGAAACTACTCTGGGGAAATAACTATTGCTACTCCAAAGGCATGCTGAAGCCACCCAAACTGAAAGCAGAGTGATGGTGGAACCTCAGACTGCAGGTCACTATTTGGATTGCTAGTGATTTGATGAATTTTCCTTCCATAGGAACATTCAAATAAGAAAAACTGTAAAAGGAATGTCTATATTCATACAATGAGGACATTTCTGTTATGTTTTACAACCCTGAGTTACTTAAAAAATGTTACTTTACACGAAATTATTTAGCTTCTCTTATTCTCTCATTCAAAGCCTTTTGTTCTATTCAATTGTTGCAACATCTTCACAATTGCAACCCACAGTTGCTCAGAGACTCCCTCTTTCTCCGCTGCATCTGACTTGCCCTCAGATTGATATGCTTCATCCCCTATTACTCTGTGTCTTCTCTGACTTTTAACAGTGAAAGGCAGTTGTCACCACTAATTGGTTTCTTCAAATGTCCCCTGCTACAGTTTTCAAATATCAGCTTGTGTGATCTTCTCCATCTTGGCCCTCACGTTTGGATGAGCTCTCTAAAATCACCTGCAAGGAGGCAATGTTGAGTCTTTCAGGTTCCTGATGCAACCCATCTTCGTAGGAAGGCCTGCAAAAACCTATGTGAACTGTAAATTGTGATCATGGGACCTCTGCCAGGAGTATTTACTCATAATGTGTTTGTTTACCCTGTATCTATCTGTTTTCCATCTGCTTCACTTCTCTGAGTAGAGCCCGGCATTTCCACCTCTATGTAAAATCTTTAACATAGTGAGGTTTCAGTTCATGACTAGAGGAGCTATGTGTCTATGTGATGCACTACTAAAATAGCCAATGGTATTTGTTATTTAGACATCCTGGTGAGCAGGACTGCAAATTACTCAGGCCAAGATCTGTCTTTTGTGCAGCACCTAAAATCACTTGCTTTTGAAACCTCTGCATAAATATTTTGTCTATCAGTAATACCAATGCAGCAGATTAAATTATCAATATCTGTATTAGTTTATCCAAAAAAAGTGAAGTTTCTGCTCATCTACTTGTTTTGTCACTCTTGGGTCTTTTCTTTCTGCCACTTCCATCCCATCCGTGTTTTCTGAGCACCTTCTATGTAAAACTGAAGCAGGAGGGACAGCCCAGAGTAGCTGTTAGCTGGTTTCACAGACCTCCTGCCAGTTTTCCTTCTCAGAGTTAGGACTTTGCTTTGGTTACTGCACTGGTTTTGTTTTCTTTTGGGGGATATTTTGAGATATGATTTTTTTTCTCTCTCTTTCCTGCATGGGAAAAATTATTTGAATCAAAGCTGGAGTTATCTGTAATGTGTATGGGAGAATAAGAAAAGGGGAAGGAAACAGGGGGCATAAATCCAGCTCCTTGCTTCTGACCTCAAGTGGAGTAGAGACGCTCCACTGGACATAAAGTCAGTGTCTCTCCTTCCTAAGTGCCCACTAGCCCTCAGCAAATTCACAGTTCAGCAGCTGTAACTCACTCTAGCAGCTTCTCTTGTTGGCAGATGCAGATCGCTGCTAATAAGATGGCTGGCAATATTTGGCAGCTGGCAATGGCAGTGGTTCCAGAGGCAGTTTGCTAGATTTGGCATGTTCCCAGCATCGGCAGAATCACAATTGGTCCTGTTGCATTCCCACGGATATTCTGAACACACATTTCTGTGTTTTTCTACCGGGGTGTGGCATGCTATCGTACTACAAGCATGGAGTGTTTCTCTCATTGTTCTTCATTTTTCTTTGTATCACATTGCATCCAGAGATCAGCCCAGTCCTTTAAGGTGCTGCTAAGCACACCCACCCTGCTATGTACATTCCCAGGGGGAGGACAAAAGTTCAGTTGTTTCCTGAGCAAGGCCCAAGCTCAACACTGGCTGATGTACCAGGCTCTCAAAGCCTGTGGTGCTAAGACTTGAAGCAGATAAGGCCTGTTTTTGTCTTTGCCTTGGATATTTGTTCAAGAGCTATGATTTATGGCAGTGAGCTGAAACGTGAACCTGACTGGCAGTGAAAAAGTATGGGTAGGTTGGTTTAGCAAAATCAGATCGCTTCCCTGTCCATGTAGCTAGACTGACTTGAGGTTGTGAGCAACAGCTCTAGGTCATTTTGGCCCAGGAAATATTTTTGTTTTGGCATTTGTTGTGAACTCTTTGTCTGAACGAAAAAAACTGCGCTCTAAAAGACTGGGATGACAACACTTTTTTGAGTAAGGGAGGTGAGGAGAAATTTTATAAACATGCATACTTACTTTCTCTCTACCCCTGCTGTTACAGTCCCTGACCAGCTTTGGCTGGGAGGTAGCTGACCAGCCAGAGGTGAAGCTGGGTCACTTTGAGACTCAGCTACCCATGGAGGGATGGCACATTTAGCTCACTTGGAGTTCAGTGCATGGAGTTCAGTCCACACCTTGTTTAGTCCATCTGAAGCAAAGGCCCTTTGCTTTGCTAATTTAGAGAAGAAATGTTGCTGCAGCAAAGAGTTTACCTCATTTGGTCCTAAAACAGCCACGTGTTCTGTTCCCAAAGTGTTGGCTGGTGACTACAGATACGCATGTGTTACCGACGTGCTTGGCATCCTTCAGTATGGACAAAGTGTTGCAGAGTGTGGTACTTTCTGGGCTTTGTACTTCCTAGGTTGAAAAGAGTCTGGGCTGCTCTCCATGGCCAGGAAAGATGTAAAATATGGCCAGTCCACCTGGAGTTTGTATTTGCTAAGTTTTGGAGTATGCTTTATTCATTTGTGTATAAATGGCAGAATGCCCATATTCCACTGAAAAGCTTTGGAAATCACTTAGAATGTTGTCCCTCCAGAAGCTGGTAAAGGTAGGTCCAATTTAGGGAAATACTGTGTCAGCTTCCCATAGTAGATAAGCAATTGCATTGTTTGTTTATTTTCTTCAGATACTAGGTTCTCAAGGTGATCTGAATGAAGAGAGTTTGATCCTATTCAACTCTTCAGGAGCTGTTAAAACTCTTTTAAATCTGTAGATGAGAGTGCAGCAGTGTGTGTGTGTGTGTGTGTGTGTGTGTGTGTGTGTGTGTGAGGAATGAGAAGAGAAGAAAAGAAACCTTATTTGCTCCAAAGTCTGGATCTACTTTCATGACCTGATAATGTGCAACCACCACAGAGCACAAACTCCACAGTCTAGACATTTTTCATGGCATTTCCACTGCGGTTTCAGCTCTACAGGTCAGGGAGGGCCACAGAATTTTGGACAGCCCTGCCCTGCCAGTACCAGCTGTGTTCTTCAGCTATGAACTGTCCCTTCACATCTTTACAGCTGAGCAATGCTGCAAGGGGCTGTGGCAGTGCTAGCACATAGGAGCATGGGCTGTACCTCTGCTTTATTCCTCGCAGGAAGAGCGCTGCCTTTCCCAGAGCTCTTGCCTGGCTGGGATGGGTAGAATGTCCATTGCCATACACAGGGCAATTCATGCACCATCTTTTCTGGTTCTCCCTGTTGTTACCATACCCCCTGCTTGCTGATTACATCCAGATTCATCTTGTTCCTGGCACCAGAATGGCTCTGTGGAAAAAATAAGTAAAGATAATAATTAACAAGACTTAACATTGAGCTTTTAGAGAAAGTTTTGGACAAAAGTTGCAAATAAGATAAATATGAAAATGTATTTTTTATTTTTACTTAACAATGACAATCCTTTTTGGCTATTTTCTATACCTGTCACCTACATTCTTCTGGCATGTCCTAGCTGCAAAAACTGGGGCTACACACATTTCCTAGGGCTTCCAGATGGCTCCCTAAGTTTTATATGACTCTACCTACCCCCTCTGATATTTCTTTCTAGTTAAGATTTGAGTACAAATGGAAATATTCCAGATGGCTTTAGCTGGAGCCAAATGCCTTCAGTAATTCAGAGCTGCCTAGACAGCCCACTAACTAATTGTCCCTTCTCAGTCTGTTCATGTTAAATTCCTCAGACTTCTTTTGGGGTTACAAAAATGTTCTTCTGTTATATACAGTATCAGCAAGTTATACTTTGTTAAGTGACATCCCTATCCCCAGTTTCTTTAAAAGACTACATATAAACCATTTAATAATAGCATGAATAGCAGATCCAGCAAGAGACTTGCTTTGCCCAAACATGTCTGGCAGTTTCCTTCTCTTCCCCTCAAAAACCCTGTGGTTCTTGTGTGGCATGGTATACCTTGTAGTTTTATACAAATGATTGAGAATACTCCTGTAAACCAAGATTTCCAAGTCTGGCTTCTCATAGTGAATAATGATGTAATCCGAATATGATTAATTACTGGAAAAGCAAATCTGGAGATACGGATTTAGAGTGATTTACATTGAGGGCTGCCAAAGATTTTTAGATCTTATTTCTCTTTACTTTTGCTATTAGTTAAAGCAGTTTCCTATCTCATGTGCTTTTCCATGGAATTCTTTAGTATGGACATAATGAATTGAGCACAATGGTCTGCAAAAATCTAAAACTAACATCTTCCTAGCAAAAAATAAGCTAATTCCCAAGTAACAGAAGCAACTGAACACTTCAAATCCTTTGTTCCACACTGCTACCTAAGGAGTGCAGAGTGGCTTGCCTCATTAGACTTCAGAGCATGACACAGAATATAGGAGATAAAAATATCATCAAGACAAGCTTTGCTAATGGCATGTTTTTCATGTTTAAAAAATAGTGTTGTACTCTACAGAAGATTTAATCAGAAGAGAGTACCAAGGTTCATGCAAGTAGAAATTAGGATTCAATATGTCTGTTACAAGAAAAAGACCTCTGTCTAGGGCTTTTAAAGTTGCCATCCCACAGAACAACACAGAAAGGAGAGCAACTCTTTCAGGGCTTAGACCTGAAAGTACATAAAGCAGAAATCATTGTTGAAATGTCAGAAGACAGAAATCAATCTCTTACAACCTATTAGGTGAAGTTGACGTATGCTTTTTTACCTACATAAAAAGGCTAACATAATTATGTCTACGATATTTGAATGCATGCTATTAGAGAAAAAACATTCATCAGATGCTTTTATTAAAGATATTGTTAGCATTTTGCTAATTAGATTAATTATTACATGAAGCTGATTGTACCACTTCGTGTTCCTGAACAAAAATATTGGGATGGGCATGAGAAGCTATACACTGGCAGTCAAAATAGAATGAGCATGGGATGAAGCCAAAGGTGAGAAAAAATTAAGCTGATGAAAAAGAGTCAGGAAAATCATATTCACTAGTTCATCCTGACTTCCAGAGGAATACTATCTGTGATTCCTAAGTCTTCCTATTTCCTGTGAACAGATTTCTATACTAGTACACCTCTGTCCCTACTAGAGCTGGTTTTCTGAGTAACATGTTATTGTTGCTAGCTGTTACTCCATTGCCTTCTTGTGCATCTCAAGTGGCAGATTTCTGTTTGGTGGATCAAAACTTTTTGCTTCTGGTGATGACCCTCCGAAGTACTGATACAATTCCACTTGAGAAAGCTTCTGGTTTGAATTTGCTGTTTCTTCAGTTCAGATCATTATACTGATATTCATAGGAATACACAATCACTACCAAAAAGCAGTGTTAAAAATGATATTAAGTTGGCAAAGTCCACTACTTTAAAAGTTAAGAAATGTTGGGAAATTTAGAAGCACAATGGCACCATATTACAACTCACACCTGTTTTGCTGATTAAGGATACCAATTAAACTCAGACACCAGAGTGAAAAGAGTAGGCGTATTTTACTAGTGATAACTAAATAATGTAACAGAGTAATACAGAAAACATGCAGTAAGGACAGGCAGAATAATGCACCTAAAGCAGCAAATAGGAAAATACAGGGTAATGCATCAGATCATTACTACCTGAGGGAGACAATAGTGATTAAGACAGATCCCTCACCACTCGCACACGTTCCCATCACCCAGCCCCGCAGTGGCCGGGCAGCCCCGGTTACAGCGAGGGTTTGCAGAGCCTGTCCCGGCAAGGGGGAAATCCTACGCGGGGCGTCCACCCACAGGTGAGGCTGCCAGAGTCGCTGCAAGTGATTTCAGTCTTATATACTAGAGATCGGCAAGCCAGAATAGCTGGCACCTTTGTTTTGAGCAGAAAATTTCTGGTTTCAGTCTCCTATTGGATTCCACCCAAAGCCTGGCCAGGGCTCGGGGGGGAGGAACAAGGGAGTTTCTAACAAGGCCAAACACTTGGGTTCTCAGCCTTGAACAAGGCTAAACGAGGGAAGTTGGATACATTCTCTCCTCACAACTGATTATATTCTGTCTAAGCTGCATCTTTCACTAGTGAGCTTACACACTTTGTTAATGATGACGTACTAAGTAAGCAGCTTCGGCTTGGGGCCTTTTGTTCAGGCTTCAGTATCTCAATGCTTTTTACATCAGCATAAGTGGGTTGTTATGACTTAGTACAATACCTATTAGCACAATGGTTTTCACATAAAATATACAGGATTCATCTACAGGTCAACTCTAGCTTGGACCTGTTGTCCAAGCCTTAGCACTTCAACACCGCATTACAAAATTATGTGGTGGTAGTACTGGAACTTAAAAGCTGTTTCACATGAATCTCAGCACAACAAGGTCTAAATTCTGAGGGAAATTTTGCTAAAGGTTTCTGAAGCTGTCTGGAACCCTAATTGTCATTGTGATCTCTGGACTTGGACTGGTAGACCTTTTCCCAAAACTGGTGTCATAGAACCTTTTATTGTCCCAGGGACTTTTATGGTAAAGTGGAAGAAAGATTGCTAAATAAATAAAGGTAATCTACTGTATTAATTGAAGAGAGTCTACCAGCACAGCTCTGTGGAGCTTTATGTAAAAGCCTTGTAAGTGAACTAGAAGTCAGACTGAACTGTGCCTCTGGCAATAGGAGCAGAGGGAAAAACAACTCTTGACCTGATTTTCTCTCCCTCTCCTGTTACCTTACAGCCATGCAGAAGCCAGGTAGACTGTGAGTGTGTGCAGACGAGGTGGGAGAGGAGTACTCATTTTGAGCCAAACATTCCCAAAGCTTGACAGCAGACTTTGCCAGAAATTGAGCTTTTCTTTTACAGGAAGCTGGTGTGGCTTATGATACAGTGATAAAACCTTTGCTTAGGCAAAATGTGAGAAAAGTTTTGCATACACTGGAATACAGCTGAATAATCTCTGCCTCTGAAACAACCTAGTCTGCGGCCTAGGAGTTAAGGAAAAGAGGAAAGGCTGTTATAGAAGGCAGCAGATGTTTTTCTTATCTATATATCCTTTAGATGGCCTCATTACAGTAGTGTCTGGGTATATTGTTCATCTTCCTGAAGACTCTCCGGAGGTAAGAAAGTGATATTTTACCCATTTTCAGGGAGAATTAAGGCACAGGGGATAAACAATATCTGTGGCATTATAGGAGGCTGACCCCAGATGCTCAGTTTCTATTTATCTATGGTCCTTCCCTCAGTTCTGTTTTTGCTTCTTGTATGTGCAGATTTATGAAGTTTTAAGCATCTGTAGGGAGGTTGCCTTCTTTTACATGAATAACTACATTTATCTAAAATACAAGACTCTTCAGTAAAAACAATCAAAAGGGAGAAAACAAAAGAATGAAGTATGCACAATTATATTTTGACTTATCCAGGCACATGATTATGGAAGTCCAATTGCATAAACATAGATTCTTTCTTCTTCTCCAGACTCAGAGTTATTCAAGCAGTAATGATAGATGGTGATTGTTGTACTGAAATGTGCTGTGTTTCTATTCACTCCTAACTCTATATTTTATAACCCATATTCCAATTTCTCCACTAAGCACAAACTATTAAATTCTTTGTGGACTTTGTTGTGCTTTCATCACTAGAGTGCTCCACCACCGCCAAGGAAGATCGACCCAAACTCCCAGAAGTGCCCACTAGCTCAGTGCCTGATCATGAATGAGTAAGTTGTGGCTCATTTCTCACAGACTTCATCTCCTCTCTCCAACTTCCATGTCATACCTCTGGGGTCTCAAGCAAGCAACCAGAAAATGAGAAACATGATTCCTGGTTGTGAGTGAAAGTTTTAGCCTATATTATATAAACATCTGAACCATTCAGAAGGATGTGATCTTTGAACAAGGGATTTAGGCAGAGTGTTACTGTTCAAATCCCAAACTGTAGTTCTGAAACTTCCTGATTCGGTTGCCATCCAACCTTTCAGTGCTGAAATACCATACGGAGTTTATCACACTAGAGGATGAGGGTTGCTGTGGATTATGCTTCTATATATGCCTCAGCTATGACAAAGAGCAGTTTGTTATTTGTCTTATTCCTGAGCTGGCCTGAAATCCAGAAATGGAACTGTGGCAGTTAACTAATTTCCCTCCTTCTCAGCTGCATGAGTGATAAGTCAAAAACAAGTAAAATGTCTGAGAAATTGGAGCCCAGAATTCCTTATCAGCCCAAGCGGTAGCAATTTAAATGTCACCATTTTTCAGACCTACTGTATACAGGGTAGTGGACTTGGTGACCCTGGGATGTGGGATGGCAGGAATGTCTCTGAGGTTAGGGGTTAGCCTTAATAGTTTCCAACCTCTTGTGTCATCTGAGCAGTAATCTTCATTGTGGGTTGCTATTTCTTGCTCCCTTGAGTCCATCAGCAAACAAGGCCAGATGACAGCAAGTCTCCAAATACTTTTGTATTCCCCCACTCTCAAAAAATCGTGGATGTGAAACGGACAAAAATCAGGGGCACAAAGGTAATAAGCCTGAAACCCTGCCTGTGTTTTGAGAAAAGCGTTTGAGCTCTGTCTTGGCCAGCTCTAATTTAATTAGAGGGAGGATGCTGCTCCTGTTGTCTTTGGAAGCCTTTTATAGCTGAGGTTGGGGTGAAAGAAGGTTAAAGCTGCAGTAGTGTAAATAATGTAACAGTATTTCATCTTGACTTGGGATTTTAAAAAAATATTATTAGATGACCATCCTTCTGTGATAAGAATCTGTTCAAACAGTACTATTTGTTGAAATAATTTTTGTCTATTTTAGCTGGGTGTGCTTTCTGAAGTTAGAATTGCAGAAAACTTTAATATGAAGCACATAAACAGCAAAGGGTTCAGCTGTTGTCTTTGGTATAATCCCAGATTTTATTTGTTTATACATAAGCATTTTTAAAAAGGAATGCTTTCCATACAGGAAAGCATCCACTTACAATTCTATTCATAAATATTCAAAACATCACCTTATATTAAATACTTGAAGTGTCTAAAGTATAGCCACTGGAGGGGTTTCAGCACCATTTTTATAAGTGTCACTTCATGGTAGAACTCTGTAACTAGTGGTAACTTGGACTGAGACTAAGTTACAACACCCAAAGCCATTGAGTTTCACATCTAGTACTCCTGGGACTGGCCACGTGCCTGCCCCAGTGCATGACTGTCATTGACAGGGTCAAAGTTTGCAAGGGAGTGAACACTGGATTTCCCCATTCTGGCCCAACTCTGGGTTTTGTTATTAGATACAAATCAGAGTTGAGAGAGAGGGTGTGTGTTAAGATGGCAAATGCTCTATGGCATGCTTCTCCCTAAGCTAAATTAATATTGAACAACATGAAACTCATTGAATGAGTCAGCCAGTGAGTCAGCAGAGTAGTTAGTGGCAAAAGTGCAAGCCTACGGCTGATAGACACGATTTAGAATCTAAAATCCACAATCTGTTTTCTTTATGAAACTTCAGAGGTCTCAAGAAAACAACTTAACATGATTGCCCCGGCTAGCAAAAAACCTTCCCCTTTATCACATAAACACTCCTCTGTGTGAATTGAACCATAAAAGTATATCCACAGAGAGCTCATCTACTGCTAGAAAAAGTTTACACATGCTTCATTTAATTATTTTTTTTTTCTATGAGATAAGAATATCTAGGCTTGAGTGAAATGATCACACTGACATCAGATAATGCAATTCATACTGCCTGGCTTCTATTCAATATGAAATCCCAACAGGAACACAAAACAAAGAGAGGATGGCTGTGTAGTCAATGAATTTATTTTATTTTTCTGAAAGGAAGGAGTAAAACACTCTTTGAAAACAATTATATGTTGTCTTTAAAATGTGACCTGTTAGCAATGCTCAGATAGCTAGTGTCAAATGCATCTTATTAAAGATTAATTTTTCATTGACAATATCTGGGTATAGCAGTTAAATAATGAAAACCATAAAAATTTAAGATCAGCATTTTTTTTTAAAGGGATTTTTAAACAGGGGGATACTTGTCCTAGGCTGTAATTTATGAGATCTTTCACTGTTTGGACTTTTGGAGTCTAAGACTGCAACTTCACACACGATGGAAAAATTTTTCAACCAAAAACAGAGTTCAGAAGTGCTCATCAGCATTGGGCCAAAATATTCTATAATTAATCACTGTCTAAACGGAAAACCTCAAACTGAAAAATGTTTTAGCTGGGGAATGTGTGTGTGTAGGCAGGTGTCAAGAAGAGGAGAGGAAAGATCTCTGTGTTTCTCTTTTTCTACTTTTTCTGATAAAAGATTTTTTAATACCAAAATTTTGACAAATGTTTTGTGAAATTTGTCACAGACATACACTCCTTAATGAGGAGAAGTGTCACAAAACAGTCTAAAGAAAATCTCTTGAATAGCCAGGGAAGCTTACATTACACTCCCAGCTCCTTTGTGAACAGGTTTTCTTACTTAGATTGTGAATATGTCTTGATCCTTTTGCTGGAGCTTCACATGGCATCAGTGATGCCAGTGTCTGGCATCAGCAATGCCCTGCTTTGTCATCTATGGTAATGCTCTGTTTCAGATTCGTCATGAGTAGCAGATAATCCATACACACCACTGATGCTGCTGGAGCTTATGAGGGGGAAATTGGTGCATATATGGGACTGTTGGGGCAGTTGCACCGGACCAGCTCAGTAGCATTAAAAGGTTTTGAGATTTCATACTCTCTGGAGAAAGTGCAGGAAGTCTCTCTCAATGAAACTGGTTAAAAACACAGTTGGGTTCAGGAGCTCAGAGGTGCATTTGCCTGTCCTTGTTCTTTCTTTGCTCTTCTGCACACTACCAAGACCCTGCCTGAGCAGCTGTCAGCCTAGAGCTCCGTAATAATTAATATGGGAGCAGCTCTTTTTGTGAGGGTAACTGAACACTGGAGCAGGTTGCCCAGGGTACTTGCAGAATCTCCATCCTTGGAGATATGCAAAACCTGACTGGACAAGACTCTGAACAAGCTGCTGTAGCCGACCCTGCTATGAGCATAGTGGGTAGATGAGACAGTCTCCAGAGGTCCTGAATGATCTCAGCTGCTCTGTGTTTCTATGAAGTATTAATGGTCATGGGTAGAAGTTCTTCCTACACTAGTTCCAAGACTATTTAATGGTTTCTCCATTCAGCAAGGCAGTAGGCCTATTTCAAGGTCTTGCTGTTTCATTATGCACTGTATAAACTAGAGTTGCCCGGGAGACACGTTAGAGTTAAATATCAGAGCTTTGATCCCCACTAAAGCTAAAGTTCTTTGGATTTTATTTTAACAGAAAAATATTTAGTGTCTGTATTTGTGGAACTCTCAGGGTATCACCATCAGGACCTAGTCATGACAGACAGTGTTCAAACACAGAGCCAAAAGGGACTGTCTACTTCTCCAAAAGTGCAGCTCAAGTGTAAACCAGAGAAATATGGATGAGAAATGCATGGATAAAACAAGGAGATAATAGCAGCATTAGGAATCTAGCCATTACCAAGTTTTTGTAGGCATTTGGGGAATTTAAGGAACATTTCCTGAGCATGGTGTAAAGAGACCAGCATAGAAAAAGGCACAGTAGTTCTAGTCTGAAAATGTAAAAAATTAGTGTTAGTAATCAGGAGATGATCTGATAATTTATCTGCACAGAAGTGAATGATTAGATGAATATATGAGAAGGTCAGTGTAAGAATAAGGCAAATACCAAGGGCAAAGAAGCAAACAAGGTTGAATATGAAATTAATATGAAATATGGGTTTATGCCAAAGGGTGGGAAAAACATAGATGAAGAGAAAAGTGGTGGTCATAGCTGAGGAGGGTGGTAGTGACCAGAAATTGGAGAGTGAGACAGCTGTGAAAAGGAAGGGGAGAGGAGAGATGCAGAAAACCCTTTTCTTCTTAAGTTTAAAAACTGATGTGGTAGTCATGCTCTCAGAAGCATCCCTTCAGCAGCTGGAGACCACTGTCCCAGTTTGCCAGATGTGAGAGTGTGTAGACGTGTCCCTGCAGGCCATGCAGAGCTCCCATATTGGGAAAGGGAGAGATGGAAGAGCCAGGAGCACATAATGCCTAGCCCTGAAGGCATGTGGCACATGGCTTTGCATCTTTGTCTTTTTAGGGCAAAATAAAGCAAATATTTTACTAGCTAAATGTCATAGTAGTTAACTTATTTTCCCACTTGCATTGTTAAGCTTTGGCTAGATAATATCCCATAGCCGTGCCACAGCCTGCAGATGGGCATAGGAGAAGGACACCTGAGATGAATGTGAGCAAGTGTAAGACCTCTTCTTGAAGAAAAGCACTGTTTTTATTCATGTGTAATAGGTGGACTGTTTAAAAAGAGCCAAGGAAGTAGACTATAAATATATGTAAAATACCCTCTATATCAAAGATTGTTGTTGACCGTATTTGTATTAATATTACAGTGCTACCTAAAATTACAGAGTTCCTGAGACATTAGCACTGGTAGCAGGTTAAATGGAATCACTGTATGAGCTGGTCTGTATGGCTGCCATTTTCTGAACTTACTACAGACGTTGCCCCTGTCCTGTACTACTCTGTTTCTACACTCATCATACAGCTGAAGTGCCTGGGTTTGCCCAAGGGCACACAAGGAACAGGGCAGCTGGGAGAGACACAACTACTCTCTGCTTCCCTGAGCTGGAGCTTTGATGCTGTGTTCATTTGTCACTTCAGCTGCAGCAGCAGGTCCTGAAACCAAGCTTTAGTGGTGTCTGAAATGTTATCCCATTAATCACAGTCCTCACTTTCCTTCCCATATCTCCATTTCATTAATGTTTTCCAGTAAGAGCTGTGGCACTCGCTGGCTCCTGCACGTGGTGGTTAGTGTGCGGATCAAGCTTTATTTGGTTTGGAGCAATTAGATCTCGCCACCATCCTTTTTTCAGCAGGACGTTGTCTCCTCCAGTGCTCCCCAGGCAGCATGTGTGATGGAAGTGCTGCGGGTTTATGTCTTTGCAGCATCTGTGACGAACTTCAATAAAAGTCTTGACGCTGTGTGGGGCTGTTATGGCAACTGCAGGGGAGTTGCGGGTGGCAATGGGGAAGGCTGCAGTGGAGGTCTGCTGTCGCTATGGAAACACACAGACCCTAACCTCTTCAGGGAAGCCAATCTATGGCATCCTCACTCCTCTCTCTCGAAACACCTGGACAGAAGTGGGTGCATGAGGTGACCATACTTATAGGAAGCACCCACAGGTGCCCACTGGCCTGGGGACTTGTGGTCTGGCCCCCTGCCCCCCACAGATGCTCCTTGAGGAGCCCCTGGTGCTGGATGTCAGGCCTGCAGGGCCACATCCTGAGCTGTCCTGGGTAAGGACACTTCATTGCCCTCACCTACAAGTGCATATGCAATGGCTGCACAATCCTGTTTCCACCAGGAAGGGCCCCATGGAACCATCATTTCAGCCTTCTTTGCTGCCTGTCTTTGGGTCACATAGCATATCTCCACATGCTTAGCAGAGCCTGCAGCACTGTCCCTCACGGCCTCTGAAACTCTGCTGTTCCATGAAAAGTATTTTCTGTTGGAATTTTACACTATTGGTCTCCAGAGGACAGTCATGACTTTTATTTTAAAAAGATTTCTATAACTTTTCTATGTGACTTAAAAAACAAAAAGCAAAACTATAAAGAACTAATTAAAAATAGTTAGAAATTGCTAGCTCTAGAACAACACTGGAGAAGATGGAGAAGGCCAGTTCACTGATACCAGAGTCTCCAGGCCTGGGGAGTCTAATGGGATTTTTTTTCAGCCTTAACAGTTCGAGAAGAAGATGAGCAAAGAAGGGAAATACACAGCTCTTAGTTTAGACTTATTTAAAACATCTTCCATTCTTGCTTTAGCTGTTTCATATTTGGTTATGTTTTAAAAGTCCTTCACCACTATCTTCATGTCTGTGCAGGCTCTAATGTGCTTTTCTGAACAATCTTGCACATTTCTACAGCATCCATTAAAGATGTCTTTCTCCTAGAAGACTGTTATTACAGTTGACAAAGTCTTAATGGGGAAATTAAAGCACAATAGTTTAGATTCTCACAAGGCCGTGGATTGCAATAGACCTGCTCTATTGTGCATTAATTCCCCATGATAAGGCTTTTGAACCTTCTAACACCTTGTATGCTAGCAAACACATGTGAGTAGTATCTTTGACTTATGCAGAGGCACTTGTGCAGGAATGACTTTGAAGTTCTGGGTAATATTTTTCTGTCATCGCATTTGGCTTGATTATATTTGCCAATTATGAAATACTTTTAAGACCATCCCAAGAGTGATGGATTTCTCTAGGGGACCTGAATCTATCATAAACTTTATTCTACTCCAAATAGACTAGATACCTGTCTCCAGACTCAGTTTTGCTCCCCCTGGCCAAGTAGTCCACTACTTTTAATTGCATGTGGTTTATATTCTTTTGGTTTTAAACCATATGTCCTAGTCTCCCATGGTATAGAAAGAGAAACAAAGAGAGGTAATATTTATACCACAGAGTGAATTTGAGAAAGAATCCCATCACTGCACTAGAGTACAGCAGAGGAGAGTACAGGGTGGGACAGCAAAGTGGAGAAGCAAGGCGTAGAATAGAATAACAAACCTCAGGAGGGTCAGAAGGCTTGTCTCCTCTCCTGTGTATAATGGACTGCATCCCACAGTGAGGAGACATTGATGCCAGAGGAGTTCTGGATTACAGATGACCTTCTTAATTCACTCTCCATTAAACTCTCACAGAACGCTAGATGTCTGAAAGATACTAAATTTCTACATATTTTTTTAGAAACTGGTTGGTATTTAATGAAGAATGGCCCCTATTGATGTCTCATTTAAGGTAGAGGTTGTTGAGTGAACTCAATACTTATCCTCTGCATTTGACCTCCTGGCTGGCAGTCAACAGCATGTACTTTCAAGCCAGTCACTGTCCATGCTGCCTCTTGTCCCTTTAGAAGTTAAGTGACTTGCAAAGTACATAGAAAATGCTTGAGGTAATATGAGAATAAAAACAGGAGAACTGGGAGGAGGGGAGCATATATGGGAGAAGTGAGGTATAAGAGCATGAAGCTGGGACAAAAGATAGAGGAACAAGGAGTGCAGTGGGAACGTGCAGGGAAACCAGAACTGTTTGAGTCACCATCCAAACTTCTGCTAATTACTTAGTGTATGCATCTGAATATAAGGGGTGGGGGGG
>NW_020799097.1:33169794-33217923 GCF_003259725.1 Athene cunicularia
GGGGGGGGTGAGTAGGAGGGAAGAGAAATGTTACTTTTGTATATTTAATGGCTATAAAAACCAGCCAGAACTTCCCCAAATATACTACTTTTTGGAACACTGAGTAATGAGACCAAAGATTTTTGCAACAATAAGAATCTTTCCAATAGGTTCATCTGTCTTAGATTTGTTAGATTTTTAACATTATTTCTTCAATCCTGTGTTAGAGGTCCCTGCTCTTAGGAGCTCATGACTGAAAAAACAGATGTTGAGTTAAGATACAATGAGAGTTAGAGAAAACAGATTATATGGATTTCTTTTTTGTTTGGTTGTTTGCCAAGCATGTAACTTCGAGGTTCTTCAGCTGTGAGCTACTTGGAATGGTAAGTGTTAAGGATAAGAAGATGTAAGCTTGTTGAACTTCAAACACTACTTCCCTCACAGATTAAAGTTCCTCCACCATTTAAAAATGAGCGTACATTTTACCGTGCTTATTCTTAAAACCAGTTAAAGACCAGAGTGCTTAGGACTTCTTCTTTCTCTTTGTGCTGTCTGCAAACAGCATGAGAAAGTTGAACGAGGCTGTTGGGTTTTCACCCATTTTAGAGATCACCATTGTACCATATATTCTTTCAATGAATCATGAAATTCACTGTAACTGTCTCTTTCTTAGTTTGTGTTTTCCAAAGTATTGCTGAACCTGAGCCACATCACTCAGTTCCCTAAACCAATATAATTGTGTTTTGGCTGTATATTCTTCTCTATAGCAGATTGATTTTGTACAGCTCTGTTCAACAAAATTTATCTTACCCATTTCAATACAGTCAGGTCTGGAAGAGCTGTTTAAATTTATCTTACCCATTTCAATACAGTCAGGTCTGGAAGAGCTGTTTAACAGTAACAGGATGACACACAAGGTAACCATCTACTGCCAAGTTGGAAATTTGGAAAGAAAATATGCCTGTACTGAATTCTGTTCTCTTACAGCTAATTACTGGTATTTAGTTACTTATGGGGAAGATGATACTGGGATTTGTAAGGTCTGTTGCTGACCGTATCTGAAAGTCAGAGCATGTATTTATTACTTAAAGATATTTTAGAATGTTCGGCCTGAGGTCTCCATGTTTAAAAATGTTGGCCAATATACACATAATCACGTAGGGATGGAAAGAATGCATTATAACGAATCTTTAATCTGTGTAAAAGCCAATGGTGCCAAAAAGATTTCTATGTAATCCAAATTCAGTATGTTCTTGAAACACTGTCTGGAAGTAGGGAGTATGAGGCACAGTTCACACTCATATCTCAGGTTTAAATAACCAGTCTTTGACATATAACAGTTTTCCACTGATGATGCACCTATAATAAAGCAAGGAGGTAAAGAACATGCATGGATATGTTGTTTTTGGGGAACCAAGTCATCTATATTTGGATCCTTGAGAGCTTGAAGTGTACATTTCCCATGTGTGTCGGTCTGTGACAAAGGCAATGAACCATGTTTCCAGTTCTCAAACTAACTCATTCTGTGAAGAGAACAAGCAAACAAATGAGAGCTCTATTAAGTATGTGGGTGCTGACAACACCAAAAGAGTTTTGGAGGCTTGTCCAGTGTCAGAGGAATGGCCTAAACTTTTTAAAGGTCTGTAAAGTCTGTAAAGGTACAGACTTCTGAAGTCTGGTGATACAAAGCTTGATGCTACCGTTAGCCCCTCATCAGTAAGATATTTTCAGCTACTGGCTTCTCTTTCAGGTTTTCTTCATGCATCAGAGAAGTTGGCAGAGAGAACCAACTTGTTCAAGAATAAGTATGAAAGACTTCATACTCCTCTTTTCCTCTCTCCACCAGAAGTGCACTTTATGACCTTATGTTTCAGACCATTAAAACTGAAAGCTTTAAAATATGGCACAGTCTCATCATCCAGAAGTTTAACTAAGTGTCCTTCATCCTGTTTTTTCTAATCATAATGCTAAAATTTTATATTTTTGTCTCCCAGGCTTCTGAGTGAGTAAGTTGAAGTGTTCAGGTAAAGTTCAGGATTTTCGATATCTTCCAAATTTTTTCAAGGAATTGATCTCCTCAATATCAGTTATTAGTTTTTCTCAGATACCAAGGCAAATATGGATATGCAAGATAATGACAGTGTAGTAGGTGCTTTCAGTGGTGTGAGCTGCTCTGTCCCTTTCTCTCCCAAAAGTGTTGAATAAACCTTTTCAATGAGATCATCTCAGCCCTGTGAAAATCATGCCAAAACTTGTATTTGGGTACCTAAGCACAAGTTTAAGGGCTTAACTTTAATTTTTTATTCTGGATTTCACTGGTGTTATTCAAATACCAATCTGTTTCTCTTGGAGTGAATCTTTGAAATACACAGCTATTGGCATGCATTGTTAAAGTCATCATAAAGTAACAAACAGAACAAAACCATACCGTGTAGTCCCAAGGAGGGGGAAATCTGTTCTTTACTCATATAAGAAACTTACAGAAAGGAAACCCGCAAGCAAATTTTCCATGACTGAACATGTGAAGAAACGAAATCAGAAATCAAATACAGGTAATGAAGAGACAGAACAAAAAGCTAACCAGCTCACACTAGTTGTCCTTTTTTGGAGGTGTGAATTTTCAGGGCAGAAGTGGATCACTGTTGCAGAAACTCCCTTTTGAACTACTGAACACAAAATACAGTAAAATAGGTATGGAAAAATTTACAAATTTACAAATGACAAAACCTGGAAGTCAGATTTAGGATCTCAAAAAAGTATTAGTCCAAACAAGATATCTGTGGTTCATCATCAAGTAATTTTGCCAGAGGTAATGGAAAAATTTTTATCTTAAAAATGATTACTTAGAAAGTTCTGCAGCTCCAGAACACCCAATTTAATGAATATTATAGGCCTTTCTTGAAAGACAAATATTTTATTTCTAAGTAACAAGAAAAAAATGTTGAGGTACTCTTGTTTACAACTGAAGATAATCTTGTTCTGTAATTAGTGTCTAAAATGAAATCAGAATATGTCCATTCTGTCATATATTTTCTAAGGGAAAAGATACTTGATCAGTACCAGATACCCAGATTAACAATTAGTTTTATTTATCTACATGCCAATAGACACTACATTGCTGTGTAGTGTCTATAAAAACCCCTAGGTAATAAGTGCAGCAGAATTTGATAAAGCACTGGTTATCAAATGAGCAGTGAAAAGATATAATCTCAAATGCAAACAATCTTGGAAAAATCCAGGGCAAAAAGATTTATGTGAACAGTTTAATATAAAAATATCCTCAAGATAAATACCAAATGAAATGGGCAGATCAAATTTGGGATGCAGAAATTGTTTCCTTTCATTTTCGAATAACAAGGTATGTCATAAAGAATCCCTTCCTTCCCTTCCAGCTAATCTATGGCTCTAATCTCACTGGTTCAGTGAGATAAATAAGTACATGCCCAATTTTGAACACTTGAGTAGTTTCTATTTTAGAGGGACTATTCTCCCCAGAAGGTTAAGCAGGAGCTGAGTGTCTTATTGAACTGGTCTTTTTGGCTTTGCTGCCCTGCCCATTGAATTCACTACCTTTTTCTCCTAGGAGTTTGAAACACAATTTAGATTGCCTTTAGGCCCACAAATTCTGACTTGCAGTGCAAAACATACTTGTGCAGCAGCAGCTTTTTCTGGGTAGTAGCTAACCTCCACATTTTTTTTCGCTTCTGCCCAGAGACTTTCCCTGATGCTCAGATTTGCAGGTGTGGGTGTGCCCAGCTCAGGTGATGACTGGGCAAGTAATTCCCACCCAAACACTAGCCAGGTGCAAGACCAGGGTCAGTCTGTAGCTTCATTTACCCAGAGGGTCTGACACTGTAGGAGAGCTCACCATGCCCTGACCAGACCTGACCCCTGGCAAAAACAAAAAAAAAATCTCTTTTCTTTTTGAAATGTGGAAGAGGCAATCCCCTTTTATCGGAGAGGTTATAGCTAGGAAACAGTAGGTCTCCTAGCAATGTGAGAGCAAGCAAATCCACATCCTCTGCCGTGCCAGGAAGCTCAGTCTATGGGCTCTACTGAATACTGCAGGTGATGCTCATAACTGCGGAGTACAAGGGGAACTGGTTATGTGTGCTAGAGAATACTTCTAACCTGAACTTCATATTGAATTTTGCTCAGCTGATTTGTTAGAGATCCAACACCATTGCCTGTGTTACCCCTGAGGACAGGCAGGTGCCTGTGTTTCACTCAGGGTCCTGCCGGTGTTTCATGGAGCCATGCTGCGCTCTCAGCACTGAGTTTCACACCCACCTGCTAAGATCGTGGAAGTACAGAGCAAAAGCACAAACACAAACAAGGTTTCTATTCACTGGGTACTGCTGGAGCTATTTTCAGTTATTTATTTGTAAAATTATCTGGAATAATTAGGGTGGGTTTTTTTGGATAGGATATGACAGAGGTATGCTTTATAGTAATAAATCCTCATAGCCAAAACTAACCCCTTCAAGGGAAGGATTATTTCTTCTTTCAAACACTACTCCTTCACCTTTCACACCCTTCTGCCCAAAATAATTTTGGAAGCAGTATCCTGAATGACCATACATGTGGTACGAGTAATTTTGGATCTCAACTGGCATCAGACCAGGAGGCTGGGAGATGTGCAAAGTAAATTTGTAGCCTTGATGTTTTGTATACATTAATGCCTCCAGGTGAGTCCTGGTGGCATATTGTGTTGGTTTGCTCCCCATCAGCACACTAGCTGCCTGCAGAGGAGAGGGTGAAGTTTTCTGTGACCTGCTAGGGGAGTGGAGCCAGGTCCTGCCCACAACCCACAGCGTTGGATGTGGCTGCAGAGAAGCCAGTAGAGGAGTTGCAGTGGCACCACATCAAGCAGAACACCCTCTGCTCTGGGGCTGCAGGGGTAACGGGCAGCTGGCATGCAGCCAGCATCAACAGAGGTGGGAGGGAAGGCACCCTGGGGAGCCAAGAGGAACGGGCACAGTATGATCCCAAGCAGAAAGCTTTTGAGTTGGCCAAAAGTGCTCCAGAAAGTACAATGAGCGGAAGCAAGATTTGTTTATAAACCCTTTTACTTCTGTTCCATCTCACCCAGTCACTTTGAGTGCTTCTCTATTTATGAAGTATTTATATCCTAATAAGACCTGTCTTTTTGAGTTTAGAAGCTTTCTGATCTTTCTGGGAAGTTACTATAGTGAAAAGTAAATCCATTTGAAAGTGCTGGCTGGGTCCCATTGCATTCCACTATCCCAAAATTTCAAATAATTTAATTTGGATGTTAACATTAAAACTTTGAATTTTGAACATATTTCTGTATTAAGTATTTCTATTATTTTGGAGTTAGTTTTTATGTTTCTTTTTATAGCATTCAAAAAGAAAATTCATTCTAATTCCGTTTAAGAGACTGGAAATAATGGGCAGGCTCTGATTGTTCTCAGTTTTCTGTGGTCCTTAGTATTTTGAAAATGCTGAGATCTTAGGACTACAAAGAGAGAAGCTACTGAAGATTGAAGGTAATTGTGGTTAGATTGCTGACGGAAGATGTCAGTCAAGACATCCCAGTGATAATACCTTACACCAGTTCTAACGAGAGAAAGAAATATTCCTGCTGTGTCTTTCTTTGGACAACAGAACCTGAAGGTTAGCCTCGACTATTTATTTAAGAAAGATTGACATATTTCCTAATCATTCCTGCTAAGCAACTTGTTTTCTTGACAGTCTCCAAGACAGAAATTATACATCTCTGTAGGCTTGGTTACAGCAGACACAGCGACTGGGTGGCATTTAGTCTTAACTACAGTTGTTGTTATTACAGCATCACTATAAAACCTACAAGAGCTGGTCCTGGATGGGGGGGTCCTCAGCCAGGTTCTGTACAGAAAGAGAACAAAGAGATGGTCCCTGATACCAAGCGTGTCAATGTGTTGAGAAAACACTATAAAGCTTTGAAAGATCTGGAGTGAAAAGGTAGCTTGTGGCAGAGAGCATCACGCTGTGCCTGTAACTAATGCAGCTGCAGCTGTTTTGTTACTCATCTGCGGGAGGGCAGAAGGGCAAGGATGACATTTTCTGTATTCTGGGACTGAAAAAAGACCAATGATGATCAGTTACCGAGCTTCAACCCAAGGTGAAGGCTTAATGGGAAACCTAGTGCAGACCCAGAAATGAACATTTGTGTTACTTACCTTAAACAGAGCAAGGGGCTATCAAAGATAAAGGAAGAATTAATGAACTATTTGGGGCTGAACCAGCCTTGCTGCTTCTGCAACAACATCTTAGCTTTAAAAACATGGCAGTTAAGAGAAACATCTTCGCTGGGACCAGCTTTTTGAAGGAATATCCAGCTAGATACTAGAGGTTCCTCAAGGAGAGACAGCCTGGTAGCAACCTGTTGTTTCTCTCTGTTTCCTACATCTGTCATATTCTCCTTTTGACTTGGTTCATTGTTTGTTGTCATACCTGGGAAAACTTGGGAGAGGTTATTGCAGTTGTTTCATCTTTCCCTTTGTAACTGGTAGGCTGTTGCCTATCACGATCCATTTTTAGGAGCTGCAGTACATCAGGTCCTATCATCTTGGAGAACTGCTAGTCCTAAAAAGACATCTTTGCCCTTCACCCTAAATTATCACAGAGAAACATTTTTCCCACTGAAATGCACTATTTTCTTAGATCCTTTAAAATTTGTTCCTTTGTGAGCACAATTAGGATTTTTTTAAGACATAGATAAAAGCTCCTATTGACTTCAGAGAAAAGAAGCACACGTTGTGCCAGAATTACTAAGAGCCAAATTTGTAAAAGTGTTTAGCTGTTTAAGTGTAGGTGTGATTCTTAGGCGGGATCTGCCTTTTCTGGTGAAAAGTCATCTCTTTCAAACTCAGTCGTCTTCTTGTGTTCTTGCATTGATCTTTGAACAGCTAAGTACAATAACAATGAATCCTACAGATTTTTTTCTCATGCTAGCAAGAACACAATAAAAATATTTGCAGAGAAGAGGTGAAATACACTAATGATGACTAGCCTAAGCAGATGGGGCCAAACTTACTTCTGGTTTCATGGAAGACAATCAAATGTAGAATTATACTAGGACAATTCAGGTGCACACATCTGCCAAGAATTTCCTTTAATGGAATGTTACTTAAGAAAAGCAAATCTACAGCAGATGCCAGTTAGAGCTAAAGAGAAGAAGATAATATAATATAGTGGAGAAACTTTAAGAGCATAGTTTGGTGGCACTTTACAACTACACGTTAAAATGTTTTCTCAATTTTGTCATATTAAATCCATCTATAGCCACAACAATTCTCTTCCCAGAGGACTTCTGATAAGATTCTGTCAGAGATGCTGAGAAGTGTGAGAAGCCTAAAGCAATTTGACCCAGGGCCTGAAACAGCTCTTAGGGACCCTGCTCTCTCTAACTTTATTTGGAGAGTGAGTGGCAGGCAATGAATTGCCGGAAGAAGTCTCAACTCTTCCATCAAGTACTGTTTCTGATCTTCAAAACCAGAAACTAAATCCGTACTGGCCTTGCCCAGTGCACCCGTATAAGGGACAAGAGAGGAACAGAGCTGGAAATCAGGATGTGGAGGGTTGCTGAAATAATCCAGAAGAGTCATGAAGCATGGAGAACTGTAAACCTTCTGAAGAAGAGAATACCTTGTCCTGGAGTTAAGGTATCAAAACCCATCCAGCCTGGCAGATCCAATGGGACTTTTGTGATCCATAGTCCAGATATGCATCCCCATAGCAGAGCTAGACATACTCAGGCACCAGTCTCCTCTCATATCTTTGTGCTGGGGGCAAATGCGGGAGCTCTGGGTAGTGCCATGATCCAGCAAAGTCCTTGTCCTGGTTGAGGGTGGACCCACTGTGCAATGCACAGGGACCTGTTGCTCAGCCTGCCAGAATTATCTCTAAGACACCTACCCAAATATTTAGGAGATTTTATCATTGATATAAGCTCTCTACAGATCCAAGCATGCACCACTGCATAGACTGTGCTTGAGGCTCATCAGACTTAGCTTTACTATGCAATAGTGGTGACTAGAAGTATGCAAAAAGTCTGCCATCTTCATGCAGTGACTGCAAGAAATGGGGCTAGACGTATACCTGCAGTTCCATAGGGCTTTCATAGTCTGTCACCTATTGTGACTCATTCTTCTAAATTGTACTGTTTAGTTCTCTACCATTCCATAGAAATGTGTAATCATTTCTTATGAGAAATACTCTTTGACAGCTCTAGCACTAGTTCTGCTACTGACTATAATATCTTAGTTTGTCATATGGTATAATTTTTACTTATTAATTTCTTTTTCTCAGGTATATGAAAACACACTTAAAAGTGCATCATATTAGATTATCAGTGAAAATACCTTTTATATTCATCTCTTAATCACAGACTGAGAACATGAAGTAGCATAGCCAGGCTGTGAAGTGTCCCTCCTTGGAGATAATTCAGAAGCCATCTGGACATTGTCTGGGGCAACCTGCTCTAGGTGGCCCTGCTTGAGCAGGGAGCTTGGGCCAGATGACATCCAGAGGTCCCTTCCAGCTTCAACCATTCTGTGATTCTATTCTAAAAGTCAGATTCCCTTTAAGCTTCATCTTTAGGAATACTTTTGTATATCATCTTGACACCTATTTGGTAATAGCACCAGTGAGACAGAAAATAGTTGATTTTTCAGCAAGGGGAGGAGTTACATTTCACAGACACATTGCTTTCCATTTTCTGTGCCTGGCTCTTGTTTTAGTTAGGGAATAAGTACAGTGTGTTCAGCATGAATTTCAGTGAAGGACTGAATAATTTTATTTTAGAAAATCTTTTTCAAATGCGCTTGTTTGCCTAAGCATCTAATTTATTCTGATGGACTTTACCAGTCTCCCTTCTCTTTTTACATAAGGACCATTCTAAACAATTCCATGGCTTTTCTCAATAGATTACAAAGTGCTGGTCCTGCCTAGACTTTATACATCATCTATTTTTTTATGGGTTTGTTTGTGTGTATGGTTTTTTGCTTTTAAAATGTGAGTTATTGTTTTTGTCAATATGTTCTTCCAGTGCTGAACATGGATTTTTAGAATGATAAAGCATGAACTTATTTTGTTTACATACTACCTCCAAACAGAAGAAGAAATTACACTCTTTTTTTGTTTACCACAACTTATAGTTTAAAAAATTGTTTAATTTTCATAATTGTATGTGTACAAATATTGTTACATATGTGTATCATACTGATATATATTAGCATGTATTCATACTTTTGTTTATATGTGCATATATGCATACAATTATTATATCTTAGACATTTCATGTCAAGGATTTAGAGCTAATTTTGCTGTGTATCAGAACAGCTAATGACAGATAAGGTGAAAGTCTGCAAAGTCTGGTGTATGTCATTTCATGTTAATGGCATGTCCTTATTTTCAGGTCCAGTTCCTCATTAGAGGACCTGAATTTATGACACATCCTTGATTCTCTTCTGATTTTTAGTCTTGTCTATTCTCTGTGCAAATCTAAATGGCAAATGAGAGGATATAAGGTCATTTGCTAGTTTCAACAGAGAATGAAATTCATTTTGAAAATGAAAACTCACTTAATCTTCAACAAAGTAGAATGAACACATAAACAGAAAGAGTCTTTGGTGATAGGGCCATTATGACCAAATACAGTTGTCTACTCATGAGTTAGTGACCCTCTCCACTGTTTATAGTTGATGGAGACAAATAGGCACTTAATAACTGGGGTTCAGTTCATCACAAACTAGAAGTTTAAAAGAGATTGGATGAATCACATCCCAAAAGTTCCTGTTTATTTCCACTCATTAAAAAATGGCATAGGTGTAGGTATCTCCACTGTAGGCATATAAAACTGGTTGAGATAGATTAACCTGAACACAAGTGGTAGAGGAGCCAATAAGGAGAGATGCTTTTCTGGACCTCATACTCATGAACAAGGAAGGATATACTGGGATGTGAAGACCGAGGGCAGCCTTAGCTGAGGTGACCATGAGATGGTGGAGTTGAGTATCCTGAGAGAAAGGAGCAGGACAAAAAAGCAAGATCACAACCCTGGACTTCAGGAGAACAGACTTTGGCCTCTTCAGGCATCTGCTTGAAAAAATCCAAGGGGATAAGGCCCTGGAGGAAAGAGAAGTCCAAGAAAACTGGTTGATATTCAGTGATCACCAAATCCAGAGTCAAGGGCAGTCCATCCCAACAAGCAGAAAGTCATAAAGAAAGAAACTCTGTGAGGAGGCCTGCATAGATGAACAAGGAGGTCCTGGAAAAACTCAGACACAAAAAGGAAGAATACAGAGGGTGCAAGCAGGGAGACGTAACTCAGGAGGAATATAGAAACACTGTCTGAGTATGCAGGGATGGGGATTAGGAAAAATGTCCCGATTCAACATTGGGGGAGGATTTGATATGATCTCAAGATCGAGATTAAGACACAAACAAGGTCAAATGCAGTAAAACAGGGGGGGTTTTAATATTACAAAGATGAAGAGAGGTAACAATAGGATGGAATGGAAGGAAAAATAAAGCAAGGATGCAGGACAGGGTCGCAAGAATAATCACCACCATGGATCCAGCAGCGTCCTGTTGGTCCACAGTCTTTAGTTCTTCAGTGGTGGGTGCACACGGATCTGGCTTCGATGGGGGATGCACATCAAGCAAAGTTTTCTGTTGCCTTCTTAAGTTCATCATATCTGCTGATTAGCATATCTGCCCACCTTTAGGGTTTTTTCTCTGGTCCCTCAGGTTTTTGCTGCACCTGGCTTCTGGGGCAGAAATGTTTGCCTCTTGTCAGTTCATTATCAATGCATGCATGGGGTTTGGCGTATACAATGGAGCCACAAATGGCTACAGGATGGGGCCAGCTCAGTACACGTCTGCCCCTTTGAGGCTTGTCTAAGGAGTCTGACAATGCAACTGTAAAGATGTGGGGGGTACATCCTTCAATACACTCCTGCTTCCTTGGGTGATATTCCTTAGACTAATCTGAAGGTTGCAGCAGCTTCTTCTGAAGGTTTGCACAGACACAAACAAACTCTGAAACAGTCATTTGACATTTCAGTTTCTCACAAAAGCCAAAGCCCAACTGGAGTGGAATCTGGTAAGGGATGTCAAAGGCAGTAGAAGGGCTTCTTAAAAGTAAGTACATAGGTGACAAGAGTAGGGAAAATGTGGGCCTGCTACTAAATGGAGCAGGGGTCCTTGTGACATGGGACATGGAAAAGACTGAGGTACTGAATGCCGCCTTTGCCTTTGTATTTACCAGCAAGACCAGCCTTCAGAAATGCCAGGCCCTGAAGACCAAGGTAAAGCCTGGAATGAGAAAGATGTGCCCTTAGCCAAGGAAGATCTGGTCATGGAATACATTAGCAAATTGGACACATAGAAGCCCATGGACCTTGATGGGATGCACCCACAAGTACTGAGGGAGCTGGCTGATGTCTTTACAAGGTCATTCTTGACAATCTTTGCGTGATTGGGAGAGGTGCCTGGTGACTGGAAGAAAGCAAATGTCACTCCTACCTCCAAGAAGGACCAGAAAGATGACCCAGGGAACTACAGGCCAGTCAGCCTCACCTCAGCCCCGGCACAACTAATGCTGAGAACCATTTTCAGGCACATGGAGGCCAAGAGGGTGATTGGGAGTACTCAGCATAGATTCACAAATGGAAAGTCATGCTTGACCAACCTGACAAACATCTATGATGAGATAATTAGCTTGACAGATGAGAGAAGAGCAGTGGCTGTTGTCTACTTCGCCCTCAGGAAGGCTTTCAACACCATCTCCTATAGCACCCTCATAAAGAAGCTGGTGAAGTATGGGCCAGATGTGCAGACAGTGAGGTAGACTGAAATCATCTGAGCATCCCAAAGGGTGCTTATCAGCGATGTAAAGTCTAGTTGAAGTCACTAGTGGTGTACCTCAGGAGTCAATACTAGGTCCAATCTTGTTCAACATTTTCATTAATGATCTGAATGATAGGACAGAGTGTACCCTCAGCAAATTTTCAGGTGACACAAAACTATGAGAAGTGGCTGATACGCCAGCAGATTATGCTGCCATTCAGAGGGACCTGGACAGGCTGGAGAAATGGGCAGACAGAAAATTCATACAGTTCAAAAAAGGAAAGTGCCGAGTCCTGCACCTGGGAAGGAACAACCCCATGCACATGTTTGGGTTCAAGTGGCTGGAAAGCAGATTTGCAGAAAAGGAACTGGGGGTCCTGGTGGACAACAAGTTGAACATGAGCCAGCAAAGGGCTTCTACAATGATTAAGGGACGGAAGGATCTCTCCTATGAGGAAGGGCTAAGAGATCTGTGACTGTTTATCCTAGAGAAGAGAAGGCTCAGGTGGCATCTCATCAATGTGTGTATAAGTAACAGAAGGAAAGGTGCAAAGAAGGTGGAGCCATACTCTTTTCAGTGGTGTCTAGTGACAGGACCTGAGGCAATAGGCACAAACTGAAGCACAGCAGTCTCTGAACATTGGGAAATACTTTTTTTTACTGTGAGGGTGACTAAGCACTGGCACAGGTTGCTCAGAGAGGTTCTGGAGTTTCCCTCCTTGGAGATATTCAAAAGCCATCTGGACATAGTCCTGGTCAGCCTGCTAGGTGAGCCTGCCTGAGCAGGGGTGGGGTTGGACAAGCTGAACTCTGGAGGTCCCTTCTAACCTCAACCATTCAACGGTTCTGTGATTCTGTGAACCAAAACTTCATTGTGATTCCCAGCTTCTTTCTTATTGGGTCTAGATACCAGGAACACTTTGGTTCTTCCAGATGCCCAAGTCACAGTGAAAAGGTGGGACACTCACAAATTCCCAGCTTGTGAAGCTGTGTCATTGTACCCCAGGAGAGAAGCAGTTTAGAGTAGAATATATAGGAGAGTAAAATATTTGGCAATAATTAAAGCACATGCAGAAAGGAAAACCTTATTTTCATAAGCCTACACAAATGATTCAGGATGTTGTTATAAGATAAACAGTAACTCTGGGAAGAATAAAGTATGTTGAGATTATATTTGTACTTCTTCACAGATGCTGGTGAAGGTACTACCTCACTGATACTTTTCCCTTGGTTAAAATCATGTTTTCTGTTCTCTGTGCCGCTGACCAGCAACAGCATTTCTTCTATATCATACTGCTTACCTATAGCTAATGTATGAATTGAAGTGCTTTTGAATGGGGGTGGTGAAAATCTCCAGTTAAGAGATGGAGGCAGGGTCCTCACTGTGCAGTTGGCAGGAGGAAAGAGTTGACCAGAAAATCTGTGTCTTTATCTACTTGAGAAATGTTCATCTCTCTGTGCCTTTCATGTCCAACACTGAAGGTTGTAGGCTAAATTTCAGAAGAAACTCCTATCCAATTAGAAAGATTTCTGCACTGATGAATCTCTTATAGGTCAACGAAATCAAATTCTGGACTAGTGTTGGACCAGTTGTGTTGCTATCTGGCCTCTGAGCGTTTCAGGGATGTTAACGGAGCATGAGAGCAACCAGCTCTTAATGCATGATGGAGCAGGAAGGCCAAGAACGAAGAGAGAGAAAAGTGGCTGGTGGATCCTGTCTTGTGCATCTGGTAACAGACAAAGTGGATGATTGCTCTTCAAGGACTGTAGTCTGTTTTAATTGCAACTGAAAAAAACATTAGGCTTCTAGGCACAAAAAAGATTGTTTTATGGCAAAATGGTTAATATTGTAACAAAGAGTGTGGAAAGTAAATGAGAGCTTTTGAAGAGCTGTGACTTAAATTCAGAATGTGAACAAAATGCAAAAATAAGGGAGAAAGGAGTCCTGTTCCTAAGCAAACTTTCCACATAAGCTCGCTGAAAAGCAATATTCCCCACCTCCACTTTGTGGCGAGCAAATGGCTGCCTGGGCAGGGAGGCTAAGGAACAAGCTGATGCAGGGGGACTAGCCCACACTCAGGCTTGGCCCCAAAGCAGGGAGGGTTTATCCCCCCGTCAGGTCGCTCAGCTTTGAGAGCTGGAGTCCATAATCACACAGATATTTTTAAAAGGCAGTATGCATCCTGGTACTCATATTTCCCCTCTTTAAGTGAACAGTTTTCTTTTTACAATTCATAAAGCAAACTATTCATCCTTCTTTTTTGCTGTGTGCTTAGTGTTGGGACTTAGCTAAGGATGGTCCTCTCAGTTTACAAGAAAGTCCAATTTTTCTTAAGGATTTTTGTTTGATGGTGTGTTGGTTTGCAGGCTGTTTCCACCCTTCCCTGTACACGTTCTGCTATGAAAGAGAGAGAGATCAGTACTGTATTTTGGTGTCTGAAGTGCAAAATCAGTAGCAGAACAATCCAAGACTTTGTATGCTGAGTGCAGGCTAGGGAAAGCAGTTAAGTCTTTAGGCAGCCAAAGTGTCTTGCTTGTCTTTAAAATGAACAAGCAGGGTTTTCCTAGAGAGACCATCTTTATTAACTGGACAGAAAGTGTCTCAGAAGTAGAAGTTTACTGGGGTTATCCTATGTCACTGATCAGGTTTTTTTGATTTAAAAAAATAAGTTTTTCTAGCATCCTGGAAGTTGCAGAGCCTTACATTTGTAAAAACAATATCTTTCTGCAGCACCTATTCAGGACACTAGGAATGACAATTTGACCAGGATCCATTTCTGCACTTTTTCTCTATTAACAGACCATGATATGCAATTAGAACAAAAGCAAAAAAGACTGTTCTTCTAGGCCTAACCCCACAACCAGGGAAGTGAACAAGACCAGAAAAAAAATCACATATCCCTCCCTTTTTTGGAGCAATTGATGGAAACTGAGAGGTACTTCTTGCATTATATTTATTACTTGTTTTGAGCTTTTGATGAAGAAACAGTAAGAAACATAGCATGGATTTCTTTTGGTATCTCAAGTGCTGAATCCAGCCAGCAGTCTTTTAGACAAGGACTTGCATATCATTTCTTCAAAGATCAATTCAAGGAAAATAACATCTTAGGTGAAGATAGGAGATTCTTTTAAGTTGGGAGGTGACAACTTCCTAATCCTTTAAAAAGCAAATTGTCAAGAAATGTTCTGTGGAAGGATCTGACAAAGACTGGTTCATTCTTTCCTTTCTGCAAGTGTAGTTTGTGCCAACAGACACCTGCATTTTCCTTTTTTCTCAAAGAACTATGAAAAAGAGGTTAGAAAAAGGCCATTATAACCACCTACTAGGGAGGAATTACAAGCATAAATGTGTCCAACTGATCGTGGCTTTTAGGAAGAGGAAGAGTGATGCGGCGTGTCTGTAAGTGTAGAAGTGTAGTGTAAATAGTTGAACACACAGGAATGTTAGTAGTAGGTGTCCTAAGTTCTAGGTATTGCTTAGCTTTTGTGGATTCAAATCCATCCTTATCATCTTCCAAAATTCACAGCCCAACATCTGGATACAGCACTGTAGCTAAGTAGCAATTGAGACAGAAATAAAGACTATGTGAGTCCTACACAAAAAGTCAGAAGTCACTTTGGAAAATAAGATTTTGGATTCTAAGACATTAAGAAACTCCCAAAAAGTTTATTCCAAGCTTAGTGGCAGACAACTTCAAAGTCACTGATATTTGCACCAGAAATACTTTTGACCTGTCAGTTTTGTAACGAAAATGCTGCTGTCTTGCTGCTAAAAAATGAAACTTTCACCAATGTACAGTGAATCCAGTCAAAATGGATGTGTCTTCCATGTCTTCTTACTATCGGAATTTTCTGTAGTATATATTTTGAGATTATTATAATCCCCATAGGGAAAATTATGAAAACTGTCAGCCTGGGGTATTTTTGAATGAGACTAACAGCTTTCTTTGTCTTTAAATTGAAATTCCTGTAAAATAGGAATTCTTGAACATTTAAGTGATTGTGACTGACAGTTTAAAAATTACAGATGAGAACATCTTTATTTGCCAGTGATACTCAATGCTAGCTGGACAGCTAATACTGAAGCCCTAAGATTTCTTTGAAGATTCCTGCTTTGCCCCTAGTGACATGTGTTCCACCCATAAATAAATGTTTTCCTCTTGGACTCCTTTGCCATCAGAGCCTAAAGCTGCAAATGACCCCTGAGAATATCATTTCTTTTTTAGAGAGGTGCTGCATTTCAGTGGGATTGTCTCTGCAAGAGGGCTGGAAGGAAAGGATCCAGAAACTGTGAGTACTGGCTGTGCTCTAAAACCCACCTGAGGCTGAGGTCCCTGCTGGAGCACGCAGGTTTTGAAGCTGGATTCTGATGGGAGGAAGTATCAGGGTCCTTTTCTCTTTGGATCCCTGCTCCAAGATTGACAAACACGGTTGCTATAGGCAGGGGGTATAAACTTTTTTTGTTGTTTTTAGTTCAGAAGTCATTGTGCAGTACAGTGTTAACCTCAAAACTGAAGGAAATTACATCATAAGGAAGAGAAGGCTGCAGTACTTGGAAAAGCACAGATGACAACACAGGAAGAAGATATCTGCTAAGGCTAATAGAACAAGAGAAAAATGCCACTTGAGCCTAATATGATCTATAATTTTTAAGTGTTAGTAGCTAAAATGCTAACAAAGATGTTACAGAGACATAGCATTTAGGGCCTTTTATCCTATGTATGCCATCTCTAACAGCAGTCTCAGTATCCTGAAAGAGAGCAGAGTGCAGAGTCTGTACTTTACTCAGATCTACACAACTGGTATTCTAGTTAAGGAGTGTCAAGAAAAAGTAACAGAAAATGTTATGAGAGCAGAAAGAAAATGCACAGAAAAGATCCTTTGTCTTCTCTTTTCTTCTGTCTTTTCATTCTTTTCTCCTTTACTTCTGTCATTCATTTACAGAGGGAGGAGCAAAATCACTCAGTTGTAAACATATATAAGAGGATAATATTTTAATGTCTTTGGTAGACAAGATGGGTAGATAAAGAAAGCCCACATGCAGGATGCCCTGAACTCAGCAAACTGTGAGTGTGGGACTAGGGTCAAAGGGACTAGGGTTAAAGGGGCAGTTGGCCTCTCTCAGGACTGGGGCCCCCGAAGCAAGAGAAGAGGGCCAAAAAACTCATAGTCAGTGTAAGAAGAGGCCGATTCAGTTTCTAGTGCAAAAGTAAGCAGGTGGATGGATGCATTTCGCTAAACTGCCAAAGAAGTAGGGGTTTTTTGGTCAGCAGAGCATGGACAATTAGAGACAGGAAAAGCACTGAAGCAGCACTGGGGCTGCATGTTCAAGAATGAAAACCCTAAGCAAGAAAAGCAACATTTGTAAAGTCAAGCAGAAAGTATCTAGTTACAAGAATAGTTGAGAGACAGACAAATAACAGGATATGGCTGGTAGAATAAACAGGCGAGGAGTCTACAGGCGTTTCCATGAGTCACAGCTGGTCTACATAGAGTAACCAAAACGACACAGAGAAATGATTCAAAGGGATGCAAGGCAAGTGGATGCAAAAGAAATAAAAAGGAGGATGAAAGCATTGTAAGGCTGAGGAGTCAGGGAAATGGATGAGATGAAATGATGTCATGGAGAGATACCTTTCTTGGCCAGACATGTGGAAAATTGAGGTACATAGATTATAGTTCTGTTTATGATTCTCTGCCAGCAACTGCTTGTTTACAGCACTGAGGGTTAAGATGACAGCTGTACCTTAATATGACAGGAAACCTTATTTCACAGTGAGTCTGATTGGTCTGGCAAGGGATCACGTCTGGTAGCAATGGAGGTCTGAAGAGACATTTTAAATCTAGTACACATCTGAAAAGACCCTAAGTGGAAAAAGAAGAATATATCTTTCTTCTTCAGATTTATTGTACTGAAAAAGAAAGATAATTTTTTCCGAGAATCATTGCTTGATGCTGGTGGAAGAAAACAAAATCAAATGGGCAACTTGGAAATCAAAGCATATTTTAAAATGAAGGATTTGTTTTTATCCCTACCAGGAGTAAAAGCTGGAATGAACCTGAGCCTACAGTTACCATGTAAGAGCCTGAAATGAAATAAACAGTTTTCTGACTGAATGGCTATCCCCATGGCAATAGGAGAGGATCTTGCACATTAAGGACTGAAAAGCATGAATAGATGAGAAGTAAGCACAGTAGATCCTGACACAGCCCAAGGTACAGCACGTATCCTTAGAACTGCACTGTGAAGGATACATGCAGAAGGAACATTCCCTGTATTTCCAGGGTTTATCAGTAATATGAGATAGAACAACACTGCGAGTCAGGCAAGGACAAAAAGAACCCTTGTTAATTTTAGAAGCACTGGGATTACTGTGTCTGGAGCATTAAAGGTGCATTATTTAATGGGTGTCTAAAACTTTTATTAACTTCTCTTCAGTTACATTTATTTTCTATTCCATGGCTCAAACACAGCCCTGGATAGTTACCAGAATAAACTTTAAAGCCAACAGGAGCTGTGCCTATTTTTTCCAGGGTTGGAAGGAGCTCTCTAGCTCCAGCTCTAAACTGAATAACCCTTGCAAACCTGCAGCCGAGCTCTATGAGAATTACTGATATTTTTTTTTTTCAGTTCAGCTGTAAAACAGGAAATGAGAAATAAAAATGTCATTGACACCAACCAAATTCTAAGTTCTTATTTTGGCAAGAACAAAAAGAAGATGTTCTGACACAGAATGTTCCCATTTGGCACGAACAAAACCATTAAGGTATTTGAAAGAAAAGCCAAAGAAATAAAGCTTTAGCTTCATAAAATATGATGTGACAATTTCATGGTTTTTCTCCATAGGTCCAAGGATCCGATTTCTCACCCAAGGTATGACCAATTGAATTCTCTCCTCCTATATGCCCCATATCCTTGCAGAGCACCCCACTCTCCAATCTGATGGGACAACTCCAGGTTGAGATTTCTCTCTAATCCCTGTTGATATTCTTACATTCCATTAGTAAAAGGATATATATATTCTTTATAACACAGAGTGTGAGTGAGGGCAACTTGTTTGCTTGGTTTACACCAGGAAAGTAAGAAGGCAGGTTTCTGTTCCCTCAAGAAGAAAATGGAACTTAATTTTCATCTCTAGTATCCTGCATATTCCTGAAAAACCCTGAAAAGCTCTGGTTCTTGAAAAGAATTATTCCTTTTTCTTTTATTCTGGTTTTGTGTGTCTGGTTCCTAAAGCAAACAAACCAACCCACTTAAAACCTTTCAATACAGTGGGACTGAATTTGTTATTCAAATTCAGGCAGATTGAAATCCTAGTTTTACTAATTATTATTCACTATAAAAAAATCTACCAGCTAGTGTTCAGAGGGAGTAAAGTCTTTCCAGGTGATTTCTGCAAACCTCTCCAAGCTCATATTCAGTGGGAAACACCCTGGTCTTGACCCTTCCTGCCTCCTCAAAGTCTCTTGCACAATAAAAAAGGAAAGGGGAGATGATGATTTTTTTCTCCTATAACCAAAGTATCCTCTGGAGACATTTATTTTCCCTGATCCTTTTAGCCCTTTCACTGTTAGCAAACCTAGAGTGTGCTACCCTGCCACAGGGTCAGGGGAGGGTTTTGATAAAATGTCTCATGTTTTAAGAACACAAGACCATCCTAAATTTACATACATTTATAAAAACAAAAAACTGAAGCAATAATTGACCGTGTCCTAATTTCCTCCACAGTTAGCAGTTAGTTGCACATTCAGATTTAAAGGCAGAGGCTGGAAATAAAATAATAAATTTTGGTAGCGCTATATGACATCTTTGGAAAAAAAAAAGACCCATTCCCCAGCAGTCTATAGTTGCAGGGATCAGTAGGAACATTTATTTAAAATTGCCATGTAGGATATGAAACAAGAACTTAGAAATCAGAGTGATCAATTTATTTCAGATGGCCTTTGGTTTGTGAAGGTTTTTCACTGAAAGAAGTTTAGCTACAAAAGAAAGCACAAGTACCTTTGCAAGCTTTCCGTGAAAATGCATAAATATGATGCATAAAGAATAATAAGGTTATGAAGTCAAGCAGTCTGATGGAAGAATACAGCAAATTCACAGAATCATAGAATAATCCAGGTGGGAAGAGAACCCAGGAGGTTGTTAGTCCAAACTCCTGTTCAAAGCAGTGTCAGCTAGGGGTCAGACCACGTTGCTCATGGTTTTATCCCAATGGATTCTGAAAATGGGAGCAGGCCCCAGATAACCTGCTCCACTGCTGGGCTGTGCTCACAGTGTAAAAATTTCTCTTTCCATGCAATCTGAACCTTTCTTGTAATTTAGGTTCATTCTCTCTCATCCTGCCTGTCTCTGTCTTCCTGATGACCTTGTCATAGGTCCTAGAAGGCTGCTTGTAGAACCCCCTTAAGATTTTCTTAATTAACTTAACTTTAGGAAACTTAAAGTTTCCTCCTCAACTTTATTTTAGTTTCCTTGTATATATGCATATGGCATATGTTATCATAGAGCCTCTAGTTACCTGAACAAATGCTACTTCTTTCTCAAGTTTTCACTCTCATTTACTGAAAACGATGGATGGCATCTTACTTAAAGGGTAGCAACTTCTTCAATTTTTATTCTGCATTGTTCAGCATGTGGTCTCATTCCTTGTTTACAACACACTCCTAAAATTAACCCCCTAAGGAGGTTTTTCTCATTATCATTAATTCCCTCACAGGTTTCTAATAGTATTGACTGTGAGACTCGTGAGGGAATTGGAATTTGCGTTGCAGGAAATTACATAGTATAGTCTTGTAATTTTAATTTCTGATTTAGAAAATATTTTTAAATTAGAAATTGACTGATTTATGTGGGATAGGTGGCTGAACAAAGCTGTAACTGTTAAGTTACATAATTAATTTTCACAATTTCATAATTTCATATACCAGGTGCCCTGAAGGTGTATGCTTATTTTGCAAGTAGGAAACTGAAGCACAGAATAAGAAAGTTCTAGGGCAACAATGTATTTTGTATGTCTGAAACACCTGGGAACATGGTTCAACAGAGATGAGAGAATTTTAGAGTTCTGAGCCCTTGTGCTCCTCCAAACAAAAAGATGAATGCTTGTGAACCTTAAGGAGATTATAATGCTCTAAAAAGAGGATGGAAGGGACTTGATTCTTCTCTGTTAGCCTGTGAGGGTCTACAGAAGGACAAGCATCTTGACTTAATTACATTTCCAACTATTTTGGAGGACAGAGTGCAGCTCACATCTGCTGGGAAGGACAACTGCCAAAAGTTGATGTTTTGCTTACAATTCCAGTGCAAAACTAAAAATAAGTGACGGTTTTCTAATTTGGCTAGTCTGTTCCCAGACACAGCAGGTTTCAGAAGACAACACACAGAGGGGCCCAGCATCTCTGCTCAGAACAGCATCTGCATCCTCTGCAGTGGTGTGACATACGCAGGGCATGGTCCCCAGCTCCCCAGAGCCATCTACCCCTGGCACGTCAGAGACCTTGGACCAGAGTGAGCTCCTAAGGCTGGATGCAGCTCTGCAGCCAGGGGCTGTGGAGACACCACAGGCCTCTCACCAGGGGCCCAGCTTAGATGTGGTCCTCACCGCACATGGGTCTGGGGAGGGCCCATGCTGCCAACTGAGGGAGCTGCAGGAGAGGGTCCACAGGCTATGCAACAATAGAGATGGAAAACAAGAGATTGACTGGAGCTTCTCCAAAACCTTGCAGGTACCAGGCCCTGAACCCCCAGCGACACCGATGGAGGAGACAGAGTCCATGCTTGTGGTGTTGGGAAATGGAGGCTGCTGTGGTGGTGAAGGCTGGTAGCTGGTGACTTCTGGCACCAGGAGGATGGCTCCAGACCCATCTGCAGATCTGCAGCTCCAGAACGGGGTCAGTGCCCTTGTAGCAGAAGAGAGGCTATGAAGCCTCTGTGCTGGCAGCATAAGATGGTGAAATTCAGGATCCTGAGAAAAAAGAGCAAGGCAAGGAGCAGAAGCATAACCCTGGACTTCAGAAGAGCAGACTTCAGCCTGTTCATGGATATTTTTTAAAGAATCTCATGGGATACAGTCTTAAAGAGAAGAGTAGTCCAGGAAACCTGGTCAGTTCTAAAGGATCCACCTCCTTCAAGCTTGAGACTGGTCCTCCTCCACATGTAGGTATTCAAGAAAAGGTGGCAGGAAGTCTGCATGGATGAACAAGGAGCTCCTGACAAATGTGAAACATAAAAGTGAAGTATACATATAAGGGGAGGCAGGGACAGGTCACACTGGAGGAATGTAGACAGAGACACTATTTGAGTGGGCAGGGATGGGGTTAGGAAAGCCGAAATCCACATGGAATTGAATCTGTACAGGGATGTAAAGGGCAACAAAAAAAGGCTTCAGCATGTACGACAGCAGCAAAAGGAAGACAAGGGAAAATGTGGGCCCACTGCTGAATGGGGCAGGTAGCCTGGTGGCAAAGGACATGGAAAAGGCTGAAGTACTCAATGACACTTTCCCTCTGTCTTTAGTTGTAAGAACAGCCTCCAAGTATCCCAGGATCCTGAGATAAGTGGGAAATTCTGGAGCAATGGAGACTTAGCTGTGGTGGAGGATGATCATACTAGGAGGCATTTAAACAAATTGGAGATGTACAAGTCCATGGGACCTGACAGGATGAACCCACGACTGCTGAAGGAGCTGGCTGGTGTCATTGTGAGACCACTGTATATTACTTTTGAAAGCACATGGTGATCAGGGGACGTTCTGAGGATTGGATGAAAGCAAATGCCACTCCTGTCTTCAAGAAGGAGGATCTCAGGAAGTACAAGTCTGCCAGCCTCAGCTTGACCCCTGGGAATATCCTTGAGCAACTAATCCTGGAAATTATATCTAAGCATCTACAGCAAGGCACGTGACTGTGAACAATCAACATGAATTTACAAAGGGGAAATAATTCCTGACCAACCTGCTATGTTGAGATGACTGGTTCAGTGGATTAAATGAGAGCAGTGGATATTGTTTATTTTGCCTCTGGTAAGGCTTTTAATACTACCTCTCATAACACCCTCATAGACAAACTGAGGAAGGTTAGACAGGTGGACAGTGAGGTAAATAAAAAAAAAAAAAAATGGCTGAAGTGCTGGTCTGAAAAGGTTATGATCTGTCTGTGGTATAAAGTCTGTCACTAGTGATGCACCCCAGGGGTCGATACTAAGGCCAGTGGTGTTTAATATCCTCATTAATGATCTGGATGATGGAGCAGAGTACATCCTCAGCAAGTTTGTAGATTATACAAAACTAGGAGGAGTGGCTGATACATCAAATGCATGTGTTACTACTCAGAAGGACCTGGAGTACTGTGTTCAGCTCTGGGGCCCCCAACACAAGGACATGGACCTGCTCAAGTGGTTCTAGAGGAGGCCACAAAGATGATCAGGGGGCTGGAGCCTGTCCCCTATGAGGACAGGCTGAGAGAGTTGGGGTTGTTCAGCCTGGAGAAGAGAAGGCTCCAGGAACACCTTATAGTGACCTTTCAGTACTTAAGGGGGGCCTACAGGAAAGATGAGGAGGGACACTTTATCAGGGAGTATAGTGATAAAATTGTTTTAATCTGAAAGAGGGTAGATTTAGATTAGATGTAAGGAAGCAATTCTTCACTGTGAGGGTGGTGAGACACTGGCACAGGTTTCCCAGAGCAGCTGTGGCTGCCCCCTCCCTGGCAGTGTTCAAGGCCAGGCTGGACGGGGCTTTGAGCAACCTGGGCTAGTGGGAGGTGTCCCTGCCCATGGCAGGGGGTTGGGACTAGGTGATCTTTAAGTCCCTTCCAACCATTCTATGATTTTGTGACCTTGACAGGCTGGATAAAAAAGGCCAGTGGTTATCTCATGAAGTTCAGCAAAGGGAAATGTCAAATCCTGCCCCTCAGGAGGAACAACCCCATGTGCCAGTTTGACAGAAAAGTCATTGGGAGTCTTGGTGGACACCAAGTTGAACATGAGCCAGCAATTCACCCTTGCAGAAAAGCAGGCCAAAACCACCCTGGGCTGCATGATGGGGAGCATTGCCATCAGGTTGAAGGAGGTGACCCTTCCCCTCTACTCAGCTCTGGAGAGACACATCTGGAGTGCTGGATTGAAAACTGGAGTGAGTCCAGCAAATGGGCACAAATACAATGAAGGGATTCAAACACGTATGAAGAGAGGCTGAGAGAGCTGGGACCGTTCAGCCTGCAGAATAGAAGGCTCAGGGGGATCTTACCAGTGTAGATAAATATCTGATGGGACAGAGTAAAGATGAAGCCAGATTCTTAGTGGTATTTAGTGACAAAGCAAGATGCAATGGGCACAAAAGGAAATAAGGGAAATTCCATTTAAACATATATAAAAACTTTACTGCGACTGTGATCGAGCACAGGGACTAGATAATTTCCAGAGTTGCCATCCAGCTTCAAACAGTCTATGATTCTGTGATTCTATCACTTTTTGCTCTTTGAATCTGACATTTCAATACACTCTTTATAGACAACAAAATGGGTAGAGCTTGCTTTCATTAATGCTCTTTCTGTTCCTCCTTAAAATATTCTCAAAAGCCTCTTGCTTGTGGTCTTTTGGGTCTTCATGGATTTTGTGGAGTTTTCTCCATATATTCTCATGTGTAGGTCCTGGACACTACTACTACTACTACTCGGACCTATGTGGAATTACGGTCAGGCCAGAGTAAGATGTATATACAGTCCATAGTCCTGTCTGTGTTCTCAGTAACAGATGGTGAGAAAAGGGTATCATAAGGTCATGCTTCCCTTGCTGTATCTTTGCTGCCCCAACTTCCTGACATTTATTGAGGTAAATTTGAACGAGTTTATCTTTCTAGATCCCTAACATCCTGCAGCAATCATTCCACAATGCATATTTTTTAGTACATCTGTTTGCTTTGAAATTGCTGCTTACATTAATTTCTTTATTCCTGCATTGTGACTAGTGAATAATCACGCTCTCTTCATGTTCTCATGGTGCTATTAATTTCATACACTCTTAAAATATTCACCTAAGGAATCTTTTTCTGGACTGAAGAATGTTAATCTATCTACTTATAAAGCAGTTGTTTCATACTCCTTACTCATCTTTGCCACCTTCCTCTGTCAACTTCCACCGTCCATATTCTATTAGACATGTCCATGGGTTGGGAGGACAAGACCATATATAATGTTCAGGATGTGGACAGACAGCACCATCATATTTTTAATTTTATCTTTTCTTTTCTTTGATTCTTCCCCCTTTTTAATAATTTGTAATGTTTGGTTTCAAGTGCTGAGCAGACATCTTCCTAGAATGATCCACCACACTTCCACGATCCATTTCCTGAGATGTAGTAACAGATCTAGAGCCCTTCAGTGAATATATCTAGTTAGACTTATTTTTCTCCATGTGTTTTAAATTTAACTACATTGAAACTTACCTGCAATGTACAATTTTGCTAGACCTATAGCTCTCCAACAGCAGCACCCCAGTTTTGTTAGGCAGTTCACTCTTCCTGGCTTAGCTGTGTTTTGGTTCCGCTATCTCATCCTACCGTATTTGTGGCCTGTCTGCAGCTGCCTTCTCCATAGTAGATAGCTTGTTGCTGTTCTTTTGGTGGTAAATTGAAATTCTTTACCTGTTTCTTTACCGTATTTACCCATCCTGAGTAAACATCAAAAGATAGAGCTAATTCTTGCTACCCCAGTGCTATTGCAATGCCATTTGAAGGAAATACATTCACAGAATCACAGAAACATCTAGGTTGGAAAAGACTTTGAAGATCATCCAGTCCAACCATTAACCTAACATTGACCGTTCCCAACTACACCATATCTCTCAGCACTGTGTCAACCTGACTCTTGAGCACCTCCAGGGATGGGGACTCCACCACCTCCCTGGGCAGCCCATTCCAACACCTAACAACCCATTCTGGAAAGAAATGCTTCCTAATCTCCAGTCTAAACCTTCCCTGGTGCAACTTGAGGCCATTACCTCTTGTCCTATCGCTTGTTACTTGGTTAAAGAGACTCATCCCCAGCTCTCTGCAACCTCCTTTCAGGTAGTTGTAGAGGGTGATGAGGTCTCCCCTCAGCCTCCTCTTCTCTAGACTAAGACGTATGAAATTTTATATTGTTTTTTTGCTTGTTTCCAAGAATTTCCATGCCTGATATCAGTGCATAGTAGTGAAGATATCTCGTTTCAGTTTTCTTCAGGGAAATAAAATGTCCTATACTTCCTTAGTAATATTCTTACCTTAACTTCATAGTACTGAATGCAGCTGCATGTCAATCTCGGTATCTTTTTAGATAAGTGCTATATTTTTGTCACTAACTTATTCCAACTACTAAAACTAAAGGTAATTGGAGCTAGTTAATTATATTTATGAATTCACATTTCACTGCAAACTCATGCCTACAGAAAAGCATGCTGTAGTCAGACCAAGAATACTATATTCCATGGAAATAAATGTATATGATAATTTGTTTAAGCATGGTTACTCTCTAATATTGTAATGTCAAGGAAGGCAAAATAACTATTAAAAAAGCCTCATCATAAACAAATACATGTAATGCAAAAAAATTTTCTATTTTTAATTCCTTAAGGGACCAAGTCTTCCTATATCACAAGCACTGTCTCTTTGAGATGACTTGCTATATAATTTGTACTTTTTGTAAGCCAAACAGCCTTAATGAAAGCAATTGTTCTTTTTAGGTCAACATTAAAGTCTTGTCCTACTCTTAGGTTTCTTATTCTGTAAATCATCTTTATACCTATCCTTTGAAGCAACTTTTTTTCTATAATAGCTTGGCAATCATTATCTCAGTGCTTTCAAATAAATCTCAACAGTACTGAAAACCTTCCCTTACAATGGGGTCTAGGAATACACTGTACTGGTTCTTCAGGGCTTTTTTTGGTAGCATCTTGTTCCTAACAATAGTGCCAGAAATAATAGTCCTTATTTTCACCTGAAACCAGACCACATTTTTAATCAGGTTCACAGTACATAACATACCTCTTGACTTATCTCCATTGCACTGTCAAAATGCTCTGAGAGCATCTGCAACCATTAATTCTTTCCCCACTTGGTGTTCAATTTGCAAATCATACATTTGTAGCTGAAAAAAACAAACTCTATTCTTAGTGGCAGCAAAACAGTTTGCCAGACCCCTTTTGGCACTGTCAACAAGTGGTTTATGGTCAGTGTCAGCTAATAGTGGCCTCTCATAAATAAAAACATGAAACATTTTTCACACATGGACTGAGACCAAAGCCACATTCTTTATTTGAGTTTATTGAAATCTTGGTTTTTGTTCTTTCCTGTGATGATTATTCTATTGGGGTTTTTAAGTTTTGACCACACAATTGTAAAGGATTGCGCAATGCTTTTCTTAGAGCCATCAGTGAACAAACTTGTTTTGCATTTATCATCATAGCAACTCATGACTGAAATTTCATCAGCCTGTTTAATCTCTTCCTTTTTTTTTAAGGGCCAGAATGAGTGTTTGGTCTTTATCGCGATACAAATTTACTACAACCTCCTGGTTCATTGAGCAAGATAAAAATCACTTGTATTTACCAATTCTCTAAATATTCCTCTCCTTTCTAGGTAATATAAGATACTCCATTTTAGTGTGACTATTTAGTTCCTTGGAGTTGACATCTAAATGGAGGGTCCTTTTTCTGCGTTGAATTGCCTGTGCCTGGATGTTTGTTGGCTCTCCTTGTTGCTGTATGTTTCTGAGGCAAAAGGCCTGCTTCCCTATCCTTTTGCCCCAGGCTTAGAGGAGATTGTGAGATTGTTGGGATTTTTCAAGTGTAGTACACAGAACATAGGTGTGAACTTCTTTTTCCTCTGACTATAACCTTAGAGCATGTTTGACACAGCTAGTTCTGCTGCCATCTCCAGTGAATGCATCTGTTGGATGAAACCAAGGGTTTTGGCACATCTCTAAGGTTGTCTTTTCCCTTAGTACTATTCCATGGAATGCCTTTTCCATACTCTGTAAAAGGGAATGTAAACGCCCCACTTGGGAAAAACCTGGAAAAATTTAATGAAAAAATATTACTACCGTACTCTTCCTTTTGCTTTTTCACGCACACACGTACACAAAGTTGAGACCAGAGGAGCAATCAGAAAACCTGCTGCAAAGGCATATTGAAAGGGCACTTAGTAAGCTGCAGAGTTGCAGGGGGAGAGCAGCCTGTGGCAAGAAGAGATGGTCAGTGAAGCCAAGAAGCCACAGCCCATGGCTGACTGGTGAGCAAATTCAGTGGTAAGCAGCAAAGGCTATTCCTGGGGAAAGGCAGTGATGCCCAGCAGCAAAAGGCCCCACGGTCAAGAGCCTTCTGCACAGGAGAAGCTAGAGCCCAAGTGGGCCATGCTTGGGGGTGCACATCGGACTGGGCTGCCAACAATTAGGGGCTTCCCTGGTTCGTGGGTTCTTGCCTCAAGGCACATGAGGGACACCGACACTGAGTTCTGTGATGCTTCCCTGATTATAAGCATTGCATTATGGCAGTTTGTTTTCTTCTGTCCATAAGGTTGTTGCTGTTTTTTTCCCTCAGAGTAAACATGTTTGCTTTTGGCACCACTTTGGCTTCTGCCTCTCTGACTGTGGTACGAGTAATGTGTGCCATTAGCTCTCAGGCTGACTGTCCATTTGTCATCTGCTGCACCATTGTCCTGTGAGGTTTGTTAGAGCTAGCAATACGGTGGCATTCATTGCTACTCCTATGCGTATGCACCACAAAAGTGTGCGTCCAAGGTTTTGTATCTTTTTCCATATGCTTGGCATTGGCAGTGCTGTTTGGCAAAGGATACACAGCTTCTTGTGGTATTTCCTTCTGGAATTTTATTTTGAGCACTCGTACGCTTTTCTATCCTGAGGGGTTTTTTTTCCACATCTTGCTGGACTTGGGTATCCATTTCTAATGCATGTCATTCTGGACAGGTAGGATTCCTTTCTTGAGAAAATCTAGTGGCTTTGTCCAAATGTTAATTTTGGGAACTCCACAACACTCTTGATGTGTTTTGCCTTGCATCTAAATTCAAATCTATCATTTAATATGTCATTTGGTTAGTGTCGCATACCTTCCACATTGCAGCCTTCAGCCTTTGTTCAATGCTTTTCACTTTTTTATTTCTTAGTGTGTTGAAACCTGTTTCTCCTAAGTTTCACCTTCATGTGGAGACACAGACAAGGTAAGAAACAGCAGAGGCAAGGTGAAAAATATGCAAAACCTATACCTAAACTACTGTATGTGTAACACAATGTGTGAAATGAACATGGTACTACACTGTACTGACTGTAAAAAATATTAGTTTTCCTGATTTTTTCAGTTGTTATTGCTCAGCCTTTCCTAAAATTATCCCTTTCAGAAAGTTCAAAACATGAGTAATTTCAGCCTCCAGACTCTGACATCTATGAAGAAATACATGTATAAGAAAGGGTTGATTTTTAGTAGAAATTGTTTCAGTCTCTTAGCTGTTCAATCATTGAAGGAATCTGCTGCCTCTTTGTACTGTCCCTTAAAAATGATATTTCAATAAAATTCCTTGTCTAATGCAACAAAATGGAAATAAAATTACATTTTGATCTCCAAAATTATGTTGCTGAAAGAATATGTTCCCAATATATGAACAGGAAAAGAACGTATTTGTTGCCTGCTTTCTCCTCCAGTTCTGACCCAAATGACCAACTCTCCTGCCTTAGCATCTTAGCAGAGAATATGAAACAGCTCCTACTTCTGAAGGACAGTTACATAATTTCCATCACTCTGCATCACAGTTTGCCTCTCCACAAAGCTTTTATCAATGGAGGATTAAATGTGCTGACTTAAAATATGGAGTCATAGAATGGTTTGGGTTGGAAGGGACCTTTAAAGATCATCTAGTTCTAACGCCCCTGCCATGGGCTGGAACAACTTTCACTAGATCAGGTTGCTCAAAACCCCATCCAACCTAGCCTTAATCATGTCCAGTGATGGGGCATCCACAACTTCTCTGAGCATACTATATGCTTCAGTTCTTACCCTGAAGACATTCAGATTTGATTTTTATTGGTACTTTCTCATGCCCTCAGCAAAACAGCTCTTCCTCTTCAGGCTGGGAGCGTTTCTTCAGATGAGTGCTCACCTGTAGGTCAGTTCTCCACGCTGACCCACAAACACTGCTCCCATACAGCACCCCTCCACTGCAACCAAAATTCTCCTCTGGCTTTTGCAGAAAAACAAACATCGAACAAGAGAAGCAGCAGCTATTCTACCTCTCCACAGCACCTATTCATAGAGAAAAACCTTTCTGCCATGAGTCTAACCACCAAATGAGAACTTTCCAGCCTGACACCCTTTACCACTGTGAATGTCATGGTTTTCACACACCCTCCCAGCTTCCTTGGCAGTGACATTCAGAAATTACAACACCCACTGATGTCCTCCGAGGTCCCTCAGGCCAGAGGCCTCCCTGGCACGTGCTGGTCCAGGGCTGTCACTACACTGCGGGACTGCCGTGAGGGCTGGGGCTGTGTGTGGGGCTGTGCCGTAGGCAGCACCAGCTGGGAGTCCTGGGCACAGATGGTTTCCAGACACGGTGTCCTATGTGCTGGTACGGCTGCCTGCTCTGGATCTGCTCACAGTTAGAGACAGTTTGATTTTTCTGCATATCTCCCTTGGAAATTAACTGTTTCTTTTCATACACAAGCCACTAAATTACAAGAACAAAGTTAGTGGCTGATTGTGTGCTGCCATGGCCTCCTGTCAATGTATTATTGTTTGAACATCTGCCTGTTTAAAAAAAAAAAAAACAAACAACACCGCTTGGTCAAACTGCTGCTTTGCACAGCATCTTGGCACAATGCACTTCTGAGGTGTGATTGACTATTTTGTCTATTTTCATCTTCTGTGGAATGATTTTGCTTCTTTACAACAAGTATGGTCTTCTCTAGAAGCATCTATTAAGGCCATACAAATTACCTCAAAGACCAGAGGGTGAGACATTCTCCCCTCCCAACATTTCTGAGTGCACATGTTGGCCGGTTAAGTGCAGTACTCTTGCATGCAGTGAAGCTGGGCCAGATGACAGCACTTATGAATCTGGCACTTCACATTTAGACAAAACTACTGTTTCATACAGAATCTTTTTTTTTTCTTCTAAGGTAGGAGTTCAAGAACTGCAATCACAAGGGGGTTTCCGACTGTGTTTACAATTTAGAGCCTCAAAAGCTGTTCAACTGCTGTCTTATCCTGAATTAGAGATTGCAGGTTCCTGGAAGTCCTCTGCCCTGAAGTGCTGAACAGCTAATACCATCTTAAACTCACCCCAGTAGATCTCTGTATAAGGCACACTGTGGGCAAGCAAGGTTGCCTGGGGAAATGCTTGACTGATTGGGTTCCACAAAAATGCAGCAAGAAAGGATAGTGCATGCAGACCTCTTAGCTGCCATCACCCTCACTTGCTCAACACTTCTGTGATTACCCCTGGCATTGGACATCTGTGAGAGAAATTTGACTCATATCTGAGGCCACCACAGACAATTGCACAGAGCAGGGTGGGAATATATATATATTTCCTCTGGGTCTTGTTCCACTTGCCTGGAAGAAGTCCATATGCAGAAGTTCAGAGAGATAATGAGGATGAAATCCTTGTTCCTGGTGAATTAGGGCATCCCACCAGAAAAAGGGATACAAGGCTGCCAGGACTGATGAATATTATGCAGAAGTAAAACTACAGCAGTATTTAGGGTCTCCCCCAGGTATGTAAGTATATTGATCACTAGTCTTAAAATAATTTTCACTGTCTCACTGAAAAGAGGAACTTAACTATAGTTCCTGGATTCAGACATAAGTTTGTATTCTGAATTAGTAACTATGAAAGGTCTCTTCTTTCTATGTATATGATTGGAGTACTATACATAAATGAAGATTAACATAAAATGGTGGGGATCTAGAAATTAACTGCAGCATGATTTTAAACAAGTGAGATATCTTCTATGGATCTACAATACTTTTTTAAACTACCTTTTTCATATATAATTTTGAGTCCTGTAGCTCACCAAGAATTCCTTTTCTCAGATTTTAAATCCATTTTTCCTTGTTTATGTCAAAAATATTCTACATTCCCCAAGTACAGAAAACTACTCTGACTATAAAGCCTTGCAGCTTTTTCTTTTCTGTCACTTCTAGCAGTTAGAGAGTCTTATTTATGACTTTAATATAAATCTCTTCCCTAGTGTATTTGTCATTGTGATCCTGTTGAAACTTTAAAGTTGTAAAAGGTCTTTATTCCCAAAGGCATTATTCTGCATCAGAATTTTGTCTTTTCTCACCCCTAAAAAATGAAACAAGGTTTTTTCTTGATACTGTGTGTTAATTCACCATCTTTACAATTCTTTTCAGTAACTGTGATCCCTTTTAGTTTTTACGCATGTGCTTTACTTCAAACTTGTGACGAACTGAAAGAGACTGCAGTTTGTCTGAGACTGATGGGATGGACAAAAAAGGATTTGTCCCCCTCAATTCTTAGACTTTGTCCTGGAGACGGAGAATGATACCTAAATATAAGCATCTAATGTAATTCGAGGTATCAGATGGTTCAGAAGTCTCATATGTCCTAGGGCATTTCAAGTCTATGGCTCTTGAAATGGTAACTGGTCCCCACCACAAATAGATGGGATTAAGACACCTGAAGTTAGGTAGCTAAACATAAGTGTTTACATGTGAGCTAGGTGCCAAGCTTGCATTATAGTCAACAGGGTTCAATTCAGACTGACAGCTGGTGGCATGCTGTCTGATGCCACATGTCACTCCACATTTATTTTTAACTTTTCATAAAGAGTATGCAAGACAGCTCATATGTCGCACTGGGGTGACAAGAAATCACTCCTCAGACAGAGGTGTGCCAAAGGCATTGCACAATTACCCCCTTTGCAAACAAAATGGATTTTCACAGGCATGCATGCACTGGGTGGCAGGTGGGCTGTAAAATTAGCCTGCCATGTACAAAAGCTTTGCATCCACAGTCCATTGTGCAAGGTCCCACGGCAGAGTATGGCCATTGCAGGCTCCTTCTTGCTCCTGTCCATTGGAGGCTCCCACACTGCTCCTGCAGCTCAGCATGGGAACCAGCCCCTAAAAGCATTGCTGGGCAAGCACCGGCACCTCTGGGAAGGCAGAGACCTCACCAGCAGCACACATCAGGCACGTGGTGACGATGGCAGTGGAGGTGCCAAGGCAGTGCTAGCAGGCAATGCCTTACTGCTGCATGGCTAAACAGACTGTGCCAGTGTGCAGGGGGAACAGCTGTACCCTTGGCATGATTGCATGGTTCACACAGGTCTGCTGAGTGCTGAGTACAGGGCACAGCCAGGCCCAGGAGATGGAAATATTGTGGAACATGCACAGACTCACCACAGGCACGTTTTGCTCTTCAGGACACCAAGAGAGAGCAGAGTGGGGACTAACCAACATTCACAGATTGACCCAAGTGCCCAGGATTGATATGCGGTGTGTACCCTTGTGAGAGTGTGCACATCCTCAAGCAACTTGGAGAGCATAGGTGGACCATGAAGCATCCAATCTTCTTTTGCAAAGCTGAAACTTCTCTGAGTCTTTAGTCAAAAATACCCCATACTCCCTGCACAAAAATACTATCCTGCTATTACCTTTTGGGTAACAAATCATACTAGCTAGTGTAGTGAGGTTGTAGGACTGGGATACCTAGGTCTGCCAAAATTTGTATGCTATCCGGTCAAAACATACCGAATATTAAAATTTCAGATAACACTTTTCACTGAACCTTGAATTTTGGCACAATTTGAAAAACTGGTAGAGAATGGGAGAGCTCAGTGAAACTCCCACAAATCTTTAATTTAAGATGACCGTTCTATACCTAAATAATTATGAAAGTGTTGGCATCATGTCTGGGCTTTTTGGTTACGCCTTCTCTCTTGAAATGTGGAATAGGTAGGATCAGAACCATATTATCTACTTGGAGGCCCTAAAATATGTCCACATCTTAGGTGCTATAAGTCAGAGCTTTTATCTGGCTAGATATAGATCAGATATGTGTTTTAAGGATATAGTATATTTATTTGGGGATATTTAAGGACTAAGACAATGAAGATAATGTTTCAAAAACATATTTTCATTCCTGAAGAACTAAACAATTTCTCCTATTTCCATAGCAAATGCCTTAAGGGAAGTGAACAGACTAAATAATTTCTAACAACTTCATTTTTTTCCAGGGGGATGTTGAAAACTGCTTTTAAAATCACCCACGTCTATTCAAAATGCAACGCATTACATGAATGTCAAGTCATCACCACATTAGCAATGGAAAGATGCTTTTCAGTAGAAATTTATGCAGCAGAACAAAATCTGCAAAGCGTTTGCCTTGTCTTTTCCGCATTGTGGGTTTATTTTCTGGAAAGGTGTGAATGGCCTCCTAACATTGATTACCAGCTAACATACTTATTTGCAAAGAGTCAGACTTTGATGGCTTTTTTCCTTGAAGCACCAAGAGTGACACTTCCCTCTACACTTCCCTTTGTAGAGGGAAGGGGAAGGAGTTGTAGGAAAGAGGTTCCTACAGGGCACTGCTGAGGTGAGACCTGTTGGTGCTGAGCAAGTAACTGTACATGGGCTGAGTAGCTGAAACCACTGCCCTTGGCAGAGCTGAAGTCCCTTCCCTGTGGCTGCCCATAAAGCCTGGCATTCACTGCCATGCCTGCAACTGATATCGGAGAAGTCAAGAGGTTCTGACAGTGCAACCATAAATGCAAAGACAACGTTTTATGTAGCGTCCCTCACAAAAATTGCACTGATATGTGACAGTGTTTTGACCTTTATTGGATTTTTTAAAATCAGATAGTAGTATTTGGAAATAGATGAAAAAAGCACATGATGTATGAAAAGTAAGGCAGAAGAAAGGAGAATTATAATCAAAGTCAAAATAGAAACATTAACATTCTGTTGAAAAACTTGCGAGGTAAGTTTCCTCCCAAAATTAGGTGAAGAAAATCAGACTGGTTTTAGAGTCTTTTAATAAGCAGTTTGGACAGTACACTATTACTGGTGGGACAGATCAAGTCCTTAAGTTGCTTATGTTTGGGAACAGTTGAAGCTCAGCTTTATGTCGGCTCCTGTCTGTCCTCTTTGACGGTACTGAATGATGTCTTTCAGAGTAATTTTCAGAGTTACTGCAAACAATGTACCTATGTGTACACATATGAGGAGAAACATCAAAGCTCAATAATAAATATAAATTCCAATTGTTTATTATACCTCATGATCTGGGTGCAATAAAAGTACTATATGTTGTGCAATAACCCAACATTTACTTTCTAAAAAGGCTCCAGAAATAAATATCATAACCCTCTTCCTCATCCTAGGAGGGATGATTATCTACTTCAGTGTCCTTAGTAGCAGCAAAACTTCTAAACGCTGAGATCTGCCTTTCTAAATGTTAGAATGAAACTGCCAGACAGTTCAGCTGCAATTCCACTCTATGAAAAGACCTGTAGTATCATCTATGTCAGGAAAAACACTCCAGAATTTAATACATTACTTAGCTATAGACTTTCTCCTGGGAGATGAAACATACATCAGTTTCTATCAATTTAATTTGTGACAAGTTTCTTAGTAGAAAACAGGTAAATAATTGTGGTGACTCAACTTTAGCTTTAGGTGGGTTTTTTTTACCCAGCAGCAGAATATTTTGGTGAAAACACTTGAATTCAAATCTTCAAAGGCTGTTATATCCTCTTTATGGCTTCTAAAAGATCTGCCGTATTGTTCTTCTTTTTAATAGCACTCAATTACCTTTTAAAAGGCTCTATTAACCTCTCTTTTTGTTAGACTCAAGCCATTCACACCAAAAAATTATTAAAAATCCATTTAAAGTCTGATAACTTCCCCTCAAACACAGAAGAGGGGAACCCTCTATTACCCATAGGGAAAATTGCTATAGGTCATACAGTAATAATAACCAGAGAACACTTCAAAGACCAACAAACAGAGTTTCCTTAGGTAAGTCTTTTTCATTCAGAGCAGGCATTGTCGGTTTATTTTGAAACCACTTAGATCATGCTATTACTTTCTATAGAAAAGCTGTAAAAGTATATTTTGCATAAGCAAAACCCCATAAAATATCCCCAGCACTAGAGCCCTAGCTTATTTCTAAATGCCTTCAAAGAACTCGGGGAGGGGGAATGAAAAAAGGAGAAAAGAAGTCATCTATATCATGCTGTACCCAGTAAAGATTTCAAGGTTAGATTCCTCAATCTACTGTAGTCATCCCATTACAAAGCTGTGTGTGTTAGGGATCCTGCAATGTTCCCCACTTCTGCTGATGTGGGCACCTTTTTAGTAGCTGATATTTTGCTGCCATGAGAGATGGAGGGAAGTTCTGGCAAGCACCAGACATAATTTCTTTAGAGATGGGACACATTCCACTCAAAAAAAAAAAAAAAAAAGATATCAATCTATCTCTTACAGTGATTCCCAATTTTCTGCTTTTAGTAAAACTTTAGTTGTCCTTTATAAGAAGTCACCAGGATATGATTTAGGTAATCACACACTTTATAGATGTTAGCATGAAATATTTTCTTATACCTTAGCACCAGAATATTGTACCCTTTTGTCAAACTGGATTAAATTCTACCTCTTGAAATAGATGGATATTTTGCTATTCATTTCAGGAGAATGAAGAATTTCCATACTGAGAATTTCCTTATTTTAAAAATATTGAAAGAGTGCATGAGGTGAGGACTTACTCATCATAAATGAAGATTACTACAGTCTTCAGTCATTAATTACTGAAGCTATACCTTCTTGATATAAGAAAGTGAAAATTTTTGTAGCACAAATAAAGTTTAACAAGCAGACATGCAAAATCTAAGGGGAAGCAGTAAAATGCATTGTGAGATTAAACTACTGAAGACTGACATTTTATATTTTCTGAGTATCCATTTAAAAAGAGGTTTAAATATAAATTGCGTATTGGAGCAATGCAATCCAGATGCTTGCTTGGTCAAAAAGGAAAATACAAATCCATCACACAATTTTTTTCCATAAGAGGTGAGAACACTGGGGTCCTGTCTCTGCAGCAAGGACAGGAGGTTGCCCAAGACATTCACACAAGCTTCTATCTGGAAGAAGGAGCTACAACAGCTGCTGGTGACCTCTCAAGGGGAAAAAGACCAATAGAAGAGTTGACTGGGAAGAGGTGAGGGGGATCTCTTCTGCTTGGTCTTCTGGTTGGGAGTCTCTCCATCCTAGTTTGGAGCTACTTGGCAGCTGAATCTAATTCAAGAGAAGCATGAAAATCTTGGAGGAAAAGTCAGCTTCAAGCTGGCTGCTATTTTTAGAGAAGACAGTGCCTTCATCTGCTAGCCAGCTCACCAGGTTGACATTGCAAGTGGGCTGAGTCCACAGGGGCTGTCTGTTAGTAAGCCTCTCGATCAGTTCTAAACAGAAGATTTGCAATGCAAAATAGGCAGCAAAAGAAATCAGAACAAAACAACAACAGAAATACTGTGTGTTGGAGACTGTGATTCAAGCATGCAATTCAAAATCTGAATTGAACTCCCCCTAAGAAGGAAACTCTTAATTTGCTCAGTCAGCTTTATTTGATGTCATGAGATTCCTCTGGCAGCCTCTCAAAGCCACCTGCCACAGAACTGGGACTGCGGATTATGCGGCATTCCCTAGTCATGTGAGTTTTTCAGGGTCTGACATACGATTATACTCTCCATCCTTCTTAAAGAAAGCACAAGAGTGCTAATGTGTGTGTGTGTGTGTGCATACATTATATATATAATAATGTGTATATATGCTAAATTATAATATATAATGTATATATCTACTATATATATAAGATATGAAAGGCATTAATTACATAATTCCAGAAAACTGTCAAAACCAGGCTCTGAATCACTGCTGATTTTTGTTAAATTATTTTAAAAGGTGAGTGATATATCCCAAACTGACATTTTTCTAGCATGTTGTGCAGATAGATGCTGTTCCCCGGCAAGACATCTGCAAGATGCCACTGTTATCAGGCAGGTGGCCAATTCCCTCATGTGCACAGTAACAGGCATGCAAACCTCTAAGCAGAAGCTGAAGAGGGGCAGCCTTCCACAGCCCATTGCTACTTGGAGGCCGCATTACATCTGCAAGGCGGCAGCAGGCCATGCACAGACCGGCACATTCGCTCTCTCGTGCCTGTCAACTCTTTCCAGTCATGCATCCATTTGTACGTCTTCATTAAATCATTGTCATTCTCTGCAAAAAAAGACCCGGGAGGTTCATGGTGCTTCCTAGCACCCCCCAACCGGGGTCAGCTCTGGAAACAGCAAGGACAGTTCATGTGGACAGAAGAATTTAGGGAACTGCCTTTGCCCTCAGAGCTATTTTACCACAGGCCTGACTGAGGACATGCTGCCAACAGATTACCTGTCTGGCAACCTTTATCCCCAGGGCACATTGTCAGCAGGAAAAGGACACTGTTCCCAGCTGGAGATGACACAGAGGTTCTCTCAGATGACACAGTGCCTTTTCACTTTCTCTTTTTCCTTCTGCAGAAAGGGAAAACACAGCTGCCAGCTCCTGATGCACAGCCAGGTCCCACCTCCAGAATGATGTGGCTGGCAGTCAGGATGTAACACGAACAAGTCCAGTCCCCTGTCCCAACCAAAGCAGGGAGTATATCCATGTATTCAGCCACTCCTGGGTCAATGGGTTCCTCAGCAACAAGATGCCTTCTTTCTAGAGACGGAAATAGGAGAAGAGGACAAGAAGAGAGAAGGAAGAGGATAGGCTTCTGTAAAAGCCTCTTCTTTTTTCTGTGCTTGGAAGAGGTATCTATGATTTCCAGCAACTCGAAGGTGCTGTAGGCAGGGAGCCCTGCCCACAGCCTCCAGTCCTCTGTGGTCAGCAGTGGTGCTTTTCTGCTGGGGGATGGAAGGGGTGGTTGCCAGCAATTCAGATTGTGTTTTGGGGGAAAGATATGGATATTTAGGAAGTAGAAGCAGCATCACAGTGGATAAACATGTCTTTTGCTAATATTTAAATATTTTCAGAGTTCAGTAGTTGTTTAGTGCGAAAAAGCTGTGGAGAACTGGTGCCAGATTTGGCATCAGCAAGGATTTGGATGGGAATCACTGACAGAAAGTTACAGCGCTTTTTAAAATAAATTTGGCATCAGACCCAACAAGGTTTACCATCACTGCTGAAAAAAAAAAAAAAAAAAAGATTAGTGGAAGCATGAGAAAATATTGGAAATGAATATTTTATATGCAGGAAGATTAACAGGGAAGCCTAAGAAACAAATTACAGTGTTGCCCTCATCTTAACTTGTTATTCCACATTTTAGATTTTCGTGTAAGAAATTAGATAGCGTTTTTATATTTTAGCCTCACTTGGAGATGATCTCAGAACTTTTTAAATGGAGTACACTTTTACTTGTAATTTAATCTTGCTTGTATCTCACACCTAGGTGAGATTGAACATTTTCTTTGATTCAATAGCCATGAAAGATCACTCATGACGTAGAAGAAACTATGCTGATATTTCTTGCCTGCCCTTTAAAACCCGCTCACTTAGTACCTGTTAAAAGCATAAAAACCACCGGAATTGGCAAAAAAAAAAAAAAAAATGTTTAAATGTGTTTCCTGCTTTTTATTAACCTTTCAATAGATGACTAGTCTGATTTTTTTCCATAAATATCTTGTTTAGAGTTGAGCCCTTTTTCTGTTTATTTAACTGTATGGGATGAACTACGCTTCAATTTGAAAAACATTTTTACTGTCTGAGTAAACTCATTAACAGGAGTTTCCAGAAGTTGACTTCTGAGCACTGTAATTTTTTTTTCTTTTTGTTTCTCATTGATAAGAAAATTAATATTTTGAAAAAAGCCTACATAGTAAGACATCATTAAGATATGTTTTGATGCAGTGAGAACCCTATAATTATAGTAGCCTAATGTGCTGTTTAATGTCAGTTACATAAGAGAGGTGTCGTGTATTCAATGATACATTTCATAGCATGGGAAAACAGACCTTTTTTCTGTTGTTTATTTTCAAAATTGTGCAAGTGGGTCCTATAGCTGACTCTTATGTCCTTCATACCTCCAAACCAATTTGAAAATCAGGTATGATAGCAGACCTAATAAGATAAAGCAGGTTAATTAATATAGCATGATGCCAAGTTTGCCAGTTAGCTGTGTTTCTAAATCACTGTACAAGAAGGTGGCTATTACCAGGGAATTGTTTTTAACTCTGACTGGAAAACAGTTTTCAGAAAGGATAATTGCCTGCTAGAACAAATGCACTGAAGTCCTTCAATCATTAAAATCACTGTCCTTCAAATATGAAGGCAACTCTCATAGTTCCATCAAATTCAGTAGAATAAGCTACATGTGTTACTACAAACAAACTGCAAAATTCCAGTAAAGTCATCTGGGAAAAAAAAAAAAAAAGTATAGTGAAGTATCTAATGTCAACAGTAAACAATTTTTCTTATTAAAAAATTTCTTTAAAAGTTCAGGCTCACATATGTTTGCTACCTACCAAAGCTGAAGAATCTTAAGAGAATTTATCTTTTGTATGTGGAAAATCAGTGACTGATGGATAATATAAAAGACTGTTTGAGAACTAAATTCTGAAGTAGATGCTATTATACCCTCTATGTCAGTTATCTGAGTGATGTTATATTTTATTATTACCTGAGAGTTATTTTTTTAACAAAAATAAAACCTTCTATTATTTTGATTACAGCTGATAATCAAACCAGTAGCAGAACATGTTTTCATTAAAATAGTGTAGCTCTCAACGCTTTGTGAGTTCTTGTCTTTTTTACTGAAATTTCATTTATGTGAGGAAAAAACAGGATGAAAGGCTCTGGCAATGTCAAAATAGCTCATTTTGACATGACATGTTCAAATGGAAGTCTTATACTTTCCTTTTTGAAATGGCTTCTTACTTTGATTTTTGTGTTTCATACAGACATATGTGAGATGTGTAAAAAATCTAAATTACAAAGAATCGGTCCATCTGAAACTAGATAACTTCCATTTTGCAGAACACATTAATATTGAATATTTCTTGAACTGGGATAAAAACATCTCTAGAAAACTCAAAGTTCTGGAGGCATTTTCATACTCCATATAGTTCTAGCTTTGCTTTAAGTTATGGAACAGACATGTTACCAGAGTTACAAGTAAAATGTCCTATAATAACTGTCTACACTGATGTCTACTCTGGAAGTGTGAACAAACATGAAAGCCTTGAGAAGCAGCTATCCAAGCACTTTTGGGGTGTTAACTCAAAATACAGAGACAAGCACTTCTCTCTGGTGATTCCATTTTGCAAATTTTTGAAGAGTATTTCTGAGACAGAGGAACCACACCCTTTAAGTATTTTCTTCAAACAACCAGCATCCATCCTTGTATGATGGACATGTTCTTTTGAAACCTGAGAAAGGTTCAAGCCTTATTTTTACCTTTCAAGATACCCTGCAAACCATGCAGTGGTCCTTGGCTTGTGCAAAATGAAGCTTAGCTATCTCAGATTGGTTCTCCATGGTTCTCCCCCAAGTTGTCCTTGAGACAGCAAAGAAAAGGAAGCAGAAATATGTGAAATTTAAGGATGTCATTCTGAAAATAGAGGCAAAAATAAATGTCTTAAGCTTTGAGATGGGAAGATTACATTTTTCAGAGGTGGCACAGGGGATTCACCAGAGACCAGACTTCCCAAAGAGACCTAGGTCCCCTGGCTCCTTGGCCACTGTAATGGCAGTTGTGGTCCAACCTGCCACCAAACCTGGTCCTGCTTTTCAGCCAGCTTCAGCTGATTATGTGGAACTTGTACTGGCCAGACAAGGTCTGATGCCAGTCAGGAGGAAGCGAGATGAAAGGATGCCTGCTTAGCTGCTGGCAGGACCTGCTGCCTTGCCTTTCCTACATGGCAGCGAAAATGATTAAGACAAAGTCAGTGACAGAGCAGCTCCAAGCACAGTTTTAAGGGTTTTACCATCATGATTGCCAACAGTGTGGTTGGGGAATGCATTTGATGTTCCCATCCCGAACCTTTCCAGGGATGCTCCTGTGATAGCACTCCTGAGTCAGCACAGTCCAGCACAGACCCTGGCCAATGATATGAGACAAACAGGGTGTAGATGTTCTGCTTGATGTTGTGGTATCACACTCCTAGAACTACACATACAGCCAGCAATGCATAGTCCTATATGCGGCGTCTAAAAATGAGAAGCAGACTTGCATGTGTCCCAGCAATCAGAAAGTTGACAGCTATGCTGTTCCTCTTGCCACAGCAGCTGCTTACATTCATGGTGAATGGGCAAGAGGAGGGGATGACATGCCAAGGTAGGACAACTGGCAGGGCTTTTGGAGAGAATGACTGACAGGCAGAATTACCATTGGACATTTCATACAAGGGAATGGCTCAGGCAACTCCGCCTGCCCAAATGAAGCTCCTGGTCAGGGGAAATAGAGGTTGCTGATGTGCTGAGCATGTCAGGACCTATGGCAGTGTTTCCAAAAGTGAGCCATGGTTAGGCAAGCCTCTGTGCCCTTCTGTCTTCAGAGAATAAGCAGATACTCAGGACTTGTTGAAAAACCCTAAAGACTGGGAGGTGGAATAAATCCAGGCTTGCACATTGCTGGTTTGTAGTGCGAGTCTTCCTGGTTCCATCCCCAAATTAATTTATCCTCAGGCTGAGTACCAGTTTATCAGTGGGAAAAACAGAATGATTTAAAATGTGTTATGTAAAAGCAAATATATAAACAAATTGAGATAATCTCTATGTTTTCCTTGGTTTCTGTTCATTATGAAGTATATGGTCAAATTCTTTCCTTTCACTATTTTTCCCAATAACCTAGCAAAGTAAACACAGTTCTGACAGCATTTATAATATAGTAATACATGCACTTAGGCTCTTGCATCAATAATTTAAGTGATCCTTATAAAACACAATAAAAAAACTACAGAGTAAATGAAATGTCTATCTTTTCCTTTATTTTTTTGGGCGGTGAGTGGAGTTCATACTGTTTGGGTGGTGCAATTAAATTCCACTTTAAAAGAGTTTATCGTGCTGTAGTGAAGACTATCAGGAGAACCAATTAAAAACTTTTATATGACTTGCTGTTTATAGTAGTCTCACTATATTATAATAACAACACTCAGGTACTGGAAAGATTTCCCACCTGACACTGTAAATGTAGTTGAATTCTGGGTTTTGGTAATCTTTCTCTAATGTCAAGCTCTACCAGAACAAATGTGGGGAGAGGCTACAAACTGTGCCTATATACAACTCACTCCATGTTTAGCTTTGATTTTTAATACTATGCAGTTCTACCAGAGCAATACAAACAAACTGCAGTACAGGTGATTATATGGACTATATTTAGAGCTAGATCTCCAGAGATGAAAAGCTGGAGAAACATCCCATTGGATTGACAGGTTTGTGCTCAGAAAACTCTGAATTTGCCCATCTCTCATAAGCGTAACTACTGACATAGTAAAGAATACCAAGACACTGGAAAAATAAAATGAAACAAGATATTTTAAAATACAGGTTCTATGTACTTTATGTTACACGATACATGAATTGTGGTCTGAGGTTTGGAACAAAAGCAATGGCTCAATGATATCTCCATAATAATAATAACCATGTACCATGTCCCAGTACCATGCCAATTCCCCAGATACCAGAAATGAGTCTCCAGGTCCATATTCTCAGTTGGCTGAATGGTCAGAGGTGATGCATAATCCATAGTTCCTACTGACTTGTTGCAAGTTAATGCTCCCTTGTTGTTCATAGGAATTTGTATTGAATATATAACTTAAGGCAGCCAAAACAGAAGGAATTTTCTGCGCATCCATGGCACAGTAAACTAACGGGTCCAGTTAGTTTACTGGGTCATCAAAACCCAAGAGCCCAACCCTGAGCCACAGGCACTTTCTACCTCATCCTTGGACAGACCATGTAATCCACACGGGGATTTTATGCTGCCTCCCCAAAACAGTGTGACTGGTAAACTCCCCTGACTCAGACACATGGCTTAAGCCATCTTGTCAGGTGAGTGATGGGAAAAGGGATGAACAGCAAGCAAAGCAGTGGAGGAACCTCGGTTTGTTCGCATACCAAAAAGGGGCTTGCAGGCTTTCAAATACTATATTAAACTAGTCAATAAGTAGATAAACTACTTTGATGGAGAAGGCAAGGGAATGTCAACATCCACTGGAGGAGAAAGGAATATCACTCAAGTGAGCACACACTCAGAAGCTTGTACTTCTGACTGTAATATTTAATAATAAAACAGCAGCATAACTTGTTTTCAATATGAGTTTAATCCACTCCTTATCTTGCTATTTCCACTTCTATGCTTCGAGGTTGGGTTTAAAAAAAAAAAAAAAAACCAACCAAAAAACCAACTCATGCTTGAGTGCTTCATGTTTAAAACTTTTAAGGCATTTAAAAATTATCTGCAGGGTAACTGAGTCAGATTTTGATTGGTTGTGTATAATAACAGATGTTTGTTACTACTGTAGAGCAATATAACAACATGCTACAAAATGTTCCATTAGAAATGCATACTTGTTATAAGAATAAGAACATTTAATTGATTTACCCTGTGGTAATACATTTTTTACTCTTAGTCATGCATTAAAATAGATGCATTTTACACAATGACGAATGTACAAAACATCTCACTGACTAAGCAACATTCACTTGTGTCAGAGTTATCCTGACTGTGAGCACCGTCCTCTCCATCTGTGGTAGACAACTGGAGAGATAGCAAACTGTGCCAGTTTTGAATATGAAGGAAGAGTAGATGTATTTAACCACGGGCTTTTAAACCATCTTAATCCATCTAAGGATGATAGCAGCAACCTTCCTAAAATTTAGGGGGATACCATTATAACACCATATGAATTATCTGAATTATTACTCCAATTTTACAGTTGGGTAACTTGAGGCATAGACATGCCATGTAATTTCCCCAAATCTGCTCAGGAGACTGCTAAGAGAACACTGAGCTCCTGGCAAACTAATGGATTTTCTGCAGTATCCTCCATACATGACATATCCAAAATAAATCAGCAGCAGTTAAATTAAAAAACAATTTTCCTTCCAATCCTTTCTCATGAGAACTTCCCTTTTTCTAAACCAAGAATTAATTCTTCCTCTTACCTCATTCCATAAAAGTATTTTAATCTGAAAGTTGAGATCATAATACAACTCTGGCCATGATCTGAGTTGCTTTTATGTCCTGTCCCCCAGCTAGCTTAGAAAAGGGGAGTTGTGCATTTTGGGGGTCTTTCCTGCAATGCATTGTACTGCCTGAAACACTTCCACCTGAGAAATTAATTAGAGAACTTAAAATAAAGAGCTTTCAAAAAAGCTGAAACAAAAATCCCAAAGACTCCATTCCTCTGCATGCTGAATAATTATCTCAGAGAGACGCTTTTCTGATTAAAAAAAAAAAAAAACAACTACAGAGGGTTTACAGCCCCTGTAGAAAAATTATTTAATATCAATATAAATCTTTCCCTTGTTTATTACAATTTTGTAAAACCTACATCCTAAATTGTTCTTAAAGAACAGCTTTCCTCAGGCAGATATCTCTATTGATCCTGACATAAACTTGATGCTCTTATGACATAGTAAAATCGCTTAGTCAAGTCCCATTCTGCATGCCTCTAAGAAGGAACATAATGTCTAAAGTGAGCAGCAAATTGCCACTGTACTCACCTGAAGTTTTCTGGAACAAAATGGGCAGAAAGCTGAATGTACTAGATGGCAACATGGTAGATGTTGAACCCGTTTAGTAACACACTTACTGAAAATTGTGGAACCTGGTAGGACACTTCTAGTTAAACTCCCTTCCAAGTACCTGCTGAAGGCATTATCTTTGCCTTTCAGTCTCCTTAGAAAGAGTTTGTGCCCTCTGAACAAATGGGCAAAGTTAACTGTAGGAAATTGAAGTTTCTGGGGGCTTCGTTCTTCTGCAAGACAGTTTAGGGATCAATAATTGGCATGGAATTCTCTAACTTTAAAAACCATTTGCAATTCAATACCATAATATCACTTGGAAAGGGAGCAGTTTTCAGGATGTAAAGCAAGAAGAAAGCAAATTTAAAGGTGTTTGATTGTAGTAGATCCACCACTTACAGCAACCACAGAAGTAATAAGGGAATGTTTGTTTTATAGATGTGTTATTGAACATTTTATTTTGTCAGAGCTCTGTAACAAGTCACTGAAATAATAGCACTGGAAGTCACAAAAGTCGTGATCCTCAGGGAGACAGTGTTTCAGACCTGTGGACTTGTTTGATTTTTGTAGTGTTTCTCCAAAGCAGATGCATGCTTCTGGTGATTGGGGTAAGTAATATAGGCACCCACAGTTACACACGAAATTGGAAGCCAAAATCTAGGACAAGCATATTTCCTATATTTTACTGGTATAAGTGCATAAGATAAGGCTATATTTAAAATAACAATAAATAGAGGAGGATTGTGGTTTTTATACTATTTTGGCAGGAGAAAGAGGACTTCATATAAATATTAACTTCATAAATCTAAAATATTATACTCTGTTTACCTGCAGTTACATGTGTTTCAAGAAACCTGTAAGCTTCAGATTTCAAGTAACTGCAAGCATCTGATCTATGCAATAGTTTGACAGATAATGTAGCATGGAAAATGTGTAGGATGTTGTGTTTCCACAGCCTAACACCAGTCAGGCTTCCACTACTCTGCTGCCTTTGTACCAGCCTCTTTCATCAGAGCATGCATTTTAATGAAAAAACAAACATTGCAGTAATCAGATTGAGAATTAAAGTTGGGGACAGAACCTGGCTTCAAAAAAGTAAAAGCCTGGGAATGTTGTCCAATGGGAAGCAATTAGAACAATACAGAAAAGCTAGGTGTTACTGAATGCTGCAGGAGGTAATCAGAGCAGCGCAGCCATGGGAAGGACCACACCAGTGGATCTTCTCTGATGGAAGGCGTGGGACCTCCAAGGGATGCACGGAAGGACCCAACCTGCACCTCCTTCCTTTCTCTGCTTCCCGCTCGCTTCCTCTTCTGTATCGAGATGAATCATCACCAGTGGGCAGGTGAAGAGGAACTGTCAATCAATATGCCTCTCCAGGCTCCAGAAAGAGGCTTATGAAGCTCTTGTCAATAAAGATATGCATGCTCTTCCCCACATAGAAAATGTATTACTTCCTAGGTGCCCACAGCCCCAAATCACAAGACCTATCATTTCTTTTAAAAAATTTGGATCCCACTTGAAATCATTGACTAGCCAGCACGTGACTGCATCAGATTGCAGCAGTTTTAACTAATGGATACACAGCTTTTGAAAATAAAGAGAAAACCTGTCAGATGATGTATGCAAATGAGCCAAATATATAAAAAGATGCATTTTCATAATTTATAAAGAGGCACTAGCAGATAAATAGAAGCTACAAAATGCAACACTCCATTACTCTCGCCTTACTCTCTCTTAACTAGAGAACCACATGTGCTATACAAAAACCTAAAATAACCCAAAATAATGAGCAGTATTCATTACTGGTGTCATTCCACTGAAGTTAGCACAGACACAATGGGAAACAGTCTGGATCAGGATCTCGACTATCCTTATTTAGATGAGTCCTAATTAAACAAACTCCATTCAACAGTTGTTCCTGCAAACTCTAATCCTCTTAATATGTAATCATGTGTGGTAGTCATTAAAAAAGGGGATATATTTAACTTAAGGCTCTTTTAAAACTCTTGAGATCTAAGACAAAATGATATTGCAGAAGCATACCTCAAAAAGAAATAAAAGACAAACACAGATGCCGTGGCTGGCTGTATAAACTCAACACGTTCACATGATTAATATTTTGGAAATTCAAATAAAGAGGGATCATTCTGTCTGAAATTTAATTGTTTCAACATACTTCTACATGGTAACTTCTTTACGTATCTGCTCCCTTTGGGGAATAGCTCAAGACTAGCAACGTTTATAAACCTTTGCGTAAGCAGTGACAGAAGTATTTAGTCTTAACAACACTAAATTCACATTGACCAAATTTAACAAAAAGATGTGTTTTTTACCATGATGTTTTTACCATCATTTACACACAAGTCACAGCTGTGACGGTGAAAGGACTGCATTGATGGAGGAGCAATACTTTTGATTTGTTTTTTGGGTAGCTGTAGAGTTTTTTCGGGATGGGTTGCTTGGGGCGGGGGGAAAAATAAAAGGCTTGCTATCAGGAT
>NW_020799097.1:33217973-33227105 GCF_003259725.1 Athene cunicularia
CCCCGCCCCGCCGTGGGCCGCCACTGCCACCTGCTGAGGGCACCGAGATACTGACGGTCCCGGCCCCCGGCGGTCACCCGGTCTCCGGGTCCCCCGGGGGCGGCCACTGGGGACTGGGGGACCACCGGGGGCCGGGCAGTGCGGAGGATGCGGAGGATGCGGAGGATGGATGCTGGAGATGGATGCGGAGGATGCCATCAGCCCCGCACGTCGATGTTAGTGTTCATCAGCAGCATCGCAGCGCTAAGGATGGTGTCAAATCAAGATCAGTTTAGGGCGGCCGGTTTTCTTTCCGTTCCTCCACAGCTGCTCAGTCTACCAGTTCCAGTCTCCCAAACCAGCCGGTTCGTAGGTCTTAAGTGAGAAGAAATGATGTTTAGTGGCCTTATGATGGTGCAGCATTTTCACAATGTGTGTTTTGCTGTAAATTCTTCCCTTTTCCAAAGCACATTGTTTGATTTCAGAGGTGCGCTTTAGAAAGAGAATGTGATGGTTCAGTGGGCAGCAAATAATTATGCAAGACCAGGTAAGGTTACACAGTGGAAATTATTGCTCCTGACTAATGCGCTGCATGAAACCAAAACGCCTTTAATAATAAGTCTCCTCAGCCAAAGACAATGTATGAAAGAGATTGTCATATACTATATTAAAGAAAGAAAATATGTTTTGTAACAGAGAATAAGAATCCTAATCAATATTACTTGGGGTCTAAAGCAACATTGCTCTTCAGAAATTATCATCAGCATCGCAAATGCTTCCTTCTTTAGAAAACAAAATCAGTAATTCTTCATCAGTTGAGCAGAAGTAAACAATAAAATGTTTGTTTCATTTTTTTCAGCAGGAAGCTGCCTCCACTGTTACACTACTCAAGTGTACAGATTCGCTCTGGAAACAGAGAGGTATCCTTATCTGTATGGATTTAAATATGGAAAGAGACAGTGAATGGAAAGAACAACTTCAATCAGATATTTTAAGTTACAACTGAATCGTGTGTTTATGGCCCCAGACAGCGTACTCTGCAAAATGTTCCAAAACACTCATCTCTAAGCTTTCAACTATTTCTCACTTCTGCTCCAGTGAAACATTTTGAGGGGGAAAAAAATAAAAGGCTTGCTATCAGGATCTAACATAAAGAAGGTGGAATAATAGTCATAACCATTTCCAACTGAGTTATGAAGGTAGTCTGTTGATTTATCATCCAACATTATCGCCTAAGGCCATCATTTCTTTTTGAAATATGTAAGAGTTGCTTCCAGTACATGATCTTTACACTACAAGAATAATTTTACAGTCATAGTTTTATGGTGTACCTTTTAGAAGATAATGGCTTAAATTTCTAGTTTCTCTCTTTATTGCAGTGATAGGATAGCTGCTTCTATAAACCAGTCTAGATAATATGTCATATCTCTCTTCAGCAGCTACTGCACACATGATATAGGAAACTCTCCTGCTACTGGTTACTCATTAAAGTTAAGTGATAGGGATCCACATGGGAAGGTTAAATTTCAACACTTTAAACCCTGCTGAAAGTTGCTAATAATAATGTTTAATTTTCATTCCAAGCATTTATGGTATCATCAACTTGAGCTGGTTATTTTCTTCTTCTCATTTGTTGGAACCAATGAACCTCCATGCAGAATAAAAATCTTCAGGCAGAATAACAAAATAGAGGCAGAATTTGACCCCTGCTTAAATTAAACAACCTAAACAGGTTTAATGTGGATGTCCTATTAAGCAGAAGCAAAGTTTGATCAGGATTTTCAAAAAGGACTAGAGATTTCAACATCCTAGTAGGAAAATGCTAACAAAAACATGATTTTCAAGCCAGGAGCACTCAACACTTTCTTAAACAGATCTGTTATGCAGGGCAACTAAAATAACTACTGTATTTTAAAAAATATTTTTTTAATGCTTCCTTTTTATGAAAAGGAAGGCTATTTGATATGGCAGAGAGGGCTGGAGAAAGGAAGGGGAAGTCAATGGGCTGCAGAGTGGTGGGACCCGTGGTGGAGACAGGGAAGGCACCTGGTCCTGTGCTGCTCCTCACAGTTACGCTCGTAATGGACTGTACCACAACATCTCTCTCTGCTCATTGTCCCAAACTCTCCCTTTTCAGAAAAGCAATCGGAGGAGCTATTACATCAAAGTCAGAAACCACTGCTATCCTTTCAACCCTCTGTCCCCTACACATAAGGTTTGTGATTTTGCAGCAGGGGCAGGATATCAGCAGTGACAGATGCTGATGTGTCCTTACAGTTTTGACCAGGTCAAACTTATCAATGGGTTTTTATTTCACAGGTTAGATCATAAAGTATTCATTGCCCTAGGTCATCTAGACTCATGGAATAATTTAGGTTGGAAGGAATTTGTAGAGGTCATCTACTCCAACCTGCCCAATGCATGGCTCTCATCAAAGTTACATCAGGTTGCTTGGGGCCTGCAAAGCTTTGAAAAACTTCATGGACAGAGATTTCAAAACGTATATGGGCACCTGTAGTAGTGTCCGACCATCTTCATTGTAAAAGATTGTGGGTTTTGCCTTATAATTGTACATCTTGCTTCACACATAAACACTCCCCTAGTAAATCTGGCCTATGGCATTTAATCATCCTCTCTCCAACCCCATAAGGATATTAAAAATCACTTCTGGATCATGTATTTCTTTGCAGACAATGATATATGTGGAGACATAAAACAAGCTAGCTTAAGATATGTCACGGCTTCTATTTCATTTTGAAATTAAATACCTACCTCCAGCCTTTCTCTAGGAATACAGCTGTTAGACCACCTCTTTAAGCTGTGAGGGAAAAAGCCCTGTTGTCTACTATCATTCCCCATGTTTATGATTCCTGGCTTACCTGTTGTTGTAAATTCTGTCTCATTATTGTTATCTCACAGCCTCACTAGATCCTCACTATATTCCTTTTCCTCTTTGCTTTCTTGGACTTCATCTTTCTCCTGATGGAGATTTTTGAAGTGCATGCTTTAGGATAAAATTTAAAACCACGTGTAAGCCAAGTGCCTAACCATGCCTATAGAAGCGTAAGGAATTCCTTTCTGATGTGCTATGGTTCCAACAGCTCTGACTGAATCTCTTTACTCATTCAACAGGGCCCTACTGACCTTAGACACTCTCTCCTCAGCCTTTACAGTTTACCTGATGACAGGAATAAATCTCACTGAAGTCAACAGGAATGCAGCAGTAGAAAGGAAGAGCCCTGAGCATACAAATCCTACAAAAGGTTTCCAATGACTATTTGTCCTCTGATACACTAATGGAAGCACACGCTGTCAGAGTTTGTATCTATTCCAGCTTTCTGTGATGCCTCTAGCTTATGAGTAAGTTCTTTTCATGTCACTTGGATAACTCAGAGGGCACATCTTATTCAAATTTGTTGAGGATCATAGATGCTGTCAAATTGTTTGAACAGGCGCATCAAAAAGGCCAGATATTTTTGTATTTCTTATCAAAAATGGCAGTAAATTATTTTTTATTTTTAAATGTACCTGCAGAATATATTAGGTTGGTGATTAAACATCTAATTTAGAAAGAATGTTACTCCAGTTACAATGAATTACAGTCATTTAGTTTTGAGTCCTGTATTTACACTGTGAATAAAGTCTAAGACACGAGAGCACTTGTATGCAAGATGAACAGCTGATTATTTTTTGAGAATATTAAATCACTCCTAGATCTCAACAGAGACTTTAGATTCCAGGAAACTCTGTGGTTTAGCCCCTAAAATTTTAAGTCCTATTCCAAGAGCAGAAACCAGACTCTTATGTTAGGACTAGGCCACCTCTATAATGCATGAAGCATATAGGCACCTCCATATGAGGGTTGCAGAAGCCAGGGCACCAAACAAGGAACTTTTTAAACTGACCAGAAACATGTAGATGGTATCTCCTGCCATATCCCATACGTGAGATTAGTAATGCTGCCAACCTGTCCTAGTGATCAGTGGTCAGGGTACTCCCCCCAGCCTCAGCATGGCTCTGCTCCCAGGAGCAGCACCTAGAGATGTTCATCATTTCTGAAATACAAGCACCCTGAGGTAAGAGCACCCGAAAAGGCTGGATCTCTCCATGCTACTCTGTATAGACTTTCTTAAACTTATTTGGGCCAGAGAGAACAAAGGTAAGCACATCTCATGTATCTACAAATCAGTCTGGGGAAACAAACAGCATAAATGCAAATTATGTTCCAGTTGACTCAAATGAAGACTGATGGGTTTCTAGGTATTTTCAGGAGAAAAAATGTAGGTGATTCTGAAATACTTATGTCAAAACTTTCAATGCTTCAAAGATCAAGCCACAGTTGAGTAGGAATTTTCAAAATCAGAGTGCTATAGTACAAGTGGAAAAGATGTGTAGAGAAGGGGAAAGAGGAGATGGACAGAAGTTCATGTCTGGTAAATAATGAAGGTCACTATAGTCTAAAGGAAAAGCTCATAATGAGGTAGATCAAAATATCAGTCACCAGCTTCTTTCAGGTACATCTGTAGATGGTCTAATGCATAAAATATGTATTGCTAGATCTTAAAGGAATTTTTTTAACTCTAGGGTTCAACCTGAGCTTTCACAGACTATTTCTTCCATGCCCAAAGAAACCAGAAACAAATCTGAAACAAAAAAATTCTGACTTGTCTCCTACACTGGAAAACTGAAAAAATAATGTTCTCTTGCTGAATTCCTATGTGGCCATATTCTGACCTTGACAGGTTTCTTCAGGTCTGGTGTGAGTTTTTACCAAACCTGCTGACTTGCAAGCTAGTCAAAATGCACTCTTCTCTAAAACAAGCAGTTTTGAAGACAATATCCCAAGGACCCTAGAAACTGAGTTTGGCTACAAAAGACTGCATTAAACATTAACATTTTTGATTGGCGTGTTTTCTTCAAAACTTTTAGGTATTTTGGGGAATATGATTTTGAAAATCTAAATATTTTGAGAAATAAAACCTTTCTATCTGAAAAAAATATTTCAAATTCTATTTCTAGCTTGTGTATGCTAAACTGTTCTGTGGTTCCCAGTATAGACTGTCTATTTTTTTAATTTTTTAATTTTTTTTAGTGGTCAAATGCTTTGGTTTTGCTAGATTAGAGGATTAGAGAGTGGGATGGCCTATGGAGCAAGCCGTGTGCTTCTGGCAGGGTTGGCACCATTCATGACATATGGTCTTGTTTTGTCACCAGACTGTTTGCTCAGGAGTTCAGATAGTTGAATCACAGAGAGAGGAGGATTAGGAAGGAAGAAAAGCATGACAAAATAGTAAAAAAAAAAAAAAAAAAGGCAGAAGATGAAAGAGAAAGTAAAAGACATGAGCGGAAGAGCCATTTAAGAGAGAGGGTGTTGAGGTCGGGCAATGACTTTAACAGAGAGTTAGAGAGAGGCATGCTTTATTAACAGAGAGTGATGTTTAGATATTTAGTTAAGTAGGAATCAATGGAATCAATTAATTCTCTTATCGGGGATGAATATCCGATGAGAGGAAATACTAGATGTCAGGAAGCAAAATGAAAAGCAAAATGAACATTTTGCTAGAAAAGCAAGACAGCACAGAAGCAAGGCCAGGAATTTCTGCCATTGAGCTGGACCAGGCAAGGAGAGGAGGCCAAACCATTCCTCTAGATGGGCAGGAGCAAACAGCTCCTCGCAGAAGAAGGGGTCCAGAAACCAGAACTGGTTTTGACAGATGCAATAACCGGGCAGAAGTGTTTTTAGCATACCTCCAGCCAAGGAGGCACAGGTTCTGCAAGAGAGCCATTCACATCTTGGAGTCCAATTAAAATTTAGCCTGTGCTGGTAGTAACCCAGAGTGATCATTAGTGCTGGCCACGGTCTGCTTGGAATGAAAGTCTGGTCTCAGGACAGCTCTTTGTGGCCACAGGTATCCTTCAAGAGTTAGCAGCCTCGTAGCAGTCTAACAGCAATATCAACACATAAAGGGAACATCAAAACTAAATTATTTTTGAAGGTACTCCCTCAAGTTCAAGGTTAAGGAATCCCATGAAGAATGCACCAGGAAGGTTGGGCAGTCCTTTCTGCCATGTTCAGTCCATGAATGCCCCTTGCTACTGACAGTCTTGCTTCTTTCACTTATGTGAAAAAAAACTTGCAGGAAAATATTCCAACATCTCGCAATATTAATGCTATATATATATAATATTCCAACATTTTTGAATATTGATATCAGAGCCCTGCTACAACTTCTGACCTGGTGTCCACCTCATATGACATTTTGCTAATGATTTGTTATGCAATAGTGATGCTCAGGTTGGGGTTTCCTGGAGATGCATACTATGTATTACAGGCCACACAACAGGTCCACGTAGCAAATGAATTGTTCCTAACACCTAAGCGCTTTGAAAACTTACTTCTGACGCTTGTATGCTTGTTACCAAGAATAGCTGTGTGTATCCCCTCCTCCATATAATTAGGCAGAAAGCTAAAAATCTTACAAAGAGATGCAAAACCAGAGCACACATGATACCTCACAATATTATATAACACAAAAAAGGTTATTAACAAGCAACTCAAATGAACTCAAAACATGATACCACGGTAAACTGACCTTTGCAAAGCGTTGCTACAAAGGCCCTCCAGCTTGCACTCTGGCTGCTTTTCTGTTTAAAACAGCCACTGTATGTACGTGATTTGTACCGTTTCCCTTTTGCAGTATTTTGAGCATCTTACACTGTTCCATAAATGTATGCTAACAATCCCTCTCTCTATGAACGAATTGCTACCACCCCCTGTGACAGATATGTAATTGAGGCACAAAGACAGAGAGAATTTTCAAATCCCCATAAATACTAAAAGCTGAGGTACACAACTGTTTTTCAGCAGCTCAGTAAGCATCTGTCTGTGACTTGAGGCAACTACATGTCATGTACTTGGGACATGATGTGGGCAGGTTCCAGTTCCTACATGGCCCGGCAACACAGAGCGAGGCACTGAGCTCTGGTCACTGCCCTCCAACACCACTGGTCTTCTCTGTTTCCCTCTTTTTTTTTGGCCTGTAACAAGGTTCTTCTTCCATTAATATCTACCCTGTGTCACAATTACACCAGTGCATTTCAGCATTTCTGTTATTTATCTGCAAATTCAGTTGTTGTGAAGGCCTGCTTTAACTTCTAGTGGGGCTCACCCCAATGTTGCATTAGTAAATGTCTTAGAAAAGAAGTTCACATGCTGCTGCAAAAACATATTTTATTATAAATAAGAGAATATCACTGCTGTTTAAACTATTTCCTCTCTTTTATTCAAATGGAACCCAGAAACACTGATTTAAGACAACATATCACAAATAACACATTGGAAAGAAAACCGTGAAAATCCCAAACATATGTAACATTTTGTTCCTGATCAGAAATGATTATGTGTATCAGCTGATCCTTCCACAAGCCAACATATATAACATCTGATGTATACCTTTGGAATAATACAATGTGACCTTAAAACCAGTGATTTACCATTTTGGAAGAATACATTGTTGGCATTTGCCATAAAGCACAGTAATGGCTACTCCCCCGCTGCACTTTAGCGCACCATTTTTCTTGTCTCACTTGCTGGTACCTGCAGCCTCGAGAAGTCAAGATTCCTTGGGATGTTCTTGCCTTGGAGATTTCGTCAAGTAGATCCTCTTACTGACACCTGAACCCAGGGTGACCTTGGACCATGTGGACATGCTAGAATTTCACACGACTCATCTCTGTAGGTATTATATAGTCTGAAGCCAAAATATCGGGGGAATTCTTTGTCAGATAAATGTAGACCCATATTTTGCAATAAATACTTAGAGGATGACTAGCTTTTTCACACAATACAACCCTTCTGTCTGGTGCAGGGCAGGCAGCTGCCTGGGTACTAATGATCTACTCAGCATTCAACCCGTATATCATGCCCCAGTTATCTGACATATTAACAAGTAGGGATTAGATTAATTACCATAATATATACTTTTAAAAGCATTATTTAATAAAAGATAATAAATGGGAAAATACTTTTAATCACACACTGTAAAAATAAAGTACTTAATTCATCACTAAGAGCAGTACTTTTGTTTGCTTCTAGCTGTCCTGGCATCTATGGCTACATTTCAATATTGGCCCATACTATTTGTGCTCACAGCCTGCTTTCCTTACTATTATTTAAATTAATGGATGATTTTAAGCGCCACTAGAGGGCACAGAATTATAACAATATTTCTTAGTAGATCACGAAAAGTGCATAGGGAACAGGAGTTCAGTAATTTTCAGTGTATTGTCCAAATGCCCAGTTTAAAGACTTGATCCTGTCAACAGGGATGCAGGCGTGCAGTTCTCCCACAGCAAGCCGTGCCACGGCCTCCCCATGCCAACTAACCCAAGCTCACAGGTGAGCGCTTGTGGGACAGGGGCTTGAGGGAGCCTTCCTGAGCGGGCTGGACAGTGTGCTCCCAGTTAAACGGAACCTGAGTACTAGCGCTCAAATATTTTACTCAAGTGACTAAGGTCAGTAGAGTATAAATCTAAGCACGGTGTGAGAGGCCCAGCTGATGTGAAAGGCACGCTATACATCTTTGGCTGTAAACAAGTACGTAGGGATGAGTAAAATGAAGAGTGTAAACACTTGCATATCAAACCAGGGAAATGCAAACAAGTAGTAAATGAAGGATTAACTAACTCCATTTACAATTCAAAGAAAGAGGAGTAGATATGTGCCACTGGAAAGCTTAAATATTAATGGAGTTGCTGTGGATACTTATATCAACTACTTAACATCTGTTTTGACATGTGTGCTGTTTCTGCCATCCCTTATCACGAGCGTGAGTGGCCACTGCAGTTCACATGTTAGAAGTTCCTGTTTGAAGCTGCCTGCAGTGGAGGAGGAAGTGCAGCGAAGAAAGGAAGATTAAGCTCTTTAAATAAAGACAACTGATTAAATGGCTCTGGAGACTTTGTAGCAGTGAATTAGTACTGTTGATGTTTCCATGTTTCTTTAGTAGAAGCACAAGTTAATGTCCTCAGCCAGAATATGACATCCACTTCACTGCTTACTTCTTTTTCTTAAAGTTGGAGATGGTGTGTTAATCAAGGGCTTGAGAGCCTGGCCTCTAACTAGCCAGTATGAAGAAAAAAAAAAAAAAACAA
>NW_020799097.1:33227155-33251338 GCF_003259725.1 Athene cunicularia
GGCACCCCCGGGGGAGGGCGCGGGGCCCGCCGCTCCGCCGGCCGTTGCCCTTTCTGCGCCTTTGATTTCAGCGAGGGACTCCTCCCGTCGCCCTCGCCCTGGCAGAGCCGGTGGCGGGAACGCACGTCCCGTCGCATCGCTCTGCGGAGAGCGGGGCTGTCACCGCGCTGCCAGACTTGCGCTGCTTTACTGACGGAGGCTGGCGTGGGGGAGCTGTGTGCGGGGGGCCTGAGCCTGTAACGACTTAAAGTAGCCCCGGGGCCGGTGGTGTTCCTCAGTTCATTAGCAAACCCCTGGTTTTACGGGTTTTGGTAATATTCGGGGGAAAGGCCCGACGCAAAAGCCTTTTGGACGGCTGAGCAAGACGGACAGTGCGGGCTGGCAAGGAGTTATTGTATTGGATCATAGTCCTAGATGAAAACGTTGCTATAAATTACAGAGGAAGGATGACAGGCATTACTGTATCGGGGATATGAGACAAGGTATTTCTGTGTTTGGCTACCGAAAATAGAAGTAAATCAGAAGTTTTAACTGATACGCTGTAGGTAACTGTATTTCCACGATAGTTGCCAGAATCAAGCTAGCGGTTACAGCCACTTCAGGAAAAAAGCAACTGCTTCCTAAAAGCTGTTTGAGAGCATAAAGGGTGCTCCTCTCCCGGCAGCAGAGGACTCCCCAAATCCGACTTTAATAAAAGTTTTTATAAGTGAAAAAATACTTTGCCAAAAACATGGCAGTCTGATCAATAAGATACTTTGTGAATAGATTATTTAGTGGATCAAAATAGCTAGGGTAACAAACAGGAGAAGCATACTTAATGTACTATTTTACTCAGTAAAAGGATTTTTGTTCGCTTAGAATATCTGCCCATTCTCTCTGTTTTACTATGAAAATCAACTCGTACAGCTTGAACTTTCTTCTTGGAGGGCATTTATTTGTTACATTTTGCTGTTTGGGTTCTTACAGGTGTTATCCTGCGGCATAGATGGATGTAAATTAATGTTGTGAGAATCACCAAAGTATTTACCTAGGAATTATTTTACTGCAGTGCCTGAAGTTGCAATATAAAATCCTTAAACTGTAGTTTTGGACCTTTCTCTTTGAGATCATGATGAAAATCATTAAAACAAGTACAGTTCGAGTTGGAAATAAGGTTGACAAGTTTAAACCTAAAAAAAAAAAAAAAAAGATTTCCAAACAGAGTGAAGTCATGACACAGCAGCACTGTAAACAAGGAAGATTGCCAGTTGCGTTTAGATAATTGCCTGCATAGCAAGAGTGCCAGTTTTAATTTTTAATTGCAAATGGCAATTTTGGCAGCTGTAAATGCCAACATTATATCTTTTATCTGAGCAGATCTGTGTGAAAGAGCTTGAAACATTACTGTAATATAAAGGCACCTAGTAATAATATTACCTTTAAAGATCTGTCACTGCTACAGTGTTTAAGGTGCATTTGAAGTTCTATTGGATTTCAATTTGACAGCCATCCTCATTGCCAGCCTATAAATTATTTTAATGTATTTATATAATTCTGATATAATGACTGCTAGATATTCAGATAATATTTTTGGTGTTTCAGGCTCATTTTTTTTCTAGCCACCTGATCAAATACAGTTGCATCTTGGAAAACACACTTTCTTATAGAATTTTTAAAAAACCCAAACCAAAACAAACAAAACCAGAAGGTCATGGCTATTTGAAAGAAAAAAATCTTGAGACAAGTAGCCTAGAGTTGTGAAGACATTACTAAGTACGTGGATGAGATGTCTGCTCCTACCTCTGCTAAACTGTTCTAGACTGCAGTGGAGCCTGTTACAGCTCTGTACTGTTTCTGTTTCAGGAATGGGCTATCTGGGGTGAGACCTTTTGTGAAGATCATTGGTCTCCTGGGATGAAGCTCACTCTGATATGCAAGTTGAAGTAACACAAGGGTAGTTTCAGAGTTTCAGTTTGAAGTCTTAGATCTGGAAGCTTGTTTACATTTGCCTCTGTTTTTGAAATAAGAAGTGGGGAATTAAGCATCAGTTACAAACAAGAAGCCATCCCTGCAGTGATTCTTTCATTGCTTATTTCCATAGGGAAAAACACTTTAGAGCTGATAATTACACGCAGTTCTCTCCTTTTTCTTTTTGCCCTTTCAAATGAGAGAAGAACGGGCCAACCACCTGAGGAATGAGGGTTGTGACCTACATGCAGTAGTCAATTGGTTAGTTTATTTGTAAATACAAACTTGCCAAATGATGGAAAAGACAGCTGTTCTGCAAACTTCTGCTACTAGAGGAAGGATTTACTCTTGAGCAAAGGCCTTTGACTTCAGTGATGTTGTGCTGGGGAGCAGAGCCATAAATTACATGTTTCTTGGCTCCTTTTTGGGCACCTCAGTAGCTCTTTACATGGAAGCCCTAATTAAAAATCTAAAATCTTTCTTGCAAGTTTTTGTAAAACTGCTTTTCAGATACCACGGTCTTCTGTTCTTAATCATTCAGGAATACCAAAAATACGAACACTTATAAAATCAGAAAAGAACATTCATACCATTTGTGAGTAATGAGTCAGTAACTTAAACTCCTGCTAGTAAAATATTTATGCCAAGCCACATCACCTACATGTGGAGCATGTGCATATTTAACACGCGTGCGCCTACATTAAAATACTGTGATATTGTAACTGTTCAAAAGCATTGTCTTGGGATGTCATAGGATTTCTTTCTGGTGTTGCTGTTTATTTAGATTATTTTGGGTTGTTTGGTTTGATAAAAATGTATAGACTTTGCATTAGAATTATCAAAGGGGAATTACATATTTGTTGCAAATTTAACCCCGAGTTTCATCTCCAGTTGTCACAAGGATTTTATATTACTTTTATTCTTGATTGACATTCTGAAAAAGAGATGGCATGAGATCTTCAGGAAAAAAAATACTGCTCTTTGATACTGTTTATACTGGTAGGGTATAATTAGTTGCATAAGTTTCCTAATTTAACATGTTGGATTTATTTCAGGAGTAATAAAGTTTCTGTTTCTTACAGACTTCTTTGTACTATACTCCATGCATCCCATGTTTGTTGTGGGTATGTCCTTCTCTTTACAAAGCCACCACCTTTTGCTCTGGAAGGTTCTGAATCACAAATTGCAGGGCTGGATGTGTGCACAGGGGCAGTATCGCTTTGCATGACCTGTATTGATACGTTCCCACGGGCATCCTCTGTTGGCCACTGCTGGAGATAGGATGCAGTGCTAGATTAATTTAAGAGCCTGTACGGTGTTCTTGCTCTATGTTCTAATCTAACGATGCCATCAAAGATTTAACTAGCTATTTTAGCTTTCCAGATCTGCCGGAAAGGACATAGCTTACTAATGATCAGATAGCAATTGAACAGCAGCGTCTTTGCGTGTGAGCTAACAGCGCTGCATCATACTGTGCCGTTTGTATAATTAGGGAGGTTTCACATGCTGATTTAAAAAAAAAACAATCGTGCCTAAATACTTGCTTTTTCTCCTGCTATCAGAAAGTAGGAGAAATTATTTTAGCTCTTTATTTTATCCATTTCAAGGCATCTAATGAACTAGTTCCAGGTGCTCTGTGGGTAGATCTATGGCTTTCATCTTTTCAAGCACAATTTTAGAGTCAGGGTCTGATGTTGTTAGGATAACAGTATATTTTTTATGTGCTTTAAAAAACAAATAACAGCATGATATTTACAAATAACAACTAATAATGTTGACAACAGAAATGATGTGGCAAAGCAAATCTTATTAGGTATTTAGGAAGTAAAAAATTAAAACTCTTTAAGTGTAATACCTAAACTTTAGGAGGCATTTTCTTTCAGAGAGTGACAGTGAATGATGGTGGATATTTAGATGCACTTCAGTATAAATCTGCAGTGGTCTGCCGCATCTGAGACAGTCTGTGATTCTGTTTGTGTGCTTATTTCTTACTTAAACATTGTTTGGAAGAGACCTGTGGAAGTCATCTAGTCTGACAGGATGACCCAGTCGTGTCAGCCAGGCTTTGTCTAGACAGGTCTTGAACTTCACTGGACGGAGTTCCCACCACCTTGGTGGGTAACATACAGGTCTGCAACACCAACCTGTTGAGAAAGGAGGGGTTTTGACATGGGGAAGGAAGAATGGGAGAGCCAACCTGAACCTACCAAGTGGCAGTTTATAGCCATTGCCCCTTTATGTATCATCTGGCACTAGCAAGAAGAATTTGGCTTCTTTATCCTTGTAATTTCCCTTCAAGTAGCTCTAGGCTGCTACTAGGTCATCTGTCAGATCACCTTTTTGCCAGTCTGAACAAGCTCAGTTCCCTCAACTTCTCTGACACAAGCTCGAGGCCCTTGACTACCTTGGTTGCTGTCCAGCATCTCTTCCAGCTTCTGCACATCCCTGTTCAGCTGGAGATGGGGTGCACAACTAGGTGCCATAGTGTGAGGCACCTAGAGTAGAGGAGAAAAATAACTTTGTACAGCCTGATGGCCCCATTCCTCTAATGTAGTTGTATGTTGCTTGTCTTATTTTTGATGAGGGCACGCTTGTACTGTTGTGTCCACAGGGATGCCAAGGCCCTTTTTGGTGGGGTTTCAGCCCAGACAGTGGGTTGCCAGCCTATATGGATGCATGGGATCCTTCTGCACCAGATGCAGATCTCTGCTTTTCTCTTAATTGGACTTCATAGGTTTTTATGTTTACATCCTGTATTTTCTTGTACTACCTCAGTAATTATAAACTGACCAGAGAGGTGGAAAAAAACCAATCTTTAAAACCACTTGCATTTTCTCTGTGATTGTTAGAGAAGGTAAAATGTTCAACAACCCTTCATTCCTCCTCTTCCTGGACATGTTGTTCATAGACAGCAGTTCTCTCCTGGAACCCTGTCACGGGCAATAAATAACACCTACCTTATTTTTTTCACTTGCTTTTTGTTGGAGAGCTATTGCCCACCTCAGGATTTTCAGTAGATAGGTATCAGAATTGTTCATGATGTGATGTATACTTAGTAAAATACTGTTTCATGTTTTATTTTTTGAGGCTTGGCCTACTGAGGTTTCTTATTTGTACTGGACTTGCTTTCCCCCTCAAGAGCAGTGGTCCAGAGGAAACAACAAATTTGCCACAAAAATCAAAACTGATCCTCTGAAAGAAGAGAACAAAAGGCTTTCTCTGAGAAAGTGTCACCAAGATGTGGATGGGGAAGAGTTCATGCATGTGGACTTTCTTCTATTTGTCATAAGGTTTATTTCTAAATGGGTTTAGGAATTATGGATAGGAAGGTGGATAGTATCTTAAGTTAGTGTTTGGTTTTCAGATTTTTAAATAAATGTACAACCTTTGCAAGCAGGGTCTCCATCTTTTCTCCATCTTAAAGCAAGAAGTGAGTGAAAAGATTTCTTTATAACTACCTTTTTGCTGTAATTTTTTTCCCCTCATGCAAAAATCATGCAATTAGGACTGTCACCCCCAAATATAATGCTATCTCATATCTGCTTTTCTTGGTGTGCTAGTCTTGAGTGTGACATTTCTTGTCTTCTTTATTGAGTGTCTTGTATGATGCAGGGATGCTTGATGAACTTCCTGTGGTCTTACATGGTGAAAGAAGTTGCCCAAAATTATACATTTTGTCCAGGGGTCAGTCAGAGGATCTATGATTACAGCGGCATTAAATATGTGCTGTCTCAAAGGAGTAGTTGTTTTAGAGGCTGCAAGAAAAACTTTAATTGCCTGTGAGACAATATTTGTGTAACAGATTTTTGGAGTAGGCTCTAGATGATAGCTTAATGAGCTAGATGCCTCCTCCCCCCCTACTTCTAAGTTTCCCTGGTCTTTATTTTTATTTGCTTTAAAAAGACAAAAGTCATGATATCTACACAGACTTGATGCCCTTTCCATGCTCCAAATCTGACTACATTTTTTAATTGCTATTCATCCTGGTTTACTGTTGTTGTTTGTAGATTAAATTCCCTAAACTAGATGAAACTGAAATTGAACTGATCTCTTTTCAATAATTGCAGATATTTTCTAGCATCAGCCAAATGGAATACTGATGATCGTTCAGTCATTAGTAGTGATTTCCCTATTAATGAGGATAAACATCATTAATATATTTACCAATGCTCATAAAAATGCAGTGAAATTTTTCATAATAGTTTTGATGCAAAGGGAAAGTACATGGTTTGTAATTCCATTAATCTTTTTGTGGAGAAAATATATACAAGCAAAAATTTATATTCCTAGACAATGTAAAGTCCTGACATTGCAAATAAATCTTACTGCTGTAAGGTAGTTGTTTCTTAATAATTCAAAGGTAAAACTGAATTGCCAAGTGTTTAACCTTTTTATATGGTTCATATTTCCATTACCATAAATGTCTGATGAAAATTAATGAAATTTGCCACTGATTTTAATTGACGCAAAAGTGAGTCTTCTGCACACAGGTAAAAAAGGTGGAGTGGAAAGCATAAATAACACTATCTTATGCAAAATCTTTAACATGTATACACAACAGACATCATTTGCTACATTATTCCTAATGAGGCAGATGTTTATTCTTACAATAAATGTTGCTTTTTCCCTTTGCAAACCATTAACACACAGAGCATGCATTCTTGGCTTTTTTAATTAACGATGGTGTATTGAGATCCACTTCTAGATATGTATTACATGAACTATACTAAGTTTGGGGAAACCTGTATTTTTGTTCTCCTTTCTTGTTTTCTCTGAGAGATTTTTTTTTGAAAGCTTGTTTTACAGATTTCCTGTAAGAGAGCAGATGTAGATTACTCAAGGGACTGCCACCACAGCTCAGTTAAGGTTGAAAATTCATCAGCTGTAAAGTTTATCAATTGCAGAGGAATTTCAAGCAGTTGCTGTGCTCATGTGCAAAGTAAAGTTCCTTTAAATATATTAATTAAAAGTTCACTGTCTTACAGGTCAGCTGCACTTAATCAAGAAATATTTTCAATTTTCTGTTGAGCATTAGATTTATCTTGTGATAGCTGTCTGAGTTGCAGTGTAATTGCGTTACAGGAAGCTCAGCAAAACGTTCATCATTTTGGGCACTGAAGTGTACTCTCAGGCAGTGTCTTCTACTTGAAAGACTATGTGATTACTTCTTTATATATACGGTCTGGGCCAGTGCTTCAGAGGTGGTCACAGTCCTCCAGCGAGACATACCTGCATTTCTCTGTTTGGCCTCCACCCAATAAAATCTTCAAACATAAATATGTGTATTTTCCTTTACAGAGATGGACATAAATATGTAGTAAGCATTTTCTTGATGAATAAATGATTTTCAAAAGCATGGAGTACCTGCAGCTTCCTTTCATTATTCTATTGTGCATTCAATGGGTAATTCATTTTTTTCACCCCACTTGTATAGATTGAAGTTTAACAAATTAACCATGCTCTTAAACTGATTAGAAATAATGAAGGAAGGACTTGCCCACTTCTTGATTTTAACAATATATTCCTGTTTGTCTTGGCTTCCTTCTTGCTTTGAGACTCCCTAGTTCAACAAAGCAAACATATTACGCCTTTCAGAATTTCTGTAGAGTTTTAATTTTATTGTCATCATACCTGTTATCATATGGTAGCAAAAGACTGGTGCCAGCAGTCAAAGATGACCAAACCAAGAGAGTAAAAACTTTCTGCTTTGAGAGGAAAAAAATGCTACTGAACACTTTCAGATGCCTCCTCAGTTCACTAGTGACATAGATTAGAGCATTTGCACACACCCTTTGAGGTCATTCAGTCAGAAATAGCATCTAACTTCTCCTAGGGCATTAAATTTAATTGCTTCATACAGCCTAAGCTCATCCATAACCGTAGTATCTGAGAATTACCCATTAGAAGCAAATGCATAAATCTTCCTCTTCCAAGCTCTCATGGCAGGAGTGCACTTAAAAGTTCCTGCTGGGGCCTTTCTGAATAAGCATAAGGATCCTGACATACTTGAGAGGGCCTTTTGTGGGAAAATTAAGATGAAATATTGTTTTGGATGCATTTCTGTAAGTAGTGGGGGTGGAGGGCCACTGATCCTTGGCAGTGAGTTTGGAAACGTGGGTCGGTCTCCCCAGGAGACAAGTCTGTATCAGTAACCACATCTTTTCAATGGCAAAACTGCCACATCTTCAGCGAATGATGAGTGATGGTTCAGTCAGAGCTGGCATGGTGAGGCTGGAGTGGTGTCAGCACTGCAGCCGGGGCTGGTGAGCAGGTGATGTTCTCTCCCCTTCAGGTGGCCCAGCACTGGAGAAGAAGCATTGCTGTGTTGCCAGAAAATCATGCAGCAAACTCATCAGCTTGAAAAACTCTTTTACATCCAAGAAAGTTGTGCTGACTGGGGTTAGAAGCAGTCACTAAAATCATTAGGAGGAAAGAACTTTCTGTTTCTCCTCTCATTTCTGTGCTGTTGGTACTTTGCTGTAGAGTCAGGTTGTTTTTTTTTTTCATGGGAATCAGATAAACCATTGCCACAGGAAGGAGCAGTCTTGCTCTTTGCTGCTCTCTGCAAAAGGATGGGTCTAGGTGTCAGGAAATGTAAAGCGGCATGTGAATGAGCTACTTGCAGGTGTCTCTGCAGTGGGGAGGAAAGAAGAGCCTGTGCTGGCAGTTGGCGGGTTTTTCTTAGACCTGTCCCTCAGGCCGTTCTGAAGTGCAGTTGGGAGGCAGAACTTTGAATCGTAGAATCATAGAATCTTTTAGGTTGGAAAAGTCCTTTAAGATCATTTGAGTACACCTGTAAGTTTAACACTGTCAAGTCCACCACTAAACCATGTCCCTACGTGCCACATCTATACATCTTTTAAATACCTCCAGGGATGGTGACTCAACCACTTTGCTGGGCAGCCTGTTCCAATCCTTGATAGCACTTTCAGTGAAGAAATTTTTCCTATCCAATCTAAACCTTTCCTGATGCAACTTGAGACCATTTCCTCTTATCCTATCACTTGTTACTTGGGAAAAGAGACCAACACCCACCTTACTATGACCTCCTTTCAACCTCCTTTTCTCCTGCCTTTGGCCCCACCTACTTATTTTTACTAGAAATCTTCACTGGTTGTTGTTTTTTTCGAGGAGGTTCCAGTATACTTCCTATGCAACTGTGGTTAGTCGCAATAAGTATGCGTGTTCTCAAGTGATTTATTTAATTGCTAGTCATTTAGTCTGTAGACATTTCTCTCTTTGAGATGTCCCAACTGCATCTGTAGACTGAAGATGAAGCAGAATTTAGAATAAAAGAGGAACAACTTTGCTAAAGTCTGTGGGTGATGTAAATTTTAATGTAACAAAACAGGTTGTTCAAACAGACGTATTTCTTTCCCCTTAAGCTTAGAAGCAATAGATTTCATTGGGTGGTTGGAGATATTGTCTGGAAAGAAGTTAACCTTCCTCAGAGGTTGCACTGACTGCTGACTAAAGTCGTGATTTGGCTTCCGCAAATAATGTTTGCTGGGGTACTGGAATTGAGAGGTTATTGTAGGCAGTGATGAGGCAGGTGGTGATCCTGAATTATAAATACCCTTTAGAAGGAATTCTGATTTGCATCCTGAAAATGCATGTGGACATACTTTTTAGTGGTATAGTTTTAGACACTTACATAGTAATTAGAAGTCAAACTGATCCTTGATAAAAGCTCTATCTTTGAATCACAGATGATGGTGAAAACCGATCTGAATTACAGACATGTTTATAAAGCTTCTGAAGTTATACTTGAGAAAGTCTTCCATGGAGAGCAGAAGGCCTATCCTGAAATCTTCAACACTACTAACTTATGTACGTGCAGGAACTCCACATGAGATTTTGCTGTTTGGAGTTATTATGTAGGGAGAGTTATGGTGAGAGCATTTGTGGAATTGCAGAGGCAGAAGTTATCTAGGTGGGAACAAAATCATTGAGGTGAAGGAGAATTTATGAATGCCTACTTGACTGATACTGAATATTACTTTCAGGTTAGAAATGCGTTTGTCTTATAGTAATAATATGTGTTTAATTAACATTTTCCCCCTTTTATTATCTGCTTTCTGTGGAGACAAAGCTGAAGTACTAGTGTGAATCAATTTATTTGATTTCGATATATATGAAACATGATATTGGTCTTTACATTTTTCTTCCGTTGAGGTCTTGACCTTGTCTGTAGTCCTGAGGAAATAATCAGTAATACTTTTACTACAACATGAAAATTTTATTCACTACCTGATTGTGTTTCCGATTGCTTGTCCTTTGGTAAATGTTCCTGTTAATCTCCCTGCTGAGATTGAGCCTTAAATGGTTTATTCCCATTTGGGTCCACTCTCTGCTGGAGCTTAGGTCACTTTTTAGATGCTCTTGCAGGTCATTTGATGTGAAAGGATGCAACTAGATCAGCACAGTGCAGCCCAGTCTCTGACCTCTAGCATGGTTATGCCTGCACTTGGAAAAGAACCCGGGGAGGTGCATCTGACATTCCAGTACTTCTGAATACCCTTTAGCTTGGTCAGAAATACAATCCTCAGGGACTTTTTCTGCAGGAAGGAATTCAGTCAGTCTTATTCCTGTCCAGGGAATTTCTCCTTGAAACCATAGCTGAATTAATAATATCCATAAAATACCAAAGACATCTAAAATATTATAATTAAATTAATATTAAATTAAATGTTCTTGCTGGTGTTCATTAATGGAAGAGCTGGAGCTGAAGTAGCTGTACCACATTGAAGCGTGATATCACACCAGTAATTGTAGAAAGAGAAGTATTTACTTGGAAAAATCCTTTGTATGATTTTGCTCTCCAATATTTATTTCATCTGCCCATGTAATCTGTAAATTACGTCACTGAAGTGAAAGGTCATGGGATTCTTTTTGGTTTCCCTTTATCACCAGCTCTAGGAGTTAATAATAAATAATATAATGGATAGTGATGGAAAACTCAGATATTTTAAGACAGCAAAATGACATTTCAGATACAATCTGCATCTGGAAGATAAAATTAGCAGAGTGCTCAGTATTTAAGAAGTGTGATTTTATGTAATTTTGATTGTGTTTTTCAGGTTTATTATTCCCTGGCAAAAATACGGTCTTCTTTGTTGTGAGCATAAAAGAGGTAATAAGACTAAATAAGACTCTGTGCAATAAGACCAAAATGAAAATGATTCTGGATGAACACGTGAACAGTTGTAAAGATTTTGAAGTCATTTAGAGAAGACTTTGTCAAGAGATCTGAAGTGTATTTTGATTTTGGGAATGAGATAAGTATATTAGGGAAGCCCAGTCATCTCCCAGTACCTACACTGGGCATCCTGCAATGAACCAGTATTTGCTTTCAGCACCGTCCAGTGTGTATCACAGAGCGATGTTCTATGAACATACGGGGGATCTGATGTATTCAGTATGTTGCACTGGCTCGGTGATAAAGTTCTGTCTTTTCAGCCCCATCTTTAAACGTGAGTCGTACTGTAATGGATATGTGACATTGGCAGGTTATGCTGTTCCAAGTATGGATCTGTGGATTAATTTCAAACTGAGGACTGCTGTGCCAACCTCTAGAGGGTGTGCAGGTGACAGCAACAAATCACTACACATACAGTTCGTACTGTTTTCTGGCAGGAGGATGAAACTGGTATCTCACAGTCTAGCCCTGGGAATTGCTGAATTGCTGGTTATGTGTTCTAAAAAATCATTAACATTTTTAGTTTGATTAAAACCAATAATTAATGCAGAATACTGGAAAAGTTTTAGAATACGTTGTGAAAATGATGGCACACAGAGCTACAGCTCTGCAGGACTCTGTCATTCACTAATCCACAAACATCTTTCATGTAACAAAGGCAAGTTCATGATTAAATAACAAGTATTTGTATAATTTTTGTTCTTGGGTGTTCTAGTTACCTATCTAGCTATCTGTCAGTGTCTTAGATGCTCTGCAAACAGTGAAAAACCTTCACAAAAGAAATCTGTCTTTTCTCTTGGAATAATATGGAAAGGCAACACAATGGCATTGGTCAGTATCACAGGCAAGAATGTCAGTTCTCCCCCTACATTCTTCTAAATTACTGTAGACAACAATGTCACTCTTTTATTGAGGATGAAACCCAGGCATCATTGTTGAGATGGGTCTTTATCTTTGCTAATATGATTACTGTCTGCCTAATATCTCAAAGGTATGACCTATATGTTGCTACAGCTCAAACTATTGCTCACTCTTAATGTTTCAGTTCTTGCAACCTCCTTCTATCTGGACTCAGCAGTATGCTCTGCGTGCTCATCCCTATGACTGTATAACCCCCTCCCTCAGCCCAGAGTGAGCTCCTCTTACTGCCTGGGGAGAAAGTTATTTCTCTTAACTTTTAATAGCTGTAAAAAAGCATCTGGCTAGTTATTTTTTTATATTACATTTATAACTGAGTAACGAAAACAGAAAGTTAACTTTGCATGATTCATTAAGTGGAAAAAAAGAGAACAAATGAAACCGTTCCTTTTTGCTGCGTCTAACAACCTCAGCAGCACGTGATAGAAATGCTGTTCATTCAACAGTAAACTACTGACAGCAGAAGACTAACGTGGGTGCATTTCTAATTTACTGCAACTAAACCCCACTTCAGTAAACCTGTAACTAAAACTGTGGTGTATTTTTTTCCAGTCACTTTCTGAAAGTGACATTTATTTTAGCAGATACAGTGCTGTTACATTAGCTGGAAATTTCACTGTGTAATGATTTTATGAATGTTATATATCATGTGCTTAATGAGAGTTTTCTTCCCGCATTATTTGGCTTTGTCTGAAGATACTGACTTAGAGAAATGGATGCCTGGTAGAAGGACAAGCAGAATGGCAATGCAGCTTCCCAGCATGTGGCAGGGATACCAGGGTACAGATGAATTAATGGTGGTAAAGATACACCTAGTCTTACCACTTTTTCTGAGGTTGGGAGCTAAAAAAATGGCAGTTGTTATGTGTCTGATAGAAAGTAGTAAGAACGTGGGGAATGTAGTCAATGGGATGCCCTATGAGAACAGATTGATACCGGTCTCAAGGGTTCTTTGAAACAGACTTTTGTCAGAATCCTAGGGCTTGACAAACTTTGAGAAATGTAGACATGAATTGGACTAGTTTGTTCAATTTAAGGTATGTTTTTATGAAGTGTGTTCTCTCAAAACAGGCATCTGCATCTGCATACTTTTGCACTCTGTAGTGTGGAATGAGGATGGACTTAATGCTCTTGAGCTAGTTTAATTAATTTCAACTGATCACATTGCTGTGATATGATCACTGTGTCTTTTGGAACATTCTATCAAACTTTTAAAGCCTTGTATAAAGTCTAATTCTTCAAAAACAGGAGTAAAAAAGAATATTTTTGCTTGTGACCTAGGATGGAACAGCAATTCAGATCTTTGCAACTAAAAGTCTTAAATAGTTTTTCTATCTTACCAGCTAACCTCTAAAGATGACACATGTTTAAAGTTGACATATATATGTATTGTGTATAGGTAGGCCGAGTCCACTATGTCTGCTGTTTGGGTTCTGCATTGGATCATTCAATACATTGTGTTTGTTAAAATAGACCCTAGAATTTGTTTGCCTTTTTAGTGCCTCAGAGAACACACTGGGAAATCTAGAAGTGTATGGCCTTTCTGTTCACACAGCCATAGCAGACCAAAGAGAACCCATGCTTTCTTGAAACCTCAACCTTGTTCACATCTTCCCCAAAGACAAAGCAAAGCAAGTAAGACTGTCAGCTCTTTTATCCTGTGCATTCAAGCATGTAGATGTTTATAGATATATATGTAAAAGTGATGACATACATTGCTGTCTCCATTAATAAAAGCAGAGAACATGATTTATATTTTGTTGAGTCAAACACTAGTAGTTTTGGATAGAGAAGTCTTTAGCAGGTACCAAATGGCAGTCCAAATCCTAAAACTGTTTACTAGTCATTAAATTCCAGGCTCAATCCAGAAGCTCCTATTCAAGCAAAATACCAGTGAAGTAATAGGATGCTTTACCTTTGTATTCTTGAATTTTCTAAGAGTGCTGTGTAATTTAAAAGAAATTTCTACTTCAGGTTTCTATCAGCCCCGTGTCATTGTTGTCTTATGCAGCCTCACGAGGGATTGCTTGTGCTGCGTGAACTGCATTATGTTATATGGTAAATCATCTGCAGCTGCAGTGGATCACAGTATGCTGTAGACAATGTTTTTAGACCTTTGCTTTAACCATTTGCAATGAATAACAGAGACTGTAAGTGGCAAAATACTTTTCATTCAAAAGTAGCCATTAAAATACTGCAAAAGTAACCATAGTTTGGAAAATGATACAGTACAAAATAACATATTTTGCTACATACAGTTTTATTCATTTCTGAAAATGATTGTTCTCTTGCAGGCATGGAAATGTGGATATGCTCCTAATGAAAAATCAATAGGAAATACTTCAGTTGTTCAAATAGCTCTTAAACATATTTTAGTTTGATAGCTGATTGTATATTATGTTTGCAGCCTTTGTGCAAAGCAGTGTTTAATAGCAGAGTTTGCTTCATAATTAATATAAATGAAGACTGTTCTTCATATTATCACTCTAAAAACGCCCACGTATTCATATAATGCAACTGATGTGAAGTTGCCACACTGCTTGGAATTTATTGCCATATTGCTTGACACATAGCTATCAACAAAAATAACTCCTTGCAACTCAAACTCAAGACTTACAACTTCCTGTTTAGAAAATGTCCTTACAAGTTAGTCAGATGACTGGATTAGCAAGGTTATAACGGTTCTGTGTAACAGTAGGTGTTAATGGGAAGTTCTCAATATTGGCATGGATCACTTTCTGGTTTCTCCTGCATTGCCTATGTATGTAGTGGTTATCAATGACTATGATTGCTTTATAGTTCTCAGGCCATTTTCTTACTGCTATGATTAATTTTTAGCTTTCCTAAAATTTAGGCAGAAAATATCTAAGGATTAATCTACTGTTTTGTTTTGTGCTTTGTCTAACAACTTTGTGTAAGTTGCTAATTATTAATGGCCACCCTTGGGGCATGAAAACAAATACCCTAACATTCTCATGATGAACTACATTTTCTTTTGAAATCTCTGGGATCATATTTGGTTCAGTTGATTTACATAATTTGCTTGCATAATATTGTGAAAGGGTAAATTAAAACAGCTCAGCTCCACCTGACATCTTAGAGATGTTTCCAAGCAAAGAGAAGTCACCTGGTCAGTTGCCCACCTGTCATGGACCACTTGCAAGTACAACACCCAAGTTTACCATTTTAACTTAAGGTTAATGCCAAAGTCTCAGCATGTGTTGCTAGTTAAGACTGGCTTTGTACCAGTTCTGTGTTTGTCGGAGTCATTAAAGGAATTAAATCTGGCTGGAAGTTTGTTTATAGAGAGGGATGATTATCAAGCAAAAAGCTTGGGTTTATAAAGGGTGTAAAAAGGTGGTAGATAACTGCTGGCAACCAAAGATATCACTGCTTTAGCACACTTACCCTTAACTGATGTTTAATCCTGTTCTGTAACATTCAGTTTAGAATGGTTGATCCTCTGACTCAAACTGTGATGATATTCTCAGCAGTACTGGGGACAACTACTACTTTGATACTGTTTCCTGTTGTGAACTTCTTCCCTGCAGTGTGGTGTATGCTAATACATTACAACTTGCAGCTTGTGGTGTTTTATTGCTTAATTTAACCATAGCTTGCATTTCTTATGGTTTGATTGGTTGGCAAAGCATGCAGAAATTCTGAGTCAGACACACCTATTTCTGGATGCCCAATATGATTAGGTGCAGCCCTGAAGGAACATGTTTTGTGCAACTTTCCAACTTTCCAGGCACACAAATTGCAGAAATATGAGGGATGGTTTAAAAATTGTTTGGAAGAAAATAGTGCCATTTAACTTTGAATTATGATTGCACCTGTTCTGATGAGCCTGTTAGTAATAATGACATTCTGCTTTTTTTTTTTTCCCCCCTCTTTTTTTTTTCTCCTCTTTTTTTTCTTTTTGCCTTTTTTTTTATTATTTTTTTTCTCTTTTAATAATTACAGCTTTGATACATATGAAATATGCCAGATGGACATTCCTGGAAATGTAGGTGTCCTATATAACCTCAGAGTGGCTATACAAAACTAGCATTTTATTTAAATTCCACAGATTTCTGTTTTCTGTAGCCCTGTCCTGGGGCATTGCTGTTGAAAGTGAGTTTTGTTTCTGTAGCTTGTGTAGTCCAGTTTGCATGACCAGCCTGCAAAAGAGTGTGCTAATTAGTGGTACTCCAGTTGGGTGCATGGTGCCGACTGAAAACAGGACTGAAACCAGCAACTTGTATTCCAGGGGACACAGGAATTACTCACTGCTGCTAATTTTTGGCTCCTAACAATTGGGTTTGAATTTGTCACTGGGAGAGGGAAGCAGTTTGATTATAAATGTCTTACTAAAAAGGAAAAGTATCTTAAAAATGTTTCCATATATTCCATATATTTGAAGATTAACAGATAAGTGTTAACTGTATCAAAAATGATTATGTGCCTAATTGCTTGTGTGTAAGTAAGAGTAAAATCCTTATGGGTATTAACTGAGACACACCTGGAAGCAATTAAATGCAGCAGTATATAGTATTGGTTTTCTTGAAATACAAAAAATCCTTCAATTCTCATAGCACAAAAATCACGTACCTCCGTGTTTTGAAAATATTGCCTCCTAAGAGAACTGGGTAGAATTTAAAGCCATAAGGAAAAAATTCCATTTTTATGCACTTCTGTAAAGAAACCCAGAATCTACTTTAGTCTTTCTTTAGATTTATCTTTTGAGGTTTGCCATTGTTTTATCTGCTTCATTTGAGAGCTCATGTCCTGCATCAGCTCTACCCTTGGCATAGTTTTCTCTGGGAGGTGCCAATAAATGTTTGCCAAGGTGTGGCTGTGTGGGAAACCTGGCTTGCTTTTTGGTGCTGTTAAGCCGCTGGTCTGCTGTTTTGGTAGTTACCTCAACTCTGGGTAGTCAGTCTTGAAGTCTGTAGTAATGTGAATACTAGGTTTGGGTCACTATGTTTTTATATTTATGGTTACTTAGACTCTTTCTCTATTGTGTATCTTTATTTTTTTGTTAAATATATGGTCTTATGAGTCTTGTTTATTTGCTTTACTAAAAATAGTTTACATATAAATTTCTTTTCTGTGAAACCTTACCTTAAGATTAAAAATACTCCATTTAAAATATACATATTGTGAAACAGTATTAAATAGTTAAGACTGGATTATTCTGTTTCTTTTATTTAAAATCCAGTTAAGTAGGTAATAATGGTAAATGCATTCCCTAAAATTCCAGTAAATAGCATGGACAACGTCTTGAATTACCAAGAGAGGAAAAATGAAGTGACATTGGAGACACAAAGAGTGGAAATATACAACCAAAGCTGAAATTCTGGGAAATTGCTGTGTGATTTTTGGTTTATTTTTAAAAAAGGAAGGAAATAATTTTAATAAAAGTATCTTTCTAAAACCCATACACAGTAGGTTTTTAAAAATAATATTGATGTGAATGAGCATTTATCCCTTGCTGTGCAGTGGCATTTCTTCTGTGTTTTAAGCTTGCCTTTCCTTTCTATGGTGTTTGTTTCTTTTGACCTAACAGGCACACACTGGATAGGTGTGCCAGTGCAGTGTGAGTGTATTTAACTCTTACGTAATATATATGGTGGTTTATTCTTCATGCTAAATGTGTACCAGAAGTACCACCAAGTGAACCAATTCTAACAAATTGGAGACCTGCCTTAACGTGCATCCATACAATGGACAGAGCTTTTATATATAAGTATACGTGTATGTATGTTATTGAATATAGCAACTCCCGAAGTCGAGGTGAAATGATGCGGGCTTTCCCCTTTCCACACCACTTAGAACTAACTTGCACCAGAGCTGATGGGCTGCATCTGTCCTATCTTGTACTTGGCTGTGGGCTTCTTCTGGGCATCAAGTAGTAGTCCTTACACATAGTCCATGTTTTTTTTGGTTCAAACTATCCAAAAGAATGAGAAAACTATGTTGTAGCCCACCATAATGGTGCTTTTTATAGCACAAAAATTAAATCACATGTTTTATGACCTGTCAAGTAGCGTATGAACCAGATCTGTGAACACTTCATCCATCTGGTGTCCTTCTCCCCAAAAATGAGGGGTCATGGGAGCAAACTGTCCCTGAAGACAAAGAGCAAACCAGAGCTAGGGACTGAACAGCTGACGTGTTCAGGAGCGCAGTACCCAAGCCCTCATCCTGGCCACCTTCTCTTTAGCAGTGTAGGCATACCCAAAGATACCTATAGCTCTTTCTACAGATTGTCACTAGGTCATTGTATAGAATGGATGACTGGCAGTCAGAGCTTATAGAGAAATATTCTTTGGAGAATGTTCTTTGTCTAGTGAAAACGTGGTATTAAAAACATTCCATCCCAAATTGCAGTGAAGAGCTGGCTTTCACTGTTTCCCAAATCAAATGTAAAATATGTCTTAGATAAACACTGTGCTTCAGTGTTAGCCACTTTGTACTTTTTTTAAAATGTATTGAGCTTCACTAAGAGGACTTTTTCACCTGAAATCAAAATGCTTCACTCCTTAACATTCCTGTGAAGTACAAATAAAATCAATCATTTCCTTTGATGAAAGTTTAGATGCTTGTGAATCAGAATGGTTTATTTTAGGAGAAAGTTTTGCTAAAAATTCCCAACCAGTTATTTTCTCTTTTCTGCATTCCCTCTTTTCTTTGCAGATGACCAACATGTGGAAGGGCAGTGAGACTCCCACCAGTGATTTCTTGCTGCATTTTTCATGAGGAATTCCCAGAGGGAGGCTGATACTCTAAGAGATGAGCTTCTTCACTCTAGCTGGTGCTCTAGGAAGCACAGTTCAGTATTAAAAGTGCAAAGTAGAGTTGTGGAGCTGAAAGGTTGGAGAGAGTATGGAAGGACTGCTGAATACTGGTTAAAAGCATTAGAAACTATTAAAAGAATTTGACAAGCTGACCCCCACCTTTAACCTTTAATCACCTACTTTGACTCCTCCAGAAAGGCAAAATTATATGAAAATGGTGAGTGTCTGAGCTGGTTTTTGAAACTTGGTGATCAAGGGCATTCTGCTTTAAAACCATAGGAGTTGTATGCATAAGCATGTATTTCACCTTTTTTAAAACTCAGACTTCTGTGTCCTTGGTGATGCTTTCAGTTTGGATCTTAGTGTTTTCCAGAGCTTTTGCTGTAAGGAAGCCAAGGACCATGCAGCAGTGCTCAATAACCAGCATCCCAGGTGGCTGCAGCACATAAGTGGGCTTGCACTGCACGTGCACCAAAGAGACTAGCTTTGGCCTTCACTGTTATCAGGGGCCCAGGTCTTATCCCTCATTACTGCAAGCATAGCTCTATACTGTGGAACAATCCAGATTTTCAAACCTTCAGTGAGCCAGCTGCAGCATGGCTGTTCCAGGCTCCACCATTCATCCCACCAGAGATGCAGACATCCTAGAAGAATCCCCATAAAATGAGTTGTTACTCTTCCAGATAGCATCATAGCATCATAGAGTATTTTGGGTTGGACGGGACCTTTAAAGGTCATCTAGTCCAACCACCTTGCAACAAGCAGGGACATCTTCAACTATATCAGGTTGCTCAGAGCCCGGTCCAACCTGATCTTGAATGTTTCCAGGGATGGGGCATCTACCACCTCTCTGAGCAAGTAGTATATTGTTTGCTTACTTTTACCTGAAGCCTTGTATATCTAAATAATGTTTTAGAAGTATATTGTATCCCCTATCACTCACTGAAAAATGTGATTCCCTTCATATGTGTTTCTTCATATATGTTTAATTATAATTTTTCTATCTTGATATGGGGGGTTTTTAAGACCTCTAATCGAAGTGAGCAGCTCAGATACCAAGTGAAGCATTTGTGGACTTTATATGAATGTATAAAATGTTTGGACTGATAAATAATGAGTGTAGTAGTATTTTTCTGTTTAGTAGTATGATGCAGTATTTTTAACCTGTTTATTTTTATCTGTGCCTGAAATACTTTTAAGATAAAGAAGCCTTTTTGTTATAAAACTAATCAAAGGATAATTCAAAGCAAAGTTGCTGTTACAAGTTAGAAATATTCTTCAGGTTGTTTAACATTTCACAACTCCTTGTTGAGAGAATGCAAATGAAGCAAGCCAGTAAGTGAAGACAAGTTGATGTTACACTCTGGTGTTGCTTCTTTTAAATTTGGCTTAAGGCATAAAATAACAGCTTGAGAAGCCAGTGCAACAACCACTAACTTTTATGATTCATTTAAAGTAGTCACATTTTTAAGCATGAAGGAGCTTTTTGAGGCTATGTTCTTAATATAAAAAAATATTCGTAGCAAAATGTGCCCTTAAATGCGCTTAAGTTTTTCTGCCAAGTGCTGCTGTAACACTGGTGTGGATTTCTTAAATCGGGAAAATAACCTAAAAGCTGTAGGGGTTTCTTATGTTACATTGTGAAATACCAATCAAGCATCATTCAGCATTGAGTTCTGGGAAAATAATATGTTTGTTTGGCAACTTCTGTTTTTCCTAACCTTACTAACCTCAGTTAATAGTTGTTTCTAGAGGAGAACCCCAAGGAAGTGCTACAGGAACCTGTTGATCATGCTGCAGGTCTAGCTGCAAGGGAGACAGATGGCTGACGACTCTCCATACCACTTTGCTTCACACTCCTGCCCACCAGTCTGTCCTGCTGTCTGCCTGCCTCCTCAGCTCCCTGTGCTTCCAGCTTGCCATTTGCCATCTTTATTTCCTTAGTAGACCTCTCTATAGGCAAGCTGAAGGGAAGCCCACTGAGCAGAGTCATCCATGAGTTTGGTAGCTGGGGCTTTGGAGTTTTTTAGGGCTTTGGAGCCCACATTCCTGTGGAATTTTTCTAAATTATGTAATTTAGGAAAGATTCTGCACTTATTATTTCTCCAATTAAGAACTGAATTTTTTATTTTTTTTTAAAATTTCTGTGGGAATTTTTATGTCCACTCCACATCTTGAATATTCTGTAGTTTAAATAAACATCTAAATGTTTTATTTGAAATACAGATATGCAACAGGCTGGAAACAGATTGATGGAGACCATTTCCATAGTTTCTATGTTTGGTCTGTGGGGAATGTTCATGATGGAGTTGCTTGGAGCTCTTGATAACCTGCTACCCAAGGTTTCAGGGTGAAAGAAAAAAAAAGGTAGCGAATACCCTGTGGCATGACTTTTCCCTTGCTCCTGATGTCTCCTAATTATTGCCACTCTCTACATATGTAGGGGAATTGGGGTGCAATGACATCTAACAAACCTAGGTTGCACATTCTTTTAAAGTTGAGAATAGAAGCTAGTGTTAGATACCACCATTTACGATTTTAGGCTACCACATAGACTGCACAGGTTAATTTTTTGTAACATGCAAGGCATGGAGAATGTATTGAAATTCAGTGGGAGTGAGTTGTTGAGGCCCCTGAAGTTCTTGGAAGTGCCAAGCAAATGCAGAGCAAATCCTCTTGCTGGGCTTGGCAGGATGCAGGCATTACAGGGAGCCTGCTCATTGGCAAACAGATGTTTCTGGTGCGACTTCTACTGCAATTGAAAAGCAGTTATTGCCTCACATTTTGCAAAGGTATTTGGCAGCCACAAACTTACTTCATGTTTACTGATTCCAAAACAATATTGGTTACTCTCTTTGCCAAGTCCCCTTCCTTGCCTACAAAGTTAGCAATTAAGCAAAGGCAAAAGATGTTGGGTGAGTGGAGAATTAGCATGATTTTAATTAAATTGTAGCTCAATAAACAGCAGAATTAATAAAATGTAGCATTATGTTTCTGGATTTATTTCCAGTTTTGATGCCTTAAGATGATCAGAGTTCTCTCTGATGCTTTTGCTTCAGCTGTGGCATGTTGCAAGTTTCTCTCCTGTGCATTTCCGATGTGCAGTGAGAGCTGTGTCACATGCTGAACCTTTTCTTTGGCACAGGATTTGCACATAGTTTCTTTCCTCTGCCAGGTCATTTATTTTCATTAAATATGTAAAAAGGTAGCATTTTTGTGAATTTTCCCCTCTGTCAGGTCTGATCAAATTCAGCTACTGGGTTCAAAAGTCACTTTGTGTTGAGGGGAGGCTGGAGTGGATGAGCATGCACACAAGCAGCCTGACTGCAGAAGTCGTTTCCGTAAGCATCCAGCTCCAATCCCACTGCTAGCCCATCTGTTACTGAAGAGGACTAAACTGACCATATTCCCAGAAGCATACAGTAACAGTTCAAGACTATGTGGCATTATTCTGAGAGTATGCTTAGTTTGTCCAGAGACAGCTGGCTTAAATGAGTGTTAATAGTAACACTAATTTTCTTGTGCCATAAACATGCTTTGTACTTTTCAGGGAAAAGATGAATCCTCTGTCTCAAAGGTTATCCTAAATAAAATGCAAATCACAGCATATTAAAATTGGGTTGTCACTTAGGTTTCACCCAAGGTCTTTCTGCCATGAGCAAGAACAGCATTCCTGTTGAATGAGAATTTTCCTGGAATGATGAATGTTAGGTACCCCCACACCTGTTGCTTAATCCCTTAAAATCACCTTAAAACGGTGATAAAATGGAGAAATCACACCCTTTTACCAGACCAGAGAGATGTTGATGTTACGCAATGATAGTGCTTTCTGCATAGTTGCCAGCATTTAGAAGTGTTATCCAAAGAAAACTCTCTAAATAAACTGGGTGCCCGCTGGATTACAAGGAGTGGATAAACAGAAGGGGACTGCCAGGAAAGCAGAGTACAGTGTACCAGTTGAACCAGGCCAGATGTATGGAGTGGATGGAGGAGCTGTAGAGGAAAGGGGTATTGCACCTTCATAACCTTCCAGAAATGCTTTTACTCTTTAGGGAGCTGATGCAACCCTGCTGTGGGAAGTACCTTAAATTAGATTGGACAAATACTTGAGACTGTGTGGAAAACAGAAAAAAACACTGATTGTACTCAGGATTTTGTATAGTAAAAGAACACTTGCAGGTTTTGCTTCTCTACCTGTTTGTCTTTCACAGGAAAAGCATAAGCGTCCTACTTCTTTGTTACTGAATAGTATCTTCTATTGGAAAATGAGGCTTTGTTAGTCTTGAATGGAGTTACCCTTGGGAAACCGTTCTGTGGAGTAACAGTTTAGTTGCTAGTGTTTGAAAATGGTTGAATAAATTGGGTTTGGAGTAAATTATTTTAGTTTTAAATCAGCATGTTTTAATATCAAGCGGTTTGGTGTGACTGCTGATCTGCACCACACAGAAAATGCAATATCCTGCTTCGGCAGCATAATGTGTAGTCATATCTCTTGACTAAATTTTCATCAAGGCTCTACACATTGTCAATTATTATAGTGTCATTCACAATGTTGGTGGCAAAACAAATCACATATTGGTGGCAAAGAAGATTCCATCCAAAGTGGCTTTGTTTTTAATTTCATAGCTTTCAGGAGAATGATGATTTTAAACTCTCTTACTTTCTACTGCTGGTTTGTAACTGTAAGTGAGAAATACTTTGTATTTTGTGTATGGGATTAAAATTACTGGTTTGATATGAGGCATACATCAATAATCCTGAATGATCAAATGCCTTAGAAACAACATGCTTAATGTTAGGTACACAGTCTAGCTCATTAGCAGGAATGGAGAGATTGAGAGTACTTGAGCATACACTGTGTATAAAATAATCCGATTCTAAATTTGGCAGGTAATTTAAACGTAAGATTTGACTGGCATAATTCACATACCTGAAGTTCAAAGGGTAGCATCCTGCTTTGTGTGTTTGAATGCCAAACCATCTACATATGCTGAATGTAGGGGAAATTGGCAACACAGTAAGTCGTGTCCCCCTTCAGGGTTCCTTGTCTGAATGTCACCTATTCAGTGGCTAAAGATTGCCTGTGTCAAATGAATTAGATTATACTTGTTTCTGGTCATATGTCAACATCACAAAAGCCCCCACATTTTATTTGTCGCTAGTTGGCAGGTTGGCTAAAAGCTTTAGTCAGAGAGGTTAAGAACTGAAGTTATATGAAAGCTGAAATGCCATTTTCTTCAAGAAAAGGTCATTGAAAAGCTTGGATGGAAAGGAGGCTCTTGGAAAGAGGATACTTGTACTGGTTTTGGTTGGTTTTGTGGGTTCCGCCCCCCCCCC
>NW_020799097.1:33251388-33539022 GCF_003259725.1 Athene cunicularia
CCCCAAGAAAGAACATCTTTGCATGTCTAAAATGAAGAAGAAAAACAAGCAACTAAGAACAAATGCCTAGCATTCCTTTTATTCTACATATATTTTCCGTGTCATTTTTGTAAGAGAATATTGGCATATTAACAAGCCAGTTAGTAACATTTTAGGGATGACAGAGCATCCATTTTTTAATCAATAATTATTTGCTAGATACTGGTGATTTTTGAAGGACAGGAACAGTTTCTGAAAGACATAAGTAAATGCCATATCTTTTATGAGCAGTAAAAGTTAAAGTCTGTGTCCCTTTTAGGTTTCTAAGATTTGTAGAGTTGTAAACATTCTAGCAAAATTGCAGAATGCCAACAGAATCCTATTAAAAATATTATTATAAAGTTCTTTATAAAAACTTTTTTCCTATTTATGTTTTTATTGGCTCTCTGTAGGATATGGGTTCATAACCCAGTCATAATCAGTTCCACTCTGAAATTAGAAATGGGAATGAAGCCACTTTTCCACAAGTTAGAAAGTAAATGGTGGTTTTGTGCCAGCAAAAATGCGACTAATAATGGTTCTTCCTAAACACATGAAGTACAAGAGGTGATGTATAAAAATGGTTATCTTGATGAAATGTGGTAAGTCATAAAAAAATATATTGTGAATGGATGCAGTTCATTTCTATCTACATCTATAAAGGAAAAAATGACCATTTTGCCCATTTTAAAATATTTTAAATACTCTAAATATATGCCAATATATTTTATATTCTCAGTTAACATTTTATATACTTCTACCTTTAGAAATGTTGTGGACTTCTGAAAACAAATACGAAGAATTGTGAAGCAGCTGTTAATTATTTCTTAGAATTCGTGGGGTTTTTCTTCTTGGAATAAAAACCTGGAATCTAAGGGATCTGGAAAAACAGACAGAGATGAGAATTCCTATCTTAACATGCCAAAATATGATTTTATGGGTATGGCTAATTTTGTTAGAGTTGTATTTGCATGTTAAGGTTCCTCATGTAGACAATGTGGACAGAAATACTCCAGTCTGATTGTGTTGTAGAGAGGGAAGTGATGAGAAATTTGAAACAAGTGATTTTTTTTGCAATGCATGTTGAAAATGAGTGTAATTAGTATATCAATTTCTGTGCATTACTGAGCTGGGAAGTATGCTGTGTGGAGGACCTTTCCAGTAGGTTTTTCGCAAGCTTGTCGCCCCAAGGTGGAGCTTATTGAGGAAGGGGTATGGTGGTGCCCTGGCCCAGGACATTGTTCTCTGTTGGTTCCCTTGGAGCCTCTATGGCAGCAAGACACCTTTGAGGGCCAGAAATTATAGTCTGTACACTGGAAAAGATGAGAGAAGTCATTCCCATCTCCATAGAGCTATCTGAGATTTATGAGTATCTCAACAGGCTGGAGTGTTAAGGGATCCAAACCCAAACTCCATCAGGATGACTGAAAAATAACTTCCTTAAGGTGAAACTCTCACAGTTTCCACTCATTTGTAGAAGGATAATTGCTGTGGGACCCTGGGGAAGAAGTGATGTCCAGATTTTATTCTATGACAATTAATGACATAGATAGAAGATGCTCTCAAGAATCTCAAGGCAGATCAGTAATTAGGAGAATAGTGTGATTTGAACTAAATTTTTGAACGAAATTCTGTGTTTGAGTGAAATACTTGCAATCCTTGTTTTTAATATTTGAAAAATGTATACCAGGACGAAAAACACTGTTTAGCAAGTCTAGTTTATGGCATGTTCATCCATAGATATTACAAAGATTATGAAGATTATGATTCTAAAATTTAAATAGAAGAAGATGAACAGACTCTTGCATAACGTTTGAATACAATTTATGTGTCTTTGGGGCATCAATCCTAGTCAGATGCAAAAAGATCCATTCAAACAAAATCATAGTGCCAGTTTATATATATATATATAAATATATATATATATATATATATATAAATATCAACAAAAATAATGTTAGGTGATATCAGAGGAAAAACTGTGATTTGTGACACACTATTTTGCAATAACCAAGATATGCTGATATTGAATATGTGGCAGATTTTCAGTTTTATTTCTCTTGGCTATTCTGGTTCTCTGGCAAACTTGATCAAAGAATTTGTTTCAGAATAGTCAACAAAACCCCAGGAGTTGAGATGAGCTGTGAGTCTTTTATTTGATAATGGCTAAAAACATTTAAAGAAGGTTTGAACTGAGCTCAAAGCTCCAAGCATGCCGAATGTGGAAAAGCAATAAGGAAAAGAAGGTCAGTTTGATTAAAAACGTGTTTGTTGCAGTTATAGCAGTTGCATATCAAGTACCAGAACAGTGGATCTTTGAGACAGCAGGTGTGTACTACTGGTAGACATGCTGGATTCCAATAAAATTGTTCATTGACTACCAGCAAATAGTTGTGCTGAGTCAGAGTGATGTTGTGCAGGGTGCTTTGGCTTGGTTTTATTTTACTTCTTTATCAACAGAAAGTGCTGATCTGCATTGCATGGTGCAGCGTGATACACCTCATCTTTCTTGCTTGCTGGTGGGATCTCTTCCTGCTATTTCTCCTAATGAGGTGCATTTCACGATAATGTTCTTTACTAAAGACAGTAAAGTCAGTTCACTTCAGTGACATTTGAGACCTTTTTGAGTATGGTCTACTTGTTGTCATAGTATAAATTTTCATGCATTCTAGACATGTTTTCTCTTTTGAAGCATTTTGTGTAAGTCTTGTGCCAAAACTGCTGTAGCTGTTTTCTTGCTCAGAAAGCTGTGTGCTTTGTTTTATTCTTCTCAACGGGGACCACAGTGACTATATACAATTTTTCAACACTCATTCATATTTGCAACCCTGGATTTTTATTTCCACCGTATTTTTTTCTGTAGACATGTCCTAATCCCTTCACTCCTCCCCCAGTTTCACTGCCTGTTTGTGCTTTTCTGCCTTTCTGTTTTCTTTCCTTGCTTATATTCACCAAGGGCATCTTTTTTTTCCTCTTAATGACTCTCATCTTTTTCTTCCATCATATTTTCAGGGTATTTTAGCATCAACAGGCAGCACTTGGGTGTTTTGCATGTCATTTAGTTCCATCTGTGCCAGTGATGCTATCTTTTATAAGCTTCACATGGCTGGGAAGAGACCTGCTATATGGGTTTTGTGGGTGTCCACTGAATTCTAGGCATCTGCTTCAGGAACTTCTAAATACCAAGGAAGAAATGGGAGGTGGCCATTTAAGTTAGGTAGATATGGAAGAAGTTACCCTGAAGTCACAGTGAGAGCTTGACGACTGACAGCAAGTTTTTCTGAGCACTGTGAAAGAGCCCATGCTGAGAAAAAGCTGATGTGAGCCCCAGTCTCAAGATACCGGAGCAGAGGGCTCCTCCTCACACAAAGTGGGATTAAAGCCTTCTGTTAAAATGGGTACCTGCTATGAGTTGCAACACGATTCACAGTCCATTTATATTTCTTGGAAAGACAGCAGCATAACTTGTCTGCTGCCTTGATGATGAGCAGACAAAGTGTGCAGAACATGTTGCTAGAGAACAGCGTAAAGGTCAGGCAAACTCAGCCGGTCCATCGCCCAGAAAACAGAGGCGGTTACTTTCAAAGACCATGGTGACTGATTGTCCACCCCCTTAGCTCATTTATGCTGTCTGATTGGGTTAGCACTTCTCCATAGCTCGTTAAGTATAATGGTGTTTAGCAATAATTGGAAGCAGTAACTGCAGATGTAAGGGAGACATTAGCGGTACTGCGAGTGCAGCCGCCAGTCCTGTACCTCTGGCAGCGCGTTTGTTCAGCAGCATTGAACCCTGCCTCAAAAACATAAAAGACCTTTGAAGTGCATCCTGCTAATTTGTTTAGTATCTGCTAAATTGGAACTTGATACTCTGTTCTGAATAACCAAATGGCACAAATTGGCAAATGATTTAAAAACAGACCTTGTGTTTTATGTTTCTTCAGTATTACTGACACAATTTCTTTTCAAAATAAGGAAGCTGTCATTGATTAAATATGACATGCTAGGGCATTTAAAAAAGAAAAATCAGTGCTGCGTGTCATCCATGCAGAGAGCAGTTGTTGGATGCGTTGGCCTGGCTGTGGTGGGTATGCCTGTGCTCACCTGGGTCTTCCTATACCTTAAACCTCTTGGCTTCAGCCAAGGTCTGTTGCTTAGCCTACTCCATGTACCTTGTCAGCAAGTTGTCAGGGTAGCATCCAACGATTGGGGTCTCAACATATTTCCAAGATAAAGAAAGACATGAGCTACTAAAAGCTGTTAGTGTCTGTATTCAAAGTGAAGTCTAGATGTGCCAGGACAGCTAAACTCAAGTTTAGTTCTCTCTGGGACAAGGTATTTATCCTTTTGTCCTTGCAGATCACACTGTACAAGTCTGACCAGGAAAAATGAGACAAGGCCATGTAAAATAAAACCAGAAAATCCTAGTTATTTGCAATTTAATTATGAGGAACATCCAGCAAATTGATATGTTCACATCATCTAAGCTGTATACAGATCACCAGTTTTCACATTAAGGAAAATCATGCAGTCCCATACAAAGACGGTGTATGGTAAAAGAAAATAACTGACAATGCACACATTTTTCATGTCCTGGGAAGAAACAGCAGGGTTGAATTGTATAAACGTTAATCTTGTCGTTTGCCCTATGCCAAAAGGTTTTTTGGATGCTGGGGTGATTCAGGCTATGAAAGAACACATTCAAATTACAATAGATTTTATAAACTGACATTAATGAAAAATTAGTGTTACCTGTCATATACTTTCCATAATGAATACAGATCGTAAGGTTGGAAAAATATCTTGCTTTAGAAAACAGCTTTCAGTAATAATACACAGTGAGTCTAATACAGTGTTCCTAAAGGTAGGTATTTTTTAATTGAAAACATTGTTGCCCTCGTTTCCTATACCATCAGTGTCATGGTGAAAAAAATATGGTTTTCCTCATCTTTATACTCTTTTCAGCTTGATTACATTTACAAAAAGAAAATCATCATAGCCAAATTATTAAGATATTTATTCTTTCAGCAGTGGAAGTTTAGGTTAAGCAAACAAAAAGTATTAATGGAAATTTTGATGACAGTTCTTGAAACCGTTGATGTAGAATATCTATCTGTTCCCTGCATTTTTAGGAGGTGATTGTATAGTACAAAGCAATCTCCTCACTCCTTTGAAAACTGGGATTGTATTTTATACCTTTTGTTTTAAAATAAAGTTAGATGCTTTCTTTTAGTTAATCCCAATTACCTTTCCAACAGTAGCAAATGCCACCAATACCACCAGCAGATTTCCTTTAGGGAAATGGGCTTTCTACCCTTGACTTAGTTCTGGATCAGTGTAAAACAGAGTAAATTAATTTAAATAGATGCAAATCACAGCAAGGAGTTTCTGGATCTATAGATAATCTTCCAAATGTTTTAGGGGTGAGTGGTGGATGTGTATTTGAAGTATGTGCTGCTATGTGGAGAGTTTTGCTTCTTCATCAATACTGTGAATTTTTAATATGTGCAGGGTCAGATTTAAAAGTTAGGTGTTCAATATAATTACTTCATCATTTCTTCCATCTTGGATTAGAGCTCTACCATTAAATTGTCTACTTCTGTAGCTTAACAGGTTGTACAGGAAAGACTTTGCCATTAAAGACTGAACTGAGAGCCATATCATGACAAAGCAGCATATTAATCCGTGAGGAGTACGAAAAGACAATCACTGCAATCTGCTAATTAGAAATTTTAAACATCAGTAGATTATGGTTTTGAGTATCAGTGGAGCTAGACATTTTCAAATCGAGAGGTCTGGTACTGTACTGAAAGCTTTAGAGATGAACTCTGCTCAACAGCTGTATATAAAGTTTATAATCTACCAACATAAATGAATAAAATTAAAATACTATTGCCTACATGTTCTGATGATAAACTGTAATTGTAGCATGTCCCTGTATTCTGCTCTGTCAGTTTACCTAGCTCTTAGTGTGGAAGCTTTCTTGTCTGGTATGTTCTACAGCATGGAAAAAAAAATCACGATAAATCTCTGGTCTAGAAATCCAGACAATCTCATTTTCGTTTGTTGTTTGTGTTTATGTCATCACTTAAGTCTTACTCTGTGTTTGTGGGTGGGGGTGCACATGCACATGCGTCAGCTTCTTTTTCTGTATTTTTTGGGGTGGATTTGTAGCACTTGTCATGGTGCAGCCTTCATGTAAGCTTCCTTTAATTGTGTCTAAACCCCCACAAAAGTGTGTTCCCTGTTTTACAAGCTAGCATTTAGGAAATATTAACTATTTTTAAATGGTAGGGTCTTTTGAATGGTCAGGAAAAAGATGCAAGGATGTAAATTCCTAGTTCCTATTATCAGCTTAATATGCTGAAGGTGTCTTCTTACAAGATTGGTGACCTGATGAGAAAATAGAATGGATTCTCACCACAGAAGATCACAGGGGTATTCTGAAGGAGAAATTCTGAACTCACAGAAATATGCCTATTACTTTTGTATCCTAAAGCAAATTTTAATTCAGGTTTCTTCTGTCTTTTATACAATACTTCTATACAAGACTTTTTTCAGCTAATAGACATTTTTAATAGTCTGTTATACTTCCAGTTGACCTGCACTTTGCCTTATGTTTCTGCTAAAACAAAGTGCAGAATGAAATTTTTTCCTGGGTTATTAGGAAAAGAAGGTGCTATATGTTATGAAACCTTAGAACAATTGTTTGGTAAAGTACAGTACAGTTTCTTAAGGAGCAATAAAATACAACATTTGCAACTATGGAAATAATACTTAGGAATAATGTTTTAAAAGAACTGTCTTGTGTTTCAGTTCCTCTAAACAGACTTTTCTTGGTTATTTTCTGCTTGCTTACATACATGGAGTTTAGATGAAGCACCCCTACACACAGATCTTTTCCTTCTGACAGGAGTGATTTCTTAGTCCTGACACGTGATCTCCAAATACATGTTTTTGCTTTGTTTAAATGCACTCGGAACACAATGGCAGCCTCAGAATAGACCTGAATTTCCCCTGTAAGCAGCAGTCCACAGGTCGTCACAGCAGTAATTCAGTCTCCATGTCAAAAGCAAGCTATCTGCCCCGATTCCAGCATGACAGATAGCTTGCAGTTTGTGTCCCAAATATGAGGAGCACTAGGGCCCACTGATGGCTCCCTCTCTCCTCCTTCACAGCTCCCAGTGCTGTTTTTCCTCTCTTGTAGTTAAGCCTCTTTCTTGCCCCCATATCTTGTGGTCCCAGCTTTCAGCTGGTGAGTACGTGGAGCTTGCCAAACTAACTGTTCTTCATGGACACCCAGGAGAGAGCTCCTGACACAGCTGAGGAAATGACTGGAGGGTACTTTTGAGGTCTTCGGGGCTTTTGGTGAAGTTGTCCTTCTACATTTGCTGTGTGTATGCCAAGTGAGGACCTAATTGAATTCTGCATTCTTCTGCTCTTTTCTCTTTTTGATATTTAAAATTAAACCAGAACCAAATGCTGACATTTAAGTTCTTGGTCAGCTCTGCAGCTGGAGAGTAAGCACTGCCTTTATTTGCAAGTGAAACTTCCAAGAGTTGTGGAAATAGGACTCATGGCAAAGTTTTGCTGCACCAAATCTCCCTAAATGACAAGCAATGAGAGATAAGTAGCCAGAAAACATGTACAGACTTCAGGCACTTTGAGGATGACATTTCCAAAAAAGAAGAAAATATAAACTTGACACTGGAGACAAGGATATGTGGCACTTGTCTAGCAATTTCATTTGGGATTGATGAGTTGAAATCTGCACGTTACTCCCGGCAACTTGCAGAGAGATTTAACCATCTGTACTCTCATGTGTCTATAGATTGCATCTGGAGCCTAAAATACATAACGGGAAGGCTAGTGAGTGTTCAGAATGTTGTTTAACATTTTGATTTGCAAAGCAAACTGTAGTGTCACACCCTACAATCACTCGGAGAAGGTTTTATTTCAGCAGCAATCCACACCTGGTTTCAAAAATAGCACTTAATACTAAGAACTGGCACAGAAATATTATTCAGAGTATAATTGTCAGATTTGAGATACGTTTGTCAGTATAGGAAAAAAAAAAAAAAAGCACAAACGAAAGGTTCATGCTAAGTTGTTTCAATTTATTATTAATACTTGAACTACATCATGTCTTTTTCACTATGCAATCTGTATTAACTAGTTTGTTAAAAAAGACTTTTTACTTCTAATTACTCAAACCTTGTAGTTCACAGTTCATACAAGAAGTTCTACCCAAATCAAAAAATAGTGTGAGAGCAAGGATGCTCCTGCGAGTTTGGCTTTGCAAAACTCAGCTTTAATTGTTTTCAGCCTGTAGCTTTGCAGAGTTTTTTAGCTTACTCAAGTTTACTTGTAGAACTGTGATTTCCTTGTTCATCTTTGTCTTCTTTATTGATTAATATACATATATTCTGGATTTTTGGTTTGCTGCAAATTTCTCAGACTTTTTGGGAATTATTTTTAGGAAGAAGATTAATATTTGGTGGTTCAGTGAATTTAAACAGACTGGGGTTCTTAAAAGTGAAGTTAGATGGAAAATAAGATAAATGCTGTAGTTAAACGTAAGGTAAATCTTTGATGTCACACTCGCACAGAACATCTGCAATAGCAGTACCCCCTGGAAAGATTTGCTGAGGTGGGTAATAAATTGAAAGCTTAGGAAGAGTGAATTGAAAGATTAGGCTTTCTGTGTGATGCACTGGGAAAAACAGGAAAAGCTGAGTGGGCTGAGATTTTTTTTTGGAGGAAAAGGCTTCTCACATATATGATGTGGCAAATCTATGAAAAAGATGCTTAATGTCACTTTATATTTTATGTGCTTTCCTTTAGAATTATTTATTTTCATTTTAACAGATATGTGGAGCAGGGGGAGACATAAATGTTCTCAGGACTGGAGATGCCTGAGTTGTGATGTGTGAACAGTCCTGAACACTTTACTGTCTGTTTCTCTATTCAGAAATGATTAATTCATATGTGTGTTGTTATACATATGGTGCAGTTGTAATGCAGCATAAACTTAAGCGCAATGAGTTCCCTTTCTCTTTTCTAACTATAGATTGAGCTGGTATCATTGCCTGATCTCAGATTTTTCTTGATGTTTCTCATCCATATCTCAAGGATGTGTTTTCAGTCATATTTTTCAGGTGCAGGCTGTGTTAACTGAGATTTTTTTTCTAACCACATGTTTCCTGAATTCTACCTGAATTACTTTGAAAATCATCAATTAAAATATTGCAGAATACTTTTTTTTTTTTAAAAAAAAAAAAAAAAAAAAAAAGAGAAGGAAACACAGATGCTTTTGTTTACATTTATCTACCAGAAATAAATGAAAACAAGTAACGAGGAAAGAAGCTGTCAGAGTTGCTTTAGAGTAGAGGTTTGCAGTTGTAGATGGGTCTGGCCTTTGGGACGTTACCTGTGAAAATCTGCTGGTATTTGGTGACATTGGAAGCCTTTGAAAAGCAGGTTAGAAAGTTGCAGGTCAATTCTGCCATGTTAGTGACTCAAGGATGTGCCAGCTGGGGTTAAAACAGGCTTTCTGGAGCTGCAGTGGGTGCAGGAAGCTGGGAGTGAGCCCCAGGCTCATCCCTGCTGTTTGCCATGGTGGCTGGATGCCTAGTTTTGGCAGAGGAGCAGGTGCTTGGCAGGGCTTGGACATCTCATCTGCTTCAGGGCCCATTGGTAAAGGAGCCAAATGGGATGTGCGAGCAACATGTCTCTTCCCCCACCACTTTTGTGAAGGTCCTCCTGTGTTTCCATAGCCTATACCTCATGCACAGCTTGCCTCTGGACATTTGCTTCACAGCTAGGACATAGCTGTGAAATTATTTTCATGCCTGGAGTTCTTTCACTAAAATTATTTACCAAAAACAATTTTTATTTTGATCCATCATGAGATAACCAAATTAAAAGGGGCTTACCTGGCCCTGGACCTTTATGCTGTGTTGAGTAAAGGTAATGCCAATGGCATTTGCATGTGTCTACCTTGGCTCGATTTCTCAAATTGATAGTGCAGTAATGTTATGAGGTTGGCTGGTTTTCTTTCCCTTTCCTGCTCTTTCTTTGGCATAAGAGCTTTTTCCTTCACGTTTCTTGAGGTGAGATGTTGCATTTCCTTCAAATCTTGAGTCTGTAGTGGGGTCCAGGCTGATGTATTTAACTGGGTTTTGAGCCTCTGCCTTTCCTCCCCTGGGTATGTGTGACGCATGATACTGGCCCTCTTGAAACCAATTAATATAACAAAATAATTTCAATCATTCAATTATTTAAACAAATAATTTAAAAACAATGAGCATACACTGTGCATACTTTGTTCCCATCTAAATTAGACTGTGGCCTAATTAAGATAAATTGCCTTTTTATTTACAGGAATTACACTGAGCAAGGTTTTGTTCTCCCTGGCAAAATCTGGATGCTCCCAGCTTGTGCATCTGTTTCCGTTCAGTCCAAGTGACCCTGCTCAAGCTGATTGATTTCTGTTTGCCACCAGGGCAGAGTAATAGCAATAAGAAGGCTTCTTCTGATCTGACCTGATGAGATCCTGAGGCTTAACCACTTTGGTGCTGGCAGAAGGGGCCTTGCTGCGTCTTTTGCTGTGCAGGGGAATCTGTGGCACTGTGGGGAAATACTGATTTGATGACAGATCAAGAGGCAATATTAGTAATTGCTAAAGAAAATACACTAGTTTGTGCCACAAAAGTATATGGAGTTTTGGAAAAGGCACATCTTAAATTTTATTGTTATTAATATTACATTTTATCCAAGATTCTGTGGGTCTGCTTGGTTATGCAGGTGATGGAGGAAAGCCGTCTGCTTCTGAGCAAGGTGATGAACCAGTTCTCTCACTGCTATGTTGGTTGCTAGCATGCATAAAATAAACTCATAAGGTGTGGTGAATTGCACATCCTCACATTGCTGAGGGAGAGGAAAGCCTGTTCATTTGCTTTAATACATCTCTGCTTTCATCGTTTTCCTCATTTTGCCATTTGCTTTTGCCAAAAGGAGAGGATGAGACTGCAGAGTTGGGAGCGATTTAGGTCACTGTGACTGTGTTAATGGATAAGAATTAATTCGAATTATCTCCTTTCCAGCTGCCTGCTGACTTGAATCTCATTTGCCCTTACCTTTCATATCAATCCTTCTTTTCTTTTCTTTTTTCCTTCCTTTGACCTTCAGAAAGTTACTTCCTATATGAATATTTAACCAGCCTATTGCAGATGTGTGAGTGAACTTAAGCAGTGTCCAGAAAAAGCTGCTGGGTTAGACTGGTACGTAGGGATACACGCAGGAAGCTTTCTTCCTCTGAAGGCACCTGTTTGTTAGGGTTCTTCTCACTTGTTGCTACTGATCACACAGAAATGTAACTCGTGCAACAGGCATTAACATCATTGCCTACCTTGATAACTAGTTTTATACAACAATAGTTCCCTAAAACCTTTGACCCCTAATTAAGACATGCACATTATAAATTTTAATCATGCCGATAAGATCCTATGTTAAAATTAGCCAAGATCATATTGAACAAAGAAACACGAGACTTGCCGTCGGCTCACTTTTTCAATAACATACTTGAACTGCCAGAACATTAGCATACTTGCAAAATTTGAGGTTAACAGTGTTTGTAAAAATTTGTATTGCTTTGCATCAGTTGCTGAGCTGGAGCACACAAGCATAATTTTAACTAAACAATTTCATATGCCGCTGGAAATTTTATTAAAATCTTTTAGCAACTCCTGTTTACTCATGTAAACTGTAGTTTTTTCTCATGCACATATAAAATATGACCTGTGCATTGCATCCTTTTATTGCACATCCTCAAGCTCTTACATGTGTTTGAAGGGTAGATGTTTTCAGAAAATATACATACAATTTTTAAACAATACAAATCAAGATTTCAGTGTGAAATACTGCTGTTTCTCAGTTTTTACCACCAAAGTGCACAATCTAAAAATAAAATTGCTGGCAAGTACTTAACTACAACAGCATAAGGAAGTGTCTCCAGAATAAATAAATAAACCAGCCTTTAGCTAAACTATTGGAGTAAAATGAATGTTTAATTCATCTGGGAAGCCACATATTTGGAAGGTGGCATGCTACGGCTGAGTTGTCCAATTTATCAAGACAAAACATTTTGCTGAATGTTGGTTGGAACTGCTCTAGAAACCCTTTATGATACCGCATTTTCCACTGCACAGAGGCCATTAAAACTAAATTACTTGGAAAAACAGTAGTCACTAAATTATGGATGTATTAGCACCTAAACATGAAGTAGTAAACAAACAACAAAAATGAAATTTAACTATAAGATACTTTATATACTGGGATGTCTCAGAGTAACCATGACAACAGTCTAGGCTTCATGTTCGTTTGCTGTGTCTGAGCATGTACATTTTTTTCTTAACTGATCGAAGGGGTGTGAGTGACTACTGTACAAGCACTAGGAAAAATAATTATGCTCTGTTAACTGATAATGGAGTATAGAAATATGGCACAGTAGGTATATTCATATGCTTATCAACCAAGTTGGGGGTTGCTTTTTTTCTGTCAGTGTCAGGACTATTTCTCACTGATAGTGTCATATCCCCCTGACAAACTACAAAATGTATATTTTCCCAATATCATTAGGTGCTGTATCAAATAATTTTAGAACTGGATTTTTTCCTTCAGTTCTACAAATGTTATGGCCAACAAATTAGACAAGCTACATATATATATATATATATATATATCAATGTTGGGATTTTAATACAAAAAAAATGGATTTGGGTTGTGCTTTGTTCTGTTTATAGTTAAAGAGATAAAATTGAAGTTAAATTAAAAAGCACTGTCTTCTTCTATGACAAATGCTTATATTTTGCAGCAAATATCTGAAATTTAAAAATAAACTTTGTATAAAAGAAAACATTGATATATCATCTGTACTATATCCAAAGATAGTGAAACTAATCTACCTTCTAGGAGAAATATTTTTATTTTTGCTCATAGAAAAGTAACAAAAGAGCAATAGCATAAGTGCATGTTGAACCTCTGATCATCAGGTTGACAAAAGTATCGGGACCTACTTTAAATGAAAAGGTGATATAGTGGCCCAAAGGACCCAAATGTAATGTCCCAGCCAATTGTGCAGACTGTTGAGATGTGATACAGGACTGACAGCAGACTTAATGCCTTTTGCCTGGCAGCATAGGGCCATAAAGCATAAGAATCAGTAAATTCAATCCCATAAAACGATTGTTTCATGGCCCTACAGCATGAGAAGCCTTTCGCCATTTTGGCATACTCTGCGTAATAAATCTCCCACTCTGGTTGGCAAATTATCAAAAACAATGTCCTACAAGTTGAAAAATTCACCGGATTATTCCTTTACTATGATGTGAAGTTTTTCCATTACTAATGAATTAAGTATTAAAATCAAAACAACTCTGAGTTCACTGTCCAATCTGGAGTACACAGTTCTCTGTGAACAAGCAGCAAGAATGTATTCTTTTTTTCTTTTCTCTTTTCCCCTTTCTTTGTCCAAAAAACCCCACCACACAGTAGCCAGTGTGGTAACAAAGGCTGTATTTTGATTATAATCTTTTACTTTACTTATTTTAAGGAACTACTATCACATAGACAAACAAGACTTCTAGTTAGAGGACATGCTAAAGATGCATGTGTAAGTGATCACATACCAAAGGTGGTGATTTTTATACCTCAAACTTCTTGCTTCAAGTTTTGCTTTTTAAAGCCATATCTCTGCTTAGAGTGGTATAGCTGCAAACAGAATATATTTTATTTATATTTTAAAACATATTTTAAGAGCTTAAAGATAGAATTACCACTTGGTTTTGTCTTATTAAAAAAAAAATCTCTGGAGTAATGACAATTTCTACATAGTTTTTATGTATTGGTTTGCTTCTACATTTTTTCAAGTTTTGATATAATACTTCTGGTGTATATCTATATATTTATTAAACATCTAACATGTGATGCTTCATAAAGTTCAGAGTTGGATAAGGTTTTTTTGTAGGCTCGCTAGCCATAATGTTGTAAATCCTGGCTTGTCATGAATACATTTGGGTGACATTTTTGGGACCAGTAGTCAAAACATCATCCTCAAGCTATTTGCAAATATGTTCCCAATTTGATGAGCTGTTTCATCAAACAGGTTGTTTGAGTTTAGACTCAGAAAGTCATGAAAGATGAATGGTTATGGTTTCTGCTTACTTACGTTTCTATCCTTGTATTTTCCTGGACTGAACTTTAAGCTACAAGTTTACAAAGCATTCTGGGGGAGATTCTCTGTCTCTTCTATGCACCTTTGCATTTTCTATAAATCCTTGAATGGAGACTGTCGTGTCCTGTTTCCTGGGTAGATCTGTTGATCTGTTTATCAGTAATTTTTTAAGTGTTTTGTGTAATATGGAGCTGCTCCAGATGATGCTGTTGCCTCTGCTGTCTGCTAGGGCATTCACTCTCACGTTGGGTAAACTCAAGCTGAGTATCCAGTATCTTCCCTGAGGAGTCTAGCCACAGAGCTATTATACAGGTGGGAAACTATTACCATTTCATTCTCATTTTACAAATCTAGTCTTCTATTGTCCTAGGTATTTTTATCTTCCACATGCCCAGAAACAGAAATTCTTGGGGTGTTCTTGTTGTTCAGCTTGGAAATAACTTAAAATTTTGCTTCTCTGTCTTTGAGCAAAGAGCCAAAAAGATTTTTTCCAGTTGACCCCAAAAGTCATTGACTGAAATCAGAGAGTGAAACTGAAGCTGTCTATGGAATATATTTCCCTAGCTTCAGCTTGTCATTACAAATTGTAAAGTATCTGCCCGAATACTACATTTGTGCCTTTTATTCTGGGCGACTTTCATAGTGACCATCCTGGTTTTGTGGCCTGACTGCTTAAGACATATCATTTCAATGAAGTGCACCAACCCAGAACAAAATATAATGTACATAACTTTTTAATACTTGCAACAACAAAAACACTTTGTCTGCTCTGCTTCTGGAAAGTATCCTGAAAAATGGGAATTAATAAATGGATCAGATCCTTGTGAGAGGTCCAATTTTGGCCAAACAAATTGAAATTAATAATCATTAATGTCACACTAATGTTGTACTAGCTCTAATTAGGTCGTGCTGCACTATGTGATATGTACCTGTAATAATAGAAAATATGATAGGATTTTGCTTCCTCCAATTTCCCAGCAACACAGGCAGCTATGTTTATCTGAAATCAGTCTTACAGAACATGAGGTTTTTCATAAATGCAATGGTTTCTTTGTGGGTACATGGTAGACTCATGTAACCAGCATTTTATCATCAGCATGAGATTTGAGGTAAGTCTGATTCTCATAGTTAAATAGTTTGGAAACATTTACCAGCAGTTTTGCTCTGAAGTGTGTCCCAAATGGCTGGGGACTTGTTTGCCCTTTCCACAGGTGCTGGGAGGGGGGAAGTTACCTCTGGCAGTGTTTGGTTGCCGTGGGGTTATTTGCCATTTGATATGCCTGTTCAAGGTGGCCTTCTGCCTGCAACAGGCATTAAATGACAGCATAACCCCCAAAACCTTACTTCTTAGCACAATGTGTTGTGAGAGAGTTTGTCCTGTATCCAAATGGTATTCCTGGTTGTCTTATTAGGCAGATTATATAAATATAATTATTATTATTGTATTAGAACAGACTTATTACAGACTTGTTGAGAACTGAGCAAGCAGTATGGTTCCCCTTAGCTGGATTTTTATTGCTCTGATAAGGACTATATGTCCTTCTAGGTTGCATATTTGGGGAGGGTGATAATTACTGCCATATCTGTCAGCAGTGTTGCAGTGCTTTGATAAAAGGCTATTCTGCTCACAATCAAATGACTAAGAAGTTTTTTTTGGCTTTGTTTATGGAAAAAAAGACATTTTGTGAGATTATAGTTGGAGTCTGTGGAGCAAAAAAGACGAATAGTTTTCTTGGCATCATAACTCAGAAAGAGGAAGGCAGGAGAACCTCTGAGATCTTCAATCAGCATGGGGAGCTTGTGCTCTGGATGAAGACTTGAGCAGCTGTATGCAAATTCTCATCATGCTTGTGCACAGTTAAAAATTAACTCCTTTTACATGCTGCCCTACATGAGGATGAAGCATCATGTTGGAAACAGTGCTTCAACCACCATTATTGTTTCACAGCATTGTAGGATTTTTCTTCCTTTATTAATTTCCAACCAAATTGACATACCATGTCAGGAATGATGACTCCCCATTCTGGACATAAAATTTAGTGGGATGTTATTAATAGTAGTGATAATTTAAATTTTTTAAATATTAGTCTATGGGTTGCAGAAGTGAGGTGTTTTTAAGCAAAAATGGTCTTAGAAAGACAAAATTAGATGGGAGAAGACACAATGCCAGGCACAAATGTGGACTAGTATAGTTTCCCCAAATGCTATTTCAGGAATAGACGATAGCGTCAGAGTTATCTGAGCAAATGGAGCTAAGCTTATCCTTGGTGTCTGGTAGCCTCTTAACATAATACAAATACATTAATGGAAGTACCCACTAACAGAAAGATAATCTGTGTCAAGAGACAGTCTTCCGCTAGTTCCAGTTTGTGGTAAGCTTAAATTTATTATGAAATTAAAACTTTCTTAGCATTTAAATGAACTTCAAGCCAAAAAAAGTTACTTGCTTTTTCATGGCAAACAGAGCACTGTTTCTCTTCTCTATATGTTTTTCTCTAGACATATAGTAAGTACAGTTTCCTTATGCATGATTGAATATCATGCTTATTTTCATAAACTTTTTGATATCACCCTGGTTCCATGAGGGATCACTCTTTTTTCTGTGGTTGATCTTGAATGTTTATTTGGCTTTGACTGAAATATAAGTCTATCAGAAACCAGGGAGGTTATCTTCCAGGAAACACCTCTGTTGCTGGGACCAGAAGAAGATGCTGAAATGTGAAGTGAGGCAAATTCAGAATGGCCAGGTCTTGTATGGCTCAGGACTGAGTACAGAAGCTGCAGTCCCACACAGTGCTTGGCTGCTGTGACTCGATTTGCTCACTTTCATTTTGGGGCCGTTTTAAAAATGAAGTTATTCCTTACACCAGAGACTACAGAAAAACTATTGTATGGTTTCTTTATTGTTGAAAAGAAAGTACTATACTGATTGGTACAATGCTATAATACCAGGAAGCGATAGGATTCACACCATACACCCATCTTTTTCAGGAGGTGGATATTATATGTGTGTGTGTGTGTGTGTGTGTGTGTGTGTGTGTGTGTGTGTGTGTTATAGTGTATAAAAATTTTGGGGGTTTTCTACTTTATTCAAGTAAGAGGTTTTGTTCTATAAAGTTTTTCTTCCTTTATAAAATTGTGACATATCAGTCAAGATTTACTACAATATACTATTTATATTTTATTTTAAAAATTAAGTGATAAAAATTTTTGAGCCAGCATGTTTGACATACCAGTGAATATGAAAATTAATTAAAAAATTAACCTCTCTGTGGTAGTCTCTAGTCTGTTCTGTGGATAAAGAAATAGTATTTTCAGCTTGTTCAGTTCAATAGCTAAAAAGATTAATTTGGAATTGAAATGCAGTTGCATTCGCTCCAATTTTATATATAAAAAATAAGTCTCTTTTTATCTTAAATTCCTTAAAGATGTGATCATCAGGAGTTTCAGCTCATTTAGCTGAAAATACAACTTCATTTGGATTTGTAGATCATTTTCTAAAACTGTGTTTTGATAATACTGAAGTGGGAGGAGACTGTATTTGTTTGTATGAATCCAGAAGTCTGATAAAAGTGTGTAGCTATTTTTAGAACATTATTTTCTACATTTTATGATTCTAGTTCTAGACACAAATTGCTAAAAAAAAAAATACTGTTTCACTGTTTCATAAATTAAAATTAAAAACATCAGCAAATTAATACATGTTCTGATACAAAGCTGTGTAAATATGTTTCCATTTACATATAGTTTATGTGTGCCTGAAAATATATGGAATCTCTGTAGCTTCCTGGTTAGCAACAAGGTGGCAAAATGTTGTAGTTAATTGGAAACCAACAGGTTTTAGTGGGTAGCAGTCAAGAAAATAAATCTTTCATTAGGAAACAAAATGAAGGATCAAATATTCAAGGAAATATTTTAATAAATTAAAAAAAAAAAGGTTTCCTATTAGTTCAAAATCATGGTCTTTTCAATTCTTAAACTCTGTTCTTTAAACTGATACACAAATAATGTATTACCTTTAACACTTGCATTATAACATGCAAGGAAAACATTCAGATGAAAAATAAGAGCATTAGATGGCATACTGAAACTCTTCTGCAATTGACTTTCCTGAAAATTAATTGTTTCCAAAGCATCACAAACAAAAAAAACATTTTGCTTGTGGATAAGCTCAGCTCTTTCCAGCTTTTTTCATTGACTTTGAGCACTAGACTCTTTCGATAAAAGGTGAATCCCAACAAGACAAAAACGCTTTCTTCACTTCCTGTGCTCTTTGGCTCAGACCTCTGGAGAGAGGGAGAACAGATTATGTCCCTCTTTTTTTACACAAGTTGGTTTGTGCCCATAGGTATGAGTCAGTATCACGAGAAGGGGAGACCACACTGAATCAAGTCTAGGCTATTTTCCAATAAACTTTTGTTTTCTTAGCAGATCAGTGTTAAAGGAGTAACACTGATAGATATATTATTAAATTTAAAGGAACAATGAGAAGGAAGCTGTTCAGTAGTTTAAACCAAATTTGCAAAAAAGCAGGTCAAAGCTGCAAACGTTGGCATAAAAACGAAATGTCTGTCCAATGGAAACTGAATATACCTTGATAAAATAAGAATAAGCAGTCGACACTTTCAATCCCTCAGTTCACATGGGCAAAAGTTTACCTTAGATTTACGTGGTCATATTAATAAGAGTCCAGAACTTGCATATGTAAATGTCTCTTCTGTGTGTCTCTGGAAGTGTTTCTGTGGTCATCTATAATCAGTTTATTCACCTTCCTAGACATGAACAGACTCAATTGATTTCCATCCACCCTAGTTTTATTAATTCTGCACCAGAGCAGATGTGTAATGTGAAGGTGTTGGCCCTTACGCCTGCGCTTTTATAGTGCTTTGACACCTGTAGCAGAGGCTCTGTCCTGGCTGGTCCAGGATTTTCTTAAGGATTATGAGGTACAGTTTATTCCATAGCCTCATGGAATCAGCCTGGGGTTTTATCTACCCTAATTTCCAATCTCCCAGTACAGGACAGTAATGGATTCTTAGAGAAAGAGTGAAGGAGCCGAGGTCCTCCTTGATGCCTCCCCTAGTAACCATTTTGATTTCTGGCAAGGAAGAGTTCAGCATTTTCTGAAACGGAAGCTGAATTCTTTCTGTTGTGCTTAGTAGACCCAAAGCATATTCCACTGGACAGTTTCACTCTATGTTCCTAATTTTTGAACTATGAGAAATAGTAAATGTTTTCTTTTCACCTCATGATTGTGTAGACCACTTCAGTTGGGGTTTTTCCCCACCCTGAAGACCTATAGTCTGTTATCATACAAACGCTACTGTCTCATCTTTTCTTGTTCCTTGTACACAAAAAGAAGAAATGTGAATCCCCATATCTAAATTTTTAAAAGTGGATGTTGATTAGGTTTCACCACGGAAAAGTGCACTGGGCTACAAGAGCGAGTACTTATTGCTGGTCACAAGTGGGTAGAGATATTGCTTACTAATTTTATCCTAATGCACTTGAGAGCGAAGAAATCCAAGCACTGAAAATAAAAGCATCACATGTCCTCCATTATTTGCTTATGGAAGCAGTAATACACAGTAGATGGTATTGCAAACATGAACTGATCCTTTTTCCGTTGAAATCCACGTCAGTTGATTAACTTCAGTAGAAGCAGGTTATGCCCAAATGGTAAATATCGCATGTGCTTCTTCCAGCACTTGTGAAACAAATAACTGCATGTCCTGGTTCTAATTTTATAAATTAAAATTAAAATAAAAAATAGGAGTTGATATTTTTGCTGAGCAATGTTGTTCTGTGCATGCTTGGTCAGTAATTGCGATGCTGCTCACTGTCTAAAGCTATTTCCTTGAGAGAAGTGAATTTTTAAATTATATTTTCCCATGTACTTTTGATGAGTATATATAAGAAGCTCATGTCTTTCAACCTGCCTGCTCTTGACAAAAACAAAGCCGAGACAAAATCGTGGATCTGGCAGTTTAACTTAAATTGTTGGCCATGATTAAGTGTATCTGAAATATCCAAAAGCGAGAATGAATGTAAGTGTTGTTTCTGGAGTTGCCTTGTTTTGAAATTCCTATGTCCCATATATAGAGTCAGGAATGCATTTATGTGATCCTCATAAACTATATAGTTAAAAAAATAATATCTGTTTGGGCTTTCCACTTACATTTCAAGAGAATTTGAGAAGAGATAGCAGGCTTTCTGCTTACTGACGTGAACCCGTGCTTACTCTGACTTCGGATTGGGCACTATGCTGGGCTGTGGATGTCGCCGATGGGAGGCAGTCATCCTACGCTCCCTCAATAGCCAGTGGAGAGAAACAGGGATTAAGGTGCCATTGCACTGCTTTAGATCTCTAGTTTCCAATAAAATGAACTACTTTCTAAAGTTATCAGCTTTTCAATACTGATTTTAAGGATCAGATGACATGTAGGCATTATCTGTCAAATGAATGTCATGCTATAGGATGCTATCATGTAGTTGTTTCTACTACTACCATGCTGTTGGCTCATTCTGCATTGGCAACATTCTCGAGGCCACCAGGCACATAACAGATGAAAAAACTTAATTGTACCAAACCCACTGTCATCAAAGGAGGTGGGGCTTTTTCCCTGATCCTGAGAGATTTCGCTTCAGGTGATTCAAACCAAGCAAAGCTCTCATTCCCAGCCTTGGCAGAAGATAGGCAAATTCTGTTCTGCTTTCCTGTCTTTATGGAGACTTACATGTTGTGTCTGCAGAAAGCACCACTGCTCTGTGAGTCAACAGGCTAGGTTTCAGATAACTCTATCAATTGTTTTACCATTTTCATTTCCTGTAGGACCCATTTTTAGTTCAGTGTTTTTATTGCTTGGTCATAGGACTACTTTGTCTAAACACAGCAAGTATAACACACATAGGTCTCAGCCTACACCATTTGTTTATATGTGCATACCGATGCATCTCAAATGCACTAGATTTAAAACCTGTGTCATTGTTTCTAGCTTTTATAATTAGACTGTGTGGTTTCTTCTTATTTAAATTGGGTCAGTATGTCTCTCACATGCTTGAGGCTTCTTCCAAGTGGATGTGCTTCTGTTTTTTTTTTTTTTTTTTAGGGGGGGGAGGGGGTCCTTCAGTCATGTGACTTAATAATTTTTTTAAAAAAATTAATCTCTCTTTGACATTTGAACTTTGCAAATGAAAGTAGACCCTTTGTCAAACATTTTTCAGGCGTAAGAGCTGCCTTCTTGCATTTGCTTTGCAGTTGACCCTTTAGTCCTATTTTGAGTTACCAGATGAAAATGAGGTTTCCCTTCAAAGGTTGGTTGCCAGGGGTAACTGGCACTGACTCTGAAAGATGAATGCTCTACCTACTTAGGATAATGCCTACTTTGTGAGCTAAATAAAGAGCTAAATTGCAGAGAAGGAAGTTGGATAAATGTGAAATATCAAGGGAGAAAAAACAAGATTATTAGGGACACAGAATTCAGAAAGGATTATTGCCTTTTGTGCCAGTAATGGTCTGGTACACAGGTCATGTATGCTGCTCTGCAGCTAGGCGCTTGGCTCTCTCTGTCCCGCTGATCCATTGAATGGTGTCCGTACTTCTACCTCTGCCTGGATAATATAGAGAGTTGTGGAAATGAGAGGCAGGGAGGTGGAATATTTTGCATGAAGTAATTTGAATTTTACAGAGGAACGATGGTTACTGAGATTGCAAGAAGTTTAATATTTTGAGCTTGAGAGGCTCTGCTGCTGGGGGAGTTACTGTTGGAATTCAGAATTTCTCAGCAAAATTCATGCACCGATTGTGTAAACAAAGGAGAAAACCCTTTCTAATATTGTATAATGGAAGGAATTGATTATTTTGGTGTTTGATTCAAATGTGGAAGCAGTCTTAGTCCCTGTCCCACAACAAAAAGTGCTGGTGCTTCTTTGGGGGGGTATGACAGAAGGAAGCTTTCAGTACTGAACAACATAATCAGAATTTGATGTCTACTGATACTGTCATATTTGAGCAAAAGATGAAAACACGTCACCCATATCTTTTAATATGAAAAGATGTAAGCTTTTGGTTTCTTACAGTTAGTTAACTCACTGAATAATTTCTCAGTAACTGGGAGTTACACCATATGCAGTTACATACACTGATGTGATTTTCAGAAGCTGTTTCATGTGATTTTGCTCTAGGTAATACAGGAAAAGCTGGGTTATGGACCTCTGTAAGAAGTGACTTGGGCTGAGCAGTCGAAACTGTTCCTTATAAATCTCTTTTCTGCTGTGGCTTTTAGGGGTTTTCAGGCAGACCCAGTAGCTTGTTCATCAGATTTGTTCTGAAGATACAAACCAGTTCTTCTTCTCCCAGCCACTGCACTGCTAATTTTACCAAAGAAAACAAATACAGTTATTTGACTAACCAGAGACCATAAACACTAAAATGGCTTAGACTATATTTATGCTGAGCTTACATTTATGTTGGAGATCTCTTCGTTGCTCTCTGCAAAGGCTGTCAACGCCCATCACGATTCTGTGAGGAGAAAAATTTCTGCAGGTTGGCACCAATATAGCAAACAAGCTGCTGCTTTTACTTTCCATGAGCTTTTATTATTATAAACCTTTTCCACTCTGGAGGCAAGAAAGAAGAGTCACACCATACACCACAGAAGCATGACTTAAAGATGACTCTGTCAGTGATACTTCAGTGAAATTATATGCGCTGAGTACCCCCACCTAAAGTAAAAAAAAGGAGCAAGAAGGAGTCTTTTCATTTCAAATGGGCTTTTAGTGGTTTTTATAGCCCCTGTAACGTTAGTTCAGCTTTACTGAGGAGTAAGGGTCCAGACTTCATCATGTTCACTGCCTTGGTGGTGTCACATAGCACATGATCTAGGGAACAGCCCAGGTAAGTGCTATTTTTAGTGACTGTGTGATTTCATGAAATTCATTTGCTGTATCTCAGATATGAAAAATAGCTTTGCATAACTGAAAAAATATACTAAGAATTAAAGATATATTTGAGCACTTTCAACTGTCCCATGCTCCAGTGGATTTCTGTGGTTAATCTGAAGTTACCAGCCATGCTTTTCATGGACAACAGAGTGGCCAAATGAACATGTTTTTCTCTGTGAACTTCACTTGCAGTTTGTACTCATCAGAACAGAACTAAAATTCTCCACCTACAAAACCATCTGATAGATTGGAAAAGTCTACCTTTAAAAAAAGCAAAACACACCATTCTTTGCCATGTACCACACAGAATAGTAGAAGAGAGTTCTGGCTTGCTTCCTGTGCAAACCATCCTCAGAAGCAGAGCCCCCGCTGTGGAAGTTACTGCCAGAAGAGGCCAGGCAAAGCCTGTGATTGACTGTTTCTCATTTCTAACTGCTAGATGATTTTGCACAGCAGGCTTTCCAGGGAAGTTCCAGGTAGCTAAATGTATGTATTTATGCTTTAAAGATACACTAACCACATGTAAGTAAGGATTCATAATTCACTCAGGACTTTACCGTTTATTAATCCAAGTAATGATAGTATTTGGGATGCTGAAACAAAATTTAGAAGGTGAGAGAGTGGTAACTGTAAAAAGTCCGTTTTCTGGCCTTTTCTTGGACTGAGGTGAAGTTGTAACAATCATCCAGAATCCTCTACCAGTTTTTAGTAGTACAGACAAAGCCTTAGTCACTGCAGTTTAAATCCTTAAGCTTATACTTGTACACACTTAAAAGTTGACTTAGTTTGTATCTTTATTAAAAAAAAATGTAAATATAAAATGCTTTCAATATAAAAGGGTCTCCTCTAGTTTCACATGTCAAAATATTCAGTGTTTTTCTGGCATTTTGATTTTGATCTTATCTTTGTAAAATACTGATCTAAGGAAAATTCCTCTAGTTGTAAGGTTCTATCAAATGTCTGTGCATCTCATGGAGAGACCTTCATTTCTTACAGTTTTCAGCAGGTCTGTAATGAACTGAAATATTAGGTAATTACTGAAATTGAATATGCTGTCAATGTCTAGCAAAAAGAAATGCCAAATAGCTTGTTATCTTCTTGATATTATCCATGCAGTGTGCCTATGTAGACTTTTTATTCATTGCATATTCAAAAAAAAAAATCACAATTATTCGTAGTTCTAATTTTGCATTCCTTTAACTTCTTTAATCTACTTCAATGAACACTATCTTTCATCTTAACCATACAGCTCCATAAACTCTCCTTAACAGCTTTTTGGAAAGAAACAACTCCTAAAATAGTAAATAAAAAAAAAACCCTATGTGCATGAAACATGAATTGTGGGACTATTTTACTTCTATTTTTTACACTCTTTTGCTACAGAGATTTTAAGGTCCTAAAGTAACAATTAAGATTATCTAGTCCTCTTTTACAGCTAGTGATGACCATGCATAATAAATACCAGAATGAAGGCATCTTTTGGTTAAACTAGTTGACACCTTGCACAAGGGTGTTCCAAAGGCCAGCTGTTTTTATAGTTAGAAACAGACATCTAACTTGAAACTTGAATTTCTTAGTTTATGTGCATTTGCTTTTGTGCAAAGTATGTTCCTGTATGTCTTGTTTCTCCTCCCTCACTGCCCCCAGCATATCCATACATATGGATCATACTCCCTTTGGCTTGTTTTTACTATGCCAAAACAGGTATTCTCTCTTACCCTCCTCATATAAGAGGTTCTCGGGGATTTTTTGAAAAAGATTGACTCGATTTCTCCATTGTATTCTAGATAAGGCTCTCACCTAGGCCTCTTGCAGTTTTCTTCTCTGTCACTATGGGGGATGCTATTCAGGCTGTTACTTTCTCCATCTATATGGACATATACAAGGCCATGCTGGTCACCAAAGATAACATTACCTGTGATTGCCAGTATGCACAGGTATGGAAAAATGATATTCTTCTGTGCTTCAGTGAACTGCGGCTGTGCTTCAGTGGAGCTACATTGACAAATACTCTAATTGTAGTTCAAAGCTCTTTGTATTTTGGCATTCAGATCTCTTCCAGCATAAGATTCTTCAGCTTGATGTTGCTTGTTGTTGGCACTTACATCTCTAAAAGTGCTAGATATGGTATTTCTTTCAACAAGAGTGTATTGTAGATTACTGATTAAGAGTTTGGGAGTTGAATAACACAAGTTTAGGTTTATTTACAGTATAAAAGTGCATGCCTCTTATTAGTTAAATATTCATGCAAGAATGTTGACCTCAAGGATTCACTCCAGTGAATGTTAGTGGTAAATTTTGTAACATGATGCTGATTTATATTCAAGTTCAGAAGAATTTTGTAAAGTTCAGTGTGGGTTTACACTGATGTTAGTGACAACAGTGGGTATTAAAGGACATGCATTAAGACATCAGTGTGCTGGTTAAACACGAAAAAAATAACTTAAGACTATAGCTATTAATGCATTCTTTGAAATGAGATTATTTTCCTATCTATTTTACATGATCAGTGAGGTAGGATCACCTCACCAGTCAGACGATGGATATCTGGACATCTACCTTAGACTCAGCAAGACCGAGCATCTAAATGGTCTATGCTAACCTATAGAGAGGAAAAAAGATACCTTGAGAGGGAAAGATATTGTAACTATCATCTTTGATACTCATTTTAGGACAGGATTAAGTGCTCTTTCTAGGCACTGAACACTATCATTTAGGTATGAGACAAACCAGTTTGACTATCTTTTTCACCAGTATGTGTGTGTGCGTGTAGCAAGAGATAGGGAGCGAATGGGGATGCAAGGCCAACAAGAAAAGCAACATTGTTTTTAAAGACTGGTGAAGTCTTCTTGAAGTAAAAAACCTGTTGTGATTTTTATAAAACACAATTCCATGTGTGATGATGGCAGCTTCCTTCAAGGAATTGTTAAGGAGTTTTATACTGAGGTATAACTGAGTCTAATAACTTAATTCCTATTAGCTGCCCTATGAGATGTTAAAATAATCAGTGATTCGTACTTATTTATGTAGACATTTTAGACGTCTGAAAATACTGAAGGTCAACCGCATCAACTTTTCCTTCTCTTTGTAATTTATGCATGCTTTCTGTTGGATGTTATATGAAGATTTTTTATATATATATACTGAAGATTAACTTTTTTGAACCTAAATATTTAAAAGATTCAGGACAAATAAAGGATATGGCTGTGCAACACAAAGGTGATTTTACAAGTGAGTATTGAAAGTTCAGCATTGAAAATGCATAAAAGCATTTTGTCATATTTTTAAAATTTTGATAATGTAGCTTTTAAAAAGTTTTAATATATGTTAAGCAATGGAATGTCTTTGTTTATCAGTAGTCGTGTTTTGCTATCCAAGAGGGAGTCAAGAGGGAGGAAACACTTCTAGAAATAAGTGGTGGGTTTTTAGTGAGTTTGTCTAAATTGCCTGGAGTCGTTATATCCAAACACTAGTATGGCATAACGGCCGTAGAAGCAAAAGTTCAGTTAAATTGTTTGATAGATAAATGGCACCCTCTTTGGCACCCTCTTACAGAAAGTTGTGTTATAGTATATGTAAATATATTTGAAAATTACTATACAAACGGTTAGCTATGTATTAACATGGGAAAAGATTCTCTGGGATTATGTTTTATTGCCTGTATTTCTATTTGCTCATCATTTTGTGAGTTATAATTTTACATTTCCCTTTTAGAAAATTGCATTTTTCAAAATCAGAAATGCTAAATATAACATTAAGAATCCTTATTTAGTTGAAGAATTGCTGGTACCCTCATTGTAATTGTATTGTGGTAATTCTGTTTGTATGCTAATAGTCTTATTTGAGAATCAGTAACCTTTCCCAGTTTTTCCTGTAAATACTGCAGAGCAAAGGTAAAATAGAAGGGTTGTCTGTATGAGTTCGTGACTGTAATGGATAAAAAATTCTGAATCTGTTCACTTTGTGATTTGGTTTTAATATAACATGGTGGCAAGAGTATTTTAGATGCTTAGAAAGAATACTTACAGATTTTGTTGGTTTGTTTGTTGTTTTTTTTTTTTCCAATTATCCATCAGGTTGTTTTTTTTCAATTATCCCTCAGTTTCTGGAAAACAATCGAGAACTTGAATCTATTACACTTTCTCTATGGCAGCAAAGATTCAGCGTGCCAAAAGTGGAACCATGAAAGTATTTCCTTGATTCTGTATTCTTTGGCAGGAGCATAATGAATTAAAAAATACCATCTCTTTAGAAAAAAACATGTGCTATCTTTCCACCCTAATTTTGTATGATTGTAATGAGAAGATTACTTGGTGCTTTTTATTGTCATATCAAATTGCTAACTGTTGAAATAGAAGACTGTTGCTGTATATTACTGTTAGGAAGTAATGCGTGTATGTGTGTGGCCCTGTGTCTAACATTGCAGCTTGCCATCTTCTGTCATTCCCACCATCTACAACTAGCTAACTGGTACTGTAATGTTTTCTTAATTTATTTAATGTATGAATTAAAACTTATTAAAATGTTGATAAAGAAATATGTCCTTCTTGCTTTTAGAATGAGAAAGTTTGTCAGCCTCATTTTTATAAGTAATTGTAAATTGATATTTCTTTATGTAGTATAGTATAATATATACACACACATATAAATAGTATTTCTTTCCCTAGGTAATTTCTTTCTGTCTGACACATAAACTGAAAATAATTCTCAGCTTCTCCACTGTGACCCCAAAATAAAGACTCTAATAAGTCTGCACAGTGTTAGGGGGACTTGTAACATGTCAGAAGAACTGTAAAGCTTTATGTGATGTTCCTTTTCCTGTATTCTTTTTGCTGAAGACCTTCTGAGTTACAGTAGTGATGAAAGGGACCTTTGATAGCTTCTTCTCCAGGTTCTCTGTTACTACATTCATGGATCATTGCATTTGTTAACAGAAGGCGTAAACATTTGAGCCACTACTTTAAAAATGTGCCTCCATTTAACCACCCAAATAATTTTAATTGATTTAATTTAGTCTTTACAGTTGGCAATGCCCTTTCTGAATTTGTAGTTGTCTTCCAACATTGTTTCACAGAAGTGCGAGTCCGGCAGAAAATTCCAGTTTGAATACCTTAAGTGATGATGGTAACTAGCTTCATCTAGTGCCACAATGGTCTGTAGACAGCAGCAGGTCATAGCAACTTTCTTGCTCATTTCTGTTTATTTATTGTGGTTCAAAGAGCATTTTGTGGATCAGTTTCTAAAAATCTACCAAATGTAAGAGTAGGAAGGTCTCTGTGTTTCTTTTTCCATCTTATCTGACAGGGTTCATTCTTTTTCTAATTAAAATCTGTTTACAGTATTCCACACAGTATCTTAAGTAGCATATACTATTCAAAGCTGTATGTAAAAAGAGTTATTACTCCAGAATTATCTTCTGGAGTCCTGTCTTTAACATGCTTCTCTGCTCTTTCAAACCATGCCAATGAAACACTCTTTATTCTTGAAAGGACATGAATCAGTAAGCACAAACTGAAGCACACTTAGTTCCACTCAAACAGAACATTAAAAAAAAAACATGTTTTACTGTGAGGGTAGTCAAACACTGGCACATGTTGCCCCAAGAGGTTGTGGATTCTCCATCCTTAGAGATACTCAAAAGCTGTCTGGACATGGTCCTGAGCAACCTGCTCTAGGTTACCCTTCTCTGAGCAGTGGGTCAGATTAGGTGATCTCCAGAGATGCCATCCAGCCTCAACTGGCCTGTGATTATAAACATGATACCGTAACACCATAATAATTATGATCCTTCTCTGAAGCACAGCCCTGCTGCATGATCAAATAAGACTCAACTCTTGTTACTGAGAAGACTGGTAAATGAAAAGGCACAGCAGCTAGGCTGGTTGAATAATTCTAGACTTAATTAGACATAATGCCCCAAAGCTTCCCATTGACTTCTGTGGGCCCAAAACTTGGAGATCCTCCATTTCTTTATACATCCAAGCAACTAAAATTACTTTTAGTGTTGCTTTTAACAACTTATGTGATAGCAATCTTTCAGCATTTAAATTCTGGCAGGAAATATGCTTTTTTTCTAAGCCTTGTTCCAAGTGTTTTAATTCCTGTTTCCATGCCCAGGATCTTTTCCTGTTATGCTCATCTCTTTAAGGCACAGACTCCAGGACCACAGGTTTTGTCCATCATGAAGGTGTTGATGGCATCTGGAAATATACATAATGGGAATTTTTTGTTCTGAAAACTGGGTATTGAAAACATGTTTGGTAAAATTGGGGTATATGATAGAGTTATCCATGACATCCAACTTGCTATCAGTAGGTTAGGTGGAAAACTGTTTGCGCAGGTAGCTGTCAGCTGAAAAGGTAGCAGATGAGAAATGAAGAAATAGGTTTAGAACAAAACCTGCTGTCATTGAACATACATGCAGCTGAAAAGGCTGGTCAATAAACTAGATCAAAATTTACAAGAGAGTGGTGGGGCAGCCTGCTGGGACAGGGAGCAGGCCTGCCAGGATGGAGCTGTAGCCGTGACTTAAAGGCTTTGGTGCCACTGGACTCGAGTGTGTCTCAGCCTCACATCCTAAGTGTAAGCTGCCACCTCCTGCTACATCTGAGCACCCACTTTCAGTTCATCCTGCTAAGACCCAGCCAGCTCTCTGTGGCACACTCCAGTGGTGGTAATAACATGGTGGGCAAAGCAAGTTATACTCTGCTGGTTTTGAGCAAAACAGGAAGATGCTTACGTAAAAGCCACTCGACAAGACTCTCCTAACTATTGTGTAATTTTAAATCATGACATTCACGTAATGTAAAATTTACAATTATATTCTGATTTCAGATTTCTAAGCTGCTTTGTAAAGAAACTTTAGTGCACACTTCTGTTTTACCAGCTATGTAGCCCTGTATTTCTTTTGACTTCTAGGCCTGTAATGACAGCAGGCAGTTATCTGTTGCTTTAATAAAATCGAACGGAAAATTACCATGGTAACTAGCATCATATGAATCAGCTGCCAATCTACGAGGGCATCACTGCATCTTTTGATCTCTGTGTTATGAATATTTTGTAAGAAACCTGGGTTACTTATTGTTACTGTTTTAGGATTTGCTATATGAAGAAGTTCTATTCTGGGGCTAGAAAGATGGCTTTGTGGCGAAAGTATTGTGCTGCTCCAAAGCAAATTGAATTATTTCTGCCAAATAATCTCTCCTTCCCCAGTAGCTCTGTAAGTAATGCCATTAAGATGTTTGTATAATCCTCATATTTCAGTGACTGAACTTCCACTAGACTACTGTGCAATTATCTATGTGTTATCTTTGTTCCTGGCTAAGAATTTTGTAGCATAACAAGAATATATGCAAAAAAAGCAGTATTGCATAGCTTGCAGCTACTTTGTCGTGCCATCCAGTCCTCACAAATTAATTAGGTTTTACTCTCTTGAATGCTCTGGGAAACTAAGGCATCTACAAATGCTTCGGGAAATAATAATGATGAACTGGTGGGTGGCTCAGTTGATTAGCAAAATCTTTTTGAGTACAGAACATTAATAATGAATTTGCAACTGCTGATGTATGTATATAGAGCTATGATTGCTTGTGCAGAGATACCCAAGGTAACTCTGACCATGTTAGCTCAAAAAGAGAAGCAGCACAAATGTGTTAGTCCAGCCTTTGTAGGGACAATACTTCTTACCGCTCAATTATCCCACTATAAACTTTGAAACAAAGCTACCCCAAACAGCAACAAATCAGTTGAGTATGTAGGTATCTGTAGTAAAACAGACAAAGGAAGTGAAAAATATTAACTCCTCCACTGACTATTTTGAAAATACAATTATAATTATCTGTAATTAGTATTTTCTTTGTATTGACATGTTAATGATTGCACATATTCTGAATATGTGGTGAATACAATGCTTGTGGTTAAAAACACTTTTCTTGATGGATACCTAGTATGAAATGACTGATGCAGTTGTGCCCTTTGAGAGCTTTACTGAGGTTCTAAAATTATTTCTAAACTAATACCCATGGCATTTCCAAACTATGACCTGTCACAATAAATTTGAAAATTCCAGAGTTAAAGAAAATGTGGTATCAAAGTATCTGCTTTGCATTCATTTACCATCCCTTTTTTATTCTTTCTACCATGTTTGCAATAATATGGGTTAATAATGTGTTTTACTTGCCACAGTTTGCAGTAGGAATGTCAGCTCTAATGGTCTGTGCATTCTGCACCTACAGGTGGTGGGGGGCACTCTGAGGAGTTGGAGGTGGCACCATGCACCCCTTGAGCTTGCATCACTTCTGCTCTACAAAACCTTTAACATTTAGGAAACCAGCCCAAAATGCTTTGTGTTTGTCATACACGTATCGTGCCTTCCCATAGAGGGGTCAGCGCTCCTGTGTTGCCTTGCAGTGCTCCTCTGTTGGTGAAACGGCATCTGTGGGAGCAGTGGCTTTCCCATGGTGATGTCTAGGGCCTCTTGCAGGGGTGAAATAACTTTGCAGAATCCAGCACTCCTGCAGGTCGGTTTCTTTGATCCTTCCCACAGTTTCCTAAATATGCAGCAATGTAAATATATGTATTAATATTGCTGTTAGTAGTAAAACTATTAGACTTGACAGGGTACTGCTGCCACAGGGGATACTAAAATGAGCATGTGAAAGGCAGTAAAATGTTCTGTAGTTTGCATATCTAGAGTAGACTCAGATGCTGTTTAATGGTGATTTGTCTTACACAGGATAGTGAACTGAGACCAAACAGTCTATACAAAAATAACTGCTCAAGAACAAATAATTTCTGCTGTTTACTGCCCTTAGGCATCTTTTCTGAAAATTACAGGAGATGGAATGATTGCTGCATATCTCTTCTCCAGATTTCAACATTTTCTCAAGTTCTGTAGGTCCTTTTTGGACTTCTGGAATTTTTCCTGTTGTTTTCTAAAGTTTGAGTTAAATAGGCTATCAGTAGTGGCTATTTCTGGGACTGGATAATTGCTAGCTAGACATTTTGTAAGGTACACAGAAGAGGAAGTTAGTGTCTGTTGAGCTGTTTGTAGAAGAGGAGGTTTTAAAAATTCATGTTACTGGATAAAAATATTGCTGGAACAAGTAATCTTTAAAGACTGCTTTATTCAGCTTCAAACATTCTTTCTGATCCTCACTGTATATATGTTATAAGGGTAGTCCTGCTAATCTTATTGCATGGCCTTCCAGAATCCCATGTGTGTTTGCCATTTATTATTTGTAAGGCAAATATTGTTATATTAAGGTAACAATATCAAAGCAAATATACTGGTACATTAGCAATTAGACCGTTTCTAGACAATATATGCAGTGAACGGTATTCTGGAATTCATTTCTAAGAAGTAGCTGTACTTCCTGTTGTTTTAAATGGTCAGTTTTATCAGAATTTCTCTTCCCAGAACTGACCGCTTTTTGTTTTAATGCATGGTGTGTTAAGTAAACTTAAATTACATACTATGAGAAGACTGTTCCTTAGGGTAACATTCCTCCAACATGAACTCAGTACTAGAGTATGTATTTTAATGACAGAGAAATTATAGGCTGTCAAATAATCATTTAGCAAGGCTAGAGTATTCTGAGTTTCTGCTGCCATTATTACAGCTTTAATAAAAATACACATAACTGAAAAAAAGCTTTTTTTGAATGCAATTTAATAAAAAGTGTTTCAAAATCTAAACAAATGAACTGTAGAAACTGAAAACAGAGTAATGTGAAATACAGTTTGGGATAGCAAAGCAATTTAAAACGGGTGTAAAAATACCATCAATAAAATACATACGGGGAGATTCTGGAGTCTATCCCTACCCTGGGAAATAAAACCAAAGTTGAATTTCATGTTATGGTAACAGTTTAGTGTCAGGGTAAGGCAGATTTATATGAGAATATAATGCCGAACTTAGTAAAACATTTATGTACACTGAGAAGAGTAAGGAGAGACCATGGATGGCTCTGGTAGTCTATAAAATGTAACTGCAGCCTTCAGAGGGAGCAGCAGCATCTTCTCCTTGTTCAGAAGATTGTTTACCATCACAGAGAGCTTGGAGGAAAGTAGCTGTGAAAGGAGCCGTGGAGCTTCTAGACATGATAAGTAATAGTTTGCATTTCTGCAGAATTATTCTATAGAATCTGACAGCTGCCTGCACCTACTCCATTCACTCTGTGTCATTATTAATGACTTCTATGTATGGGGCTATCACACCATTCAGTACTAACGTCAGAGTGTATAAGACTGAAATTTGTAGAGAAAACATTGAGACTACATGACATTCAGTTTATATCACCTACTTTTCTACAGAAAATGGATTCTTACAGTTTTATGCTACTTGTAGGCATTTCCATGAAGGTGACCTATATGGACAGATGCTCTACCACAGTCCTGTGCTTAGCCATGATGAGGCAGAGAGCAATGGCACCTGTCAGGAAAGAAGCTGCCTGGACAAGGGCTGGAGCCTGTGGTGCATTATACCTGACATGCTGTGATGGAAAAAGCTGCTTTTCATTTTGTGTATATCATCTCCCATCACACTGATAAGTCTCTTAAGAGTCTAGCGTTTTCATGCCAGTGAAATTTAAATGTTCAAGAAGATTAGGGATTATGTCTGTCATCAGTTGGGTATTGGTAGAAGTACTGTTGGTAAATGTTTCATGCATTCAAATTAAAGGTGTTATTTCTCCTCAGAGAAACACATGCCTTCAACTTATGAACAAACTTTTAAAACAAAGGGAGAAGCTATTATGTGCACAAAAGTGGTCCTGGTCCTGCAGTGGACTGTTCATGAGTTTGTCTTTGCATAGAGGAGCAGTCCAGAAAGGGTACATTTAGACACCAGTGGGATCCTCAACTAGGCCTTACAAGGTTATCATAATATTTAGGGGGGATGTTAATGAGATGGTAATGGGAAATAGGAAACATTTCAGATAATGAAAAGAGATGGGGAGAATACCTATCTTTTGGACAGAATTTCTGGCAAATACTCACAGGGGCCTGAAGTTGTATTGTCTTTTTAGTTTGCTTTTGCTCTCTACAGAATTATTTTAAATGCTGTGTAATGTTAAAGGAATTTTCAGTGGAAGAATTATATTTCTTAAGAAGCTGATAACCATGGTTTTTAGATACTTTGGGGATTTTGATTCATCTCAGAAGGGATAGATGGAGCTCTTGCTGTTTTTCTACAGCCTTTGTTCTTTATCTTATTGAGTAATTGAAATTCAGATTTCACACATATTTGATTCTTCAATATATATTTTCATTAAAAGCTTGCCAGTAATGTGAGCTATGTATGTTTTTGAGATATTCATTAAATGAGATTTGTAACAGTTTACATGATGTTCTGACAGTTTACCAAACCTATCAGTCAAAAGCAGATGGCCTGCGTTGGTAGGATTTTTCTGTTATAAAGAATATATTTTCAACATATGTACTTCATTTATAATATCTTTGCTAGAGAGATTATATCTAGCAAGATTATATTTTTTAAAATCAGTTAATCAACCCGCAATACCCTCCTACACTTAAGCTTGATGCTTGAATGCTCAGATGTCATCTGTCTGCAGTTCATTTCAGTAATGTATGTGATTATGCAACAAATTAAATTATGTCATATATTGATCCAAAAACATGGAAAATATGGCTGTATTCATCACTTCTTCATACCTACCCTTTCATGAATGTATTTTGCTATTAGACATCCAGGTGTCCTTGGCTTCAATGCTTCACCATTTGGGCTGTTTGAACATAGCTGTGTTGGCCATCTCACCTTGAGGAGATACCATCCCACTAGGCACTGTCTGGATCATGGTGCAGTCTGGACAGAAGAGGCGTGAGGGCAGGAAGGGCAGAGAGAGATAAGGCAGACCCTGAGGAGGCTGGATCAGCAGTGGCTTGAAGAGTGGCTGCCTGGTGGCCACCAGGGCTTCTCCCATGAGAAGCTTGGAAGCTTGCTTGATAGATTGCCTACTTCCCAGTTTTTACAGCTGTAAAAGCAGTGAAACGAAGTGCAGGATTGTGGCCAGGTCCCAGGCTTCAAAGATGCCAGCAGCTCTGATTTCAAGTGGATTTCAGCCTTTTACTGAAGCTGGGAAACTGGGAGACCCCCACACTCATACACAACCTGTGGCATGACCAAGGGCAAAGGCAGAGCTTTGCTAACTGCCTCAGTGCAGACAAGGATAGTGTCAACAAAGCCAGCATCTGAGGGCATTTCAAAACAAAAACAGTTCCTCCTATCTGCAAGGGTTATGTTGGCACACAGTTCTCAAAGGCTGGGGCTCAGAATCTCTATATTTTGTGAGCATCTGAATTGTTTGAAGCTATTTTGAAATTTTTCCCTTCGATCTGATTTGTGTTAACCATGTTTTCACTGTAGTCAGGATACCAGAACATGTTTGAAGCATTCACCTTTGCAGGTCTCTGCAGCATGCTGGAGCAGAGTGAGAAGGTAGATGGGGGCCTGGCTGGATCTCTGTGCCATGCACTGATACAGAATGCTGGGGAAAAGCAAAACCCACATAATCCACCATCCTGATAGTTTGCCCACAGATGACTGAGACTTAGTCGTTTATATTTTTCGTTTGACCATGTCTTGACAGTAATATTGGGCTCTGTATATGTGAAGCATTGACGGTATTGTAGAATTTCTGGAAGTGAACTTGCATTGAGCTACATGTAGCTGCTCAGTAGCATCAAGTTCAGGACCCAAATGCTAAATCCAAAACTTAATTTATGAGATTAGCTGTTTGGTAAAGAGGCATTGTTGCAGGTTGCAGGCTTGGAGCTGCGTTAGGTAAGGTGATTGCTAAAGGTGGGGCTTTCTTCAATCTGATCTATGTGGTTAGTCCTTATGCACACTGGGATCATTTTTTTTGCATTTAATGCAGGTTTTGGTATACAAAACCAACTATTTCAATTTCTAGCTATTAAAACAGAATGTGGTTGAATTACATGCAAAATAATAAAAATACAAAATTCTATGTAACGTGTTGATAAGAAGTGCTGATCCATTCATTTGGTAAAAGTTGTTCTTGGAGAATTTTCATTTAAGTGATCTAAAATTACACAGCTAAAGTTACAGGTTTTGATCAGTGTTTCATTTGTTAATAAAATGAAACTTTCTTGTCAGTTACAATGTATTTGCTGTAGGCTAACAGTAGTGGTTGCACTACAGCACCCGCATATCAGTTGTCCAAACAGATTCTCATTTTTAAAAAGAATAATAATCAAAATAATTTAAAATACAAGAAGGTATTATGTTTTTCATTATACTAAGGATGATTTTTCTAAGGAGAAATGTTTGGGGTTTTTTCATTTAAGGAATCATAGAATCATAGAATACTAAATTTGAAGGACCTCAAGGATCATCTGGTCCAACCTTTCTGGCAAAAGTATGGTCTAGTCAATATGGCCCAGCACCCTGTCCAGCTGAATTTTAGAAGTGCCCATTGCTGGGTAATCCACCACTTTCCTGGGAGATTATTCCAGTAGCTGATTGCTCTCATTGTGAAAAATTTAGCTCTTGTGTGCAACGGAAATCTCCCCAGGAGTAACTTGTAGCCATTACCCCTTGCCTTTGCCATGTGACTCCTTGCAAAAAGGGAGTTTCCATCTTCTTTGTAAGGTGTCCCCTAAGCCTTCTCTTCTCAAGGCTGAGCAAACAATGTTCTCTCAGCCTTTCCTCATACAGCAGGCTTCCCAGTCCTTTGATCATCTTTGTGGCACTCCTCTGGACCCTCTCCAACCTGTACACGTCTTTCTGTATAGCGGAGACCAAAACTGCACACTATTCCAGGTGTGGCCTGACAGGCACTGAGTGGAGTGGGATAGTGACTTCTTTATCTATCTTTTCTCATTATGCTCTATAGGAAGTGGCTTGCCTTTGAGGCTTTGTCTAGAGTAGCATTAGGCATGTGTTATCCTGGGTATAGGTAATATTTAAATATCAATAATATTTAGGATGACTGTAAATATGGTTTGAGATTAAATCCTGTACACACCTAGAAATACCACTTTTTATTACTATCAAGTTCGTAGGAGTGTTTTTAGTGAACATGCTTTCTACATTTATACAGAAATTCATAACATTGATGATTTCCAGCTTTAAGTAATCACAATTTCTAAACTGGACTCACAATAAATGTGAAACAGAAGCAAATAGAAGTGAACTTCCAAAGTAATTCAGAATCATCAAGGTGTGTGTGAGGATGCTCTTGCATCTGTGCTTTTTTGACTTGTTCTTATATTGCTGTATGGAAACAAGTAAAGGGGAGGTTATGAAGAAGTTTCTACTACAAAATCTTAGAATCGTAGAATAGTTTGATTGGAAGGGACCTTTAAAGGTCATGTAGTCCAATCCCCCTGCAATAAACAAGGACATCTTCAACTAGATCAAGTTGATCAGAGCCCAGTCCAACCTGATCTTGAATGTTTCCAGGGATGGGGAATCCACCACCCGTCTGGGCAACCTGTTCAAGTGTTTTCCCACCCTTATTGTAAAAAATGTCTTACTCCTATCTAGTCTGAATCTACTTATTTTAGTTTAAAACCAGTACCCCTTGTCCTATTGCAACAGGCACTACTAAATGGTCTGTCCCCATCTTTCTTATAGACCCCCTTTAAGTACTGAAAGGCCGTAATAAGGTCTCCCCAGAGTCTTCTCTTCTCCAGACTGAACAACCCCAACTTTCTCAGCCTTTCTTTACAGGAGACATGTTCCATCCCTCTTATCATTTTTGTGGCCTTCCTCTGTATCCGCTGTAACAAGTCCGTGTCTTTCCTGTGCCAAGGATGTTAGAGCTGGGTCAGTATTCCAGGTGCGGTCTCATCAGTGTGGAGTAGAGGGGAAGAATCACCTCCCTTGACCTGCTGGCCACACTTCTTTTGATGCAGCCCAGGATACTGTTGGCTTTCTGGGCTGTAAGCACTCATTGCCAGCTAATGTCCATCTTTTCATCCACCAGTGGGGATGAAGGGCTGCTCTTAATCCCTTCATCCCCAGCCAGTATTGATACTGGGGCTTGCCTCAACCCATGCGCAGGACCTTCTTGGCCTCGTTGAACCTCAACCACAGTGCTTAGCTTGGTGTCATCTGCAGATTCATGGAGGGTGCATTCGATCTCAGTCTGTGTCATTGATGAATGAGTGAAAAGTCATGTCAGTCAAGTAAAATCCCTGGTGACTGGAAAAAGGGAAACACTGCACCCATTTTTAAGAGGTAGAAAGAAGGACCCTGAGAACAACCTATCAGCTCACCTCTCCTAGCTGGAGAAAGATCTCTTATGTTTCTTGGGCCTTACTATGTGTGTTAGATCATTAGAGTAACACGATCTTCATAATTACATTGATAAGGACAAACATACAGTGTAAAGTATTTATTGGTTTTTTATCAGTTGTATATCTTTTAAGGGAAAAATATGTGTCCTATATGTAACTAAAGAAGGTAGGATGTAGGCATTTTGTAGATTTGACCAAAACTATGCAAATTCTTAGTTATCTTCTAAGTAAACTGTGATTTAAGAAAAATTGAAAATGCTTATGTTTATTTTGTATCTGAATCATCTTGAATTAAATCATATATTTACCTTATCATAGGGCAGGATTTAGGGATCATCAGTTACATAACTACAGTTTATAGCAGTTCAAGAGTTTACCTATTATAACAAAACTAATGCAAGTTTTTTTATAGCACTAGAAATAATGTAGATGAATCAACTTAGGTTGTGTATCACTGACAGACATTAAACTGTGGAACTTACTTAAACCAAACCTTAATGATACATGCTGGTAACTTAGCAACTTAGTAAGCTTAAATAGTAGAAACTATGCTGAGGGAACATTTACAATAAAGATTTATATGTCTAAATACATAGAGAGAAAGTGCACTTTTTCTGGCGTGTGTTGTTGCTTTTATTAGCATACTGACTTACATATTTATGTATGTCCAACAGACCAAACCCGAGTTAATTTAAACTGAAAACAGTTTAGAAAAGATTGTTTTATCTGTGTAAGATCTATGTACTTTTATAATATGGACTATTAAAAATTTACATGTTCTGCACATGGACAAAACAATTTTTTCAGTAGCCGTGTAAGGCAATATTTTTCCAGTTAATGTTAATTAGAAAGTGAAGTGAGTAAGACAGGAAGGTTTATCAGGGTTTATAATGGCTTAAGGTTTCATGAAGGAACTCTGTTTGCCAGATCAATTTGTGACAATTGATACCGCTGTTGCATTGTCACTTAAATTCATATTTTTGGGAAAACTTCATAACAGAAGTTTTTGAAAGGGCAGGATTCAAGACTGTTCCTAGAATTTAAATTCACTTCTTTTATTGACTCAGTTACCTGCTTTGTCAGTTCAGTATAAGAAATTGCCTAGTGAGACTTTCTCCACTCCTTTCAATATAAATACAAAGGGGGAATTGAGAGGAAACTCAAAAGCCTAAAAAACCATATTTTTGTTTCTGTGTTTTTTTCCATGAGCCATCCTGAGACATTAGATTTTTGCAGGAGAAAGGCTTGTTCTAAAAATTTCTTTTTTCTCATTCATTTACAAAGATAGTCAGATTTTTCTGCTGTATTGTATCAGTTGTTTTCTCACTTTTTCTCTGTCTCATGGTCTGTTTTGTTAAACTGGAATACTGATCTTGATGAATGTTGTTAGTGAGTGTGAAGAAATATTTATGGTATTTTTCCAAAAGCATCTCCCCAAGAAGAAAAACTCTGAGAGCCTTTCACTCACACATGCTTATTGAGAGGACCTTGTAGAACCTATTCCTCACTGCTGTTAATAGCTTTGTCATAAAATGTGTTGAGTTTAGGAGAAAGGGTAATCATACCTAAAAACATCCGTCACATCTAATTTAGCAGTTCAAACAGAGTTTGGGTGGTATAGATAGCTTTATCCCAAAATTAATTAAATTCGTACTACTCAATACAGCATAAAATACATTGTTCTAAAATCATAAATGATAACAGTTTTGGACAAACTATTAAGTACTATTATCGTTTTTCTATATAATGTTGTGAACACATTCTCGAGGCAAAAGTACATAAAAGAAAAATAAATGTTTGTTAAGAACATCCATGTTTAAAAAAATACAACAATTTAAGCTCAGCGTGAAGCACTGGTTTTCCAGGATCAAAAATAATTGGAATTGGAAAAATAAGTTGCATTTCACTTAATATAATTTGTGAAAATTGTAAGAACAGATGTAAAAAATAAGCCATCAGGTAACTTGAGCTTGAGGGAAGCAACTGATGCAAAGACTTTCCTAAGATGTTGTCACAGCTAATGTTACATTTTGTAAATTAAAGCTTTTTTCCTGTATTGAAAACAGTAATTATGCTTTGAATTGTTACTGGATTTTACTAATTTCCTATGGTAATAAAATAATTAAACATTATTAAATACCTTATTAAAATAGATCAAATGTTTAGAAATGCTGTGCATATATCTCTAATTTCAGAGCTTCACTAGATACTTCGAGCTGCATGGAAATGTGAGGAGCTCTCTGACAGTCTTGTAGGCCTGCCAAAGGGACAGCAAGCTCCCAGCTTTCTTCTGTGAACTGCAGTTACTGCACTGCTCAGAGCCTCCCTGCTACTGCACCTCAATTCCTGCCCTGCCTGTTCTGCAAATGGTGTGTGCCCTTCTGAGGTCTTCTGCAGGGATTCTTGGAAGACAACTTTGCCTTCTTTTACATATACATATATATATATAAAGTTATTCTCTTAGAAGCATAATGCACAATGACCTCAGAGAGTAGCAGTAGTGCTCTGGAAGAAGATGAGGTGAGAAAAGGAGCCCTGTCAGGGTCAACTGCTGTGGCTACGAAGTATCCAGATTGGCCTCTGTGCTTCTGACTCTCCAGAGACGTGAGCAGAAGAGCTGACAGGAGGAGGGTTTTGCCACCAATATGGAGCCCTGCATTTTATAAGCAGTGAAAAGGAATATAGCTAGCTGTAAATAGAAAGATGTATTGTGCTTAATTCTTTAGCCTCATAGAAGCCTCATATAAATGGCTTTGTACTTGTAGTAATATATCTTACTGAAGATATTTCACAGAATCATCTAGGTTGGAAAGGACTTTGAAGATCATCCGTCCAACAGATAACCTAGCACTGACAGTTCCCAACTACACCACATCCCTCAGCGCTATGTCGACCTGACTCTTAAACACCTCCAGGGATGGGGACTCCACCACTGCCCTGGGCAGCCCATTCCAATGACTAACAACCTGTTCTGTAAGGAAATGCTTCCTAATATCCAGTCTAAACCTTCCCCGGCACAACTTGAGGCCATTCCCTCTTGTCCTATGACTTATAACTCGGTTAAAGAGACTGATCCCCAGCTCTCTGCAACCTCCTTCCAGGTAGCTGTAGAGGGCGATGAGGTCTCCCCTCAGCCTCCTCTTCTCCAGACTAAACACCCCCAGTTCCCTCAGCCGCTCCCCATACGACCTGTGCTCCAGACCCTGCACCAGCTCCGTTGCCCTTCTCTGGACACGCTCGAGTCATTCAATGTCCTTTTTGTAGTGAGGGGCCCAAAACTGAACACAGGAATCGAGGGGCGGCCTCACCAGTGCCGAGTACAGGGGTCAGATCCCTTCCCTGTCCCTGCTGGCCACGCTGTTGCTGACACAAGCCAGGATGCCATTGGCCTTCTTGGCCCCCTGGGCACACTGCTGGCTCCTGTTCAGCCGGCTGTCAGTCAACCCCCCCAGGTCCCTCTCTGACTGGCAGCTCTCCAGCCACTCCTCCCCAAGCCTGTAGCGCTGCTGGGGGTTGTTGTGGCCCAAGGGCAGCCCCCGGCATTTGGCCTTATGGAAACTCCTCCAGTTGGCCTCCATCAGCTTCCTGGGCACCAACATCAAGCTGACAGGCCTGTAATTTGCCAGATCATCCTTCCGACCCTTCTTATAGATGGGCATCACATTGGCCAACTTCCAGTCTGTCAGGATCTCCCCAGTCAGCCAGGACTGCTGGTAAATGATGGAAAGTGGCCTGGTGAGCACCCCAGCCAGCTCCTTCAGCACCCTCGGGTGTATCCCATCCGGTCCCACAGACTTGTGTGTGTCTGTGTGATGCAGCAGGTCACTGACTGTCTCTTGGAATGCAGGGGGGTTGTTCTGCCAGTCTCTGTCTTCTGGATGAGGAGGCTGGATTCCCTCAGTACAACCAGTCTTGTTATTAAAGACTGAGGCAAAGAAGGCATTACGCACCTCAGTCTTTTCCTCATCACTTGTTACCATGTTTCCTCCTGCATCTAGCAGCAGATGGAGGCTCTCCCTGGTCTTTCTTTTGCTGTTGACATACTTACAGAAACATTTCTTCTTGTTCTTGATTGCTGAAGCCAAATTAATTTCCATCTGGGCTTTAGACCTCCTGATTTCCACCCTGCATAGCCTCACAGCATCTTTGTAATCATTGTGTGTGGCTAGCCCCTTCTTCCAAAGGCCATAAACTATCCTTTTCTCTCTGAGTTGCAGCCAAAGCTCCCTGTTCAGCCAGGGTGGTCTTCTCTGGCACTGGCTTCTCTTACAGCACCTGGGGACAGCCTGCTCCTGAGCTATTAACATTCCTTCTTAAAGAGCGCCCAGCCATCCTGGGCACCTATGCCCTTCAAGATCATCTCCCAAGGTATCCTTTCATGCAGGTGCCTAAACAAGACCGGTAAGCCATTTTGAAGTCAAGGGTGTCAGTCCTGCTTAATCCTCTCCTGGCCTCTCTAAAAATAGAGAACTCTATTTCATGATTGCTGTGCCCTAGTTGTCCTCCAACTGCCACATCATCCACCAGTCCTCTGTTCACAAAGAGGAGATCCAGCAGGGTACCTTCTCTCACTGGTTTTCTCATCAGCTACGTCAGGAAGATATCTCCCACACATTCCAGGAATCTCTGGGACTGGTCCCGCTCTGCTGTGTTGTATTTCCACATGTCTGGGAAGTTAAAGTCACCCACAAGAGCAAGGGGAAGCAATCGTGAGATTTCACCCAAAGGCCTATAGAATATTTCATCCACCTCTCTGTCCTGGGTGGGTGGCCTATAGTAGATTCCTAATACAACATCTGTCCTGTTCCTTCCACCTAATTCTATCGCAACGACATTCTATCCTGTCTTCACTATTTGTACTCAAAGCAATCATAACAGTCCCTAACATACAGCGCCACCCCACCACCTCTCCTTCCTTGTCTATCCCTCCTAAAGAGCTTGTAGTCATCAATTCTCACACTCCAGTCATGTCAGACATCCCACCATGATTCTGTAATAGCCATAACATCATAATTTTCCTGTTTCATCACGGCTTCAAGCTCCTCCTGTTTGTTACCCATGCTGTGTGCATTGGTATACGTGCGCTTCGGATGGGCCGATGTTCTGCCTCCTTTCTCCTTCAAATCTAGTTTAAAGCTCTGCCAATAAGCCCAGCTAACTCCTGCTGCAAGATTCTCTTCCCTCTCTGGGACAGGTGCATTCTGTCTAATGCCAAAGGGTCTGGTGCCCTGTATACCAGCCCATGATTGAAAAATCCAAAGCCCTGATGGAGCCACAAGTTCATCTAATGAGTTCTCCAGTATTCTTGTTCATCCATCCCCTCAACTGAAGGGATGGAAGAGAATACAGTTTGTTCCCCTGACCCCTTAATCAGTTTCCCCAAGGACCTGAAATCTCTCTTCATTGCTTTAGGACCTCTCCTGGTAATGTCAATCACTACCTACCTGAAAAAAACAGAAGGTAGTTGTCCTTGGGTCTCACTAGAGCGGGGAGTTTTGCTGTGAGATCCTTGACACGGGCCCCAGGAAGGCAGCAGACTTCCCTATGAAGCGGGTCTGGTCTGCATATGGGTCCTTTGACACCCCTCAGAATGGAGTCACACACTACAATGACTCTTCTGGGGCTCTTAACAGAACTGTTTTTAATACCTGGTCTAGAATGACCCATCCTTGGTGGACCTTGGTCTTCCTTGTTTGTCTCATTTTCTTCCTCCTTCTCATCTTCATTCAAAAGTTCCAGGGCCCTGAATCTATTGTAAAGGGGCACCATGGAGGGTGAGGGAGATCAGGAGAGGATTTTCCTGCTAATTTGCTGTCCTTATTGCTTCTACAATATATAAATGGTCTTAAGAGGGTTGCTAATTATGTTGGTCTGCCTTTTGGGAGCATGCATCCGGAACAGAAAGCAGTATCTTCTTGAGACGTCTGTTAATTTCTGCTTTTTGAGTGATTTATTGTTTCTTGAATAATTAACCTTTGTGCTTAAAGGCAGTTATCATTCCTTTTGTCCTACTCTCTTCCTAGCCTTGACTGAGTTTAAATCATCAGTTGCTGCACTAAAGCAATGAACATATTGCTTGCATTGTGTAATAAGATATTTTACAGTGTTTTCACAAATTTGGGTATTTTGAATGGCAGTTCTACAATTCCAAATGTCTTCCAGTTAATAAACAAAATAAATAAATGTGCAATAAAGCAGTAAACAGATCATGAATCTGAATCACTTCTTGTTTTTATAGCTGAATTTTTCAAGGAAATTAGTTTATGAACTAGATTTTGAAGTCTGGACTCCATCAGTCTTGAGGAGAAAGAGCTGTAATTACATTCTCTCTCGATTTATGATGTGTATCTGCACTCCTTTTTTAGATTTTTTAATTCTATTATATTGAACTTAATTTTACATGACAAGTAGCAGGATAATGCAGATAAGTAACAGAATAAATATAATTGTTCTGTGAAGACCCCCACAGTTTGCTGTAAGGATATGTGTATGTTGTAGTCACTCACGAAGACTGCAGCCTGTGAGGATGCATCAAAACTAGCTTTAGATTCTTGGCTAGGGTCCTGCAAACAGGAGTCTCTCAATAACCCAAAACTCAAGTGGATGGAATTCTCCTTGTTTTATCCATTTAGATGGATTTTATTTTGCAGCTTACACTGAGCTGCAAACTACTGCAATGGATGCCCTCTTTCCAATACGATTTTGTTACTTTTGCTGTAAATGAGCTGAAGTCCTAGGACCAGGTTTAGTATGGATATACATCTTAGCTAGAAGGAAGATCTGCAATTTTGTCAGTACTTTCTCACAGATTTCTCTTCTTTGCTTTCTTGATCTTTGAAATACTGAAATTTGGTCCACCAAAATGTGTCTGTGAAAAAGACAAATGTGGTCATAATGTGATAGAAATGTTGACTAGAAATCATGAGATGATCTTGAGACTTTTGCAGGAACATCCTCTGCAGCTCTGGCCACCCCATCCAAGAAAGATCAAATCCAGCTAATGTGTGCTGAGGGCATCTGTCAGTGATCCTTTATAAAATGACTACAAAATAAAGCAGATACTCAGCATTGCAATTTTGGATTGCATTTACATTAGTAAACTCAGGAGCTGGGGCACCCATGTCAGCACTCAAGTCCATCTCCATGGTCATTGAGCACTGGATTAATCATGCTGCGCAGTTGTAGCACTGTCCCATGCCAACCAGCACTCTCTCGACAGCATTGGGGTTATCGTGGATCAGGGCCCTGCCCAGGCAGTCCCCTTCTTCTTCTTTTGTTGGTTGGCCTCACATCCAGAGAATAAGCCTAGGTCTGTTCTGTTTGCTAGCACGGGCTGTATCCCACTGTGCGCTCTTCAGGCCATATCCACCAGCTCCAGCATTGTAAACAGCCCACAAGTTTGAAGCATGTTTTCTTCTTGATACCTCTTGCCCCTTACTAAAAGACTACTCTTTTCACTCAGCTAGAGTTCAGTGCTCCCAGTGTTGTTGGTAATGCACGTGAGCATTGGTGGTCACTTAGAAAGAGGGACAAACTCATTGCACCCCTTTCCCCTCACACAAAAATTAAGGCACACAAGAAGAACTTGCATCTGGTCTACCTGCAAGGAAGGAGGGATTTATTAATACCAGCTCGTGCTATTTTTGACACTACCAAAGAAAATGAAAAAAAAATGTGTTTAATTGTGGTGAACCTGTCAATTCCATAAGAGAAATTATGTTCTTTGTGTAGAGGAGATGCAGTGATAAATCACAGTAAATAGTAATTGCAGATAGTATGCCGCTTTTAGCAAGTGCAAATCACAGATATCACCACCTTTTTATTAGTAACCCATAAGATATATAGACAAAAAGACAATATGCCTTTTTTTGGTTACTAGTGAACAGATAATGTCCATGATCTGCACTTTATATTTGGCATGGGATAATTTGCAAATAAAAGTAAAACTGAAAGGAATATTACTGTTTCACTGCACAATGGTTTCTTAAAAATAAATTGCAAATCGAAGGCTTTAAGTTGCTAATATGTCATCCAAGAAATATTAGACTTGAAAGAGGATGAATAGTTTTAATTATGTGTAAATAGATTCATTAAGAGGAATGCAAAGGTCCAGCAATTATTCATCCTCTGAGATTAGATTAAGAATATTGTGTTTAGAGTCTTGTATCTTAATAGAACACTTTAATTTCTGTTTATACCTATTATTCTATTTCAAATGCACATTAATCTTCTTCTCAATGAAATGTGTCCATTTATCCAAGAAGAGGAACTGTTATATGTGCCTAGCTATTCATGCAATTATTTGAAAACAACAGTGATTTTAATTTTAGGTTGGCAATAAATACATTTTACTTTGTACTTGGTATTGCTGCCTTGAGTATCTCTAGACACTGTTGAGCATGAGAAATTCTCTGCTCTAGAAGAGAAAAAATGGCTTTATAAACCAGGGGATTATTGATGGCATTTATATATACCTTGTCAGTTCATCTGCTCAAATATAATAGTTACTTTCTTTCTAATGTTTTCTTTCCTGTATGAAGTTATTTAGCTGAGCTTAATTTATTATAAAGAGAACATTTACACATATTTACAAGATGCTTCTTGTATGTGATGCAAATATCTATTTTCATACACAGAATCATTTAAATAGACATACAAGTGGAGTTCAGAAACAAGCTAGAAAGCATTCACTTTTGAGTATTTTAATTATATATATATAAAACATATTGACAAGTGGTAATAATGGTGTAAAAGCTTTCTCATAAGTACTGTCACTTTTAATTATACAACTGTAAATATGATCGGAATCAAGGCTATTACATCCAGACTTGATAATCTAGGATAACATTGCAGTCTCACTGGCAAATTAGTCTGAATTATAGATCTTAATATATTCCCACACAGTTGCTTTGTATGTTCTTGTGTTTCTCAGGGGGCTTGAATATCATGGTTACCAAAAGACAGAAAACACAACACAGTAGCTGAGAAATGGAAAGTATTTGGTGCCCCCAACCGGCCTCAGTTGAAGGGAAACCATTGTAAGAACATTCACTTTTTTTTTTTTTGTGTTAGTCAACATTTTGTGTCTGAATTTCTTCAGAGTTATGGTTATACTGTCAGGTATCACAAGAAAAAAAGACAGCTACACCCTTCTCTTCTGTATTTCTGCTTCTGTTGCATCTCTCTTTCACACCATGCCAAGTTGGAAGTCCAAGTCCAGGATCCCAATGCAACTCCTGTCTATAAGTACCAAGTTGCACTTCTGGTTACCTGTAATTTAAATGTAACATATGTGAGGGAGTCAGAAAGCTGCCAGAAGCAAGCAATGGGATGGAAGGAGGCACAAAGAAAAACAAATAGTCCTGTTAGGGTTCTAAATTTTAGAACTGTAATTCTAGAATTCTGATGAATTACTCTTTTTAGTCAAATCTGACCACCAGCTTTTTACTTTTCCCATTGATTCTGGGATTAACTGGCTCTACATCCCCCTTGGATTAACTGGCTCTACCATCATCTGTTTTTCTGATGATTGCTGTCTCTTCCTCCCCAGTTTAGTTTTGTGTAAGGTGCCCAAAGTGTTTTTCAAGTCTTTTTTTTCTGCTGCTGTCATGTCAGTGGATGATCTTGAACACAGACTCTGTCATCATCTGTGTGCTAATGACTCAGAGGTCTGCTCCAGACCTACTGTCTTCTATCCAGGACCTATTTGCTGTTATCTCTTCTTTCACAATGTCTAACTGAAATTTGAGTTGAATTAATTTTTTCCTATTCAAATGCTTTCCAATATCTTATTTCTTGATGGGTATGGAAAGCTTTCTCTCTCTAAACTAGCATGTTCCCTAATGGTCTGAGTGACATCTTTGACTCAGTCTTCTCCATAGCAACTCATTGCCAGACCATGACAAGTCTTGCAGGTCACCTCTCTACATGATCTCCAAGAGACCTCTCTCTCCCTCTCATCCACAGATGTAAATCCCTTATTTCATCCTCACCATCTTGCATTGTAGTTACTGCTAAATCACATTCTCTTGCCTTGACAGGTGCAGTTCTGCCCTTACAATATCCACGTAAAATAAAGATGATACAATGGTCTGTCTGGCCAGTCTATTTTGCAGTCTCACCCTTGTCCATGAATCACTCCACTGGCTCCTGTGTCTGTACTGCATTATACTTAAATGCTTGTCTTCCATTTTAAATCTGTTTCTTAAACAGTCTGAACACAGTTCATCAAACTTGTTCTAATGTGCAGTAGAGTTCCTTGATTAATATATACTAAGACAAATTATATGAAAAATGCATCATTTTCTCATCAGTTCAGAGTTTTCACTTATGAGTCACAAGTTATTTCAAGGATTTAAAAAAAAGTAAAAGAGGGAAAAAGTGGTTTGGTAAAATGGTACTGAAATCGCAGAATCACAGAAATGTGAGCTGGAAGAAACTTCTGGAGGTCATCCAGTCATCCCACTCAAAGCATAGGTATTCCCAACTCCAGAGCATGTCAGCCATGAGTTTGTCTATCCAGGTCTTGGCAATATTCAGGAGTGATGTTCCACCACCTTTATGGGCAATCTTGTCCAGGCTGCATTAACCCCCAGGGAGGGTGTCCAGCCTGAAACTCCCAAGGCACAATTTGAGGTCATTGTCCCTTATTATTCCATTGTCCCTTATTATTCCATCCATTGTCCCTTATTATTCCATTCCAAGAGTTTGGCTTCACCAACTTTGCAACTTCCCTTCAAGTAGCTGCAGGCTGTTATTAGATTACCTGTTAGCTTCCTTTCTGCAGGACCGAACAAGCCCAACATCCTCAACCTATTTCCACAGGTCATTTGTTGTAGTCCCGGAGCATTTTGGTTGCTGTCTACTTTTTTCTTCCTGAGTTCCTCCACATCTATCTTGAACTGGGATCCCAAAACTGAATGCTGTTTTCAAATGCACCCTCAGCAGTGACAAGTAAAGGGGGATAATGAGTTCCCCCTGTGATGTTTGCACTCCTTGTAATGTAGGCCAGTGTGCTTCCCCCTGCAATGGCATCATACTCTTGGCTCTCATTCACCCTGGCATTCACTGTAACCTCCAGGTCCTTTTTAGCAGGGCTTAAACATTATGCCATTGCTTCATGCCAGCAATTTGCTATCTGTGGCAAACTGTATGGTCAGTGTCATCTTCTCTTTTCATTTATTATGGCATACTGGGTTTTTTTGATTGGTTGCTTCAGTTCTCTTTGAATTTCTTTGTAATGTGAAGCAATGAAAAATGTTAAAATACTGTTCCCCAGGACAGTGATCATAGTGTTCTTTATTCCTTCTTTTTTTGGGGGGTAATTGCTCTGACTTTTTTTTCCTGTTTTCAGGAAAAATATTTTCATTATAAAATAAATGAAAAAATGGCCCTTCAAACTTTGTCTCTTTTTCCAAACCTACAAAACCAGTTCTTACTTAATAATTCAGTTCTGTTCCACTGATTTCATTTTAAAAGGAATAGAAAAATAGTTAGATTTTCTTATAGTTTCATTGTAGTGTTGATATCTGGTTTACTCATTTAATATTTATTAAATATGTGCTGTTGATGTTGGAAGAGCACAGAATATGTGTAACTAGTCAGTGCCCAACAGTAATGTCTTTAGTCACCTGTCCAATGTGCAGGAATGGTTTAGGCCCTACTGGCATGAAGGGAAGTTCATGCCCTTTCAGTGTTGTAAGCCTTGGTAGGCATGTTAAGGATGTCAGACTATTCCTGTCGTCTCCTTTGCCTTGAACATTCAGCAGTTTGAAGCTCATACCTGTGCGGGTTTAGCACAATAGCAATACTGCAGAGCTGTGCTAATATAGATGCAAGTAGCCACTGATATTAATGTAGTGACACCACAGTGCCTCTGTAAAGATTCTTTCTACTTATTTGCTTACCCCCAGAATCTATGCATAGTTAAAACATAATTTTCTGTGCTTCTGTGGCAGAGGATGTGTCAAAACCCCACTGTTTGGCAGTGAATTCAAGGAAGCACAAGAAGAGCAGATCCCCAGGCATCCCAGTCTTTCCTGCAGGTGGATCTACAAACAGAAAAATACATAATTAATCTGAAGTGTAAGATGATTAGAAATAAATCAGAACAAGTAGAACTTGCATTTTACAAACCATGTGTTTTGTTACATTAAGGTTTTTCATATCTGTGGACTTACTGTTGATAATTTGTTATTTTCTCACACTTGCGTTTTTATTCAAATTCATTTGTATTTTTTGCATCTGATGTTTAACTCTTTGGATCTATTCAAAACATTATGGGGAATCATTCTTACTGGTCTGTGCTGAATCACTGTGGCTGATCAGATGGGAGAGGCACCTCATTTAACAGTGGCAACAAGCAAGTCTTTCTGCCACTCATATTTCACTCACATACATAAAACCTACTCTAGGTGCTGCTCAGCCAGTCACTGTCACCCAGTATTTAAATGTTTGTAGTGAACATCAAAGGAAACAAATACTGACTGAAGTTCATACTTTTGAAATCATACAGCTTCTTTGTAGTAGGTACCATTTGCTATTTGTTCTTTGAATGTAAGCCACCTCTAGGGATCAGAGCTAGTGCCAAATTAATATTTTGGCTTTAAAATGACTTCCAATTATGTGGGCTGGAATACCTCCCTAAAAGTCTCCAAACAGCATATGTAATCACTACTTTGTATTTCAGTGTAATCTGAAATAGCTTGGATATTAAAATGGAGTTCATAAGGGGAATTGTGACTGCCCTCAGTCACAACACCAGAGATTGTTTCTGTGGATCTGAAAAGTTCTGCTTGCTGTTAAGTATTCTTCTGCTATCATTTCCACATATTCTTTGCAAACTGAAAGGCTAGAATATCCAATACTGCACATTAATTTTCTGGGTTTGTTTTGCATGTCCCATATTCCGACAGTAATTTGTCATGTCATATGTTTGTTTGTTTGTTGTTTTTTAAAAGTTAATTTTCCTGGTTTACAAGGGTCTTGGATTGTTAATAGTATTTCCTTCTATTTTTGATGCAGTGTGCCTTCTCTCTTGTTGACCCATGTTCTTTAAATTCTTTTCTGGAGTCTCCCAAACTTACTGACATTATTTCTGCAAACTGTTGCCTAGTATTAGGCATAAACAGACATTTACTCTGTTTTGATTTGTTCTTTACAAGGTAAACTAATGAAATTAGTCATGTGGCAGGACAGTTAAAAAATGCTTACTACTTACATATCCATTTAAAACCTTTTATGAAATATGACATTTTTAAGAAAACTATTCACTGTAGGTGTTGCCAAGGAGAAAAAGGTCTCATATTATTTATCATAACTTTTTTTTTGTAGATTTTTTTTGCAAGTATATCATAAACAATATGAGTATATATTGTTTACCCATACAATTTCAGTAACAAAACACACTGATTATTATCTATCTTAAATCTAAAACATTACTTTCTGCATAGTGAAAAAAACTTCACTGTGTTGTCTGGAGATCAACCTATTTGGTGGATGTTATTTTTTTCAGCGTAGGAATGCAATTGAAGAAACATGGAGAGTAATGTAGGCTCGCTCAAGGAGGAGTGCTCATGTTGCTGTTTGAATAGCTCTTGCCAATGGCTCGGGAAAGGTGGGGAAAGAACAAGCCTTCAGCTGCACCAAGGCTGAATCAGTGCTCTCAGGAAGCAGAGAGAGAAAAGGAAAACAAGACTTGTCCTGACATCTTCCCTAGGTTGGGGACCATTTTCCTTCAAATCCTTGGGTTATGTGTTCTTGTGAATAGCAGAGGAGACCATAGTCAGGATGTCTGTAGATGCTTCTGGGCTCAGGTGTACCTCGCTGCTGTGGCTGAGGGTGGGTCTGCTCTTCATCTGTTGGTCACACATATGCAAGTAGTGGAACCAGCCTATGGCAGATTTTTTTTTTAAATTGGGAAGGGAAGAGGAATCCTGTAGAGATTTGTATCTAAACATTTCCAGAAAAGGAAGGGGGGCAAGGGTACGTTCTTGAGCAGGGTCTGAATAATTTTTGTGGTGAAATCTGTTTGGTGCTTTACTTATTTTGTTCATTTTGTACAAAGTAGAGGTTGCATTGGAAATGTTTCTGCATCTGAGAAAAGTAATACTGAATTTTGGCATGCCTCCTAAATTATTCTGTCTGTAAGTCCCAGTGAGGTATCTTACATGTTATTTATTGGCTTACTTGTGTAAGGTATGTAAGGTTGCCTTCAGGTGCATCAGATGGCGATTTGTCTTGTGAGTTCTTACCAGCAGTAAGAGTCAGTAAAAGCTGAATCTGGATATTGCTTCCTTGCTGAACATTTTCCAGAAAATGTGTTGTTTGTACAGCTTTCTAAAAAAAGGGGAAAAAAAACCCTGATGTTCAGAGGAGCCTGTTGGTTGTTTCCCGTTTGTGGCTTTTGAGGCCTGACTAGACTGGTGAGAGTTGGTGAGAGGATGTAAAAGCACTTAATCATGCAGAGCCCATACTGAGAAGGTGAAGATAGTACTGCAATAATAAACTTCTTCCTTTCAGGGTTTTCCCAATATAAAAATAAATGCTTTTGCTGTTGAACTAAAATGGTAAGTAAAAGGTACCCATGAAGGAAGTGAGAAATGGAAGTGACTCCATCATTGTAGTAAATTGGTATCATCCTTATTTCTTTAGAAGTGCTACACTTGGGTCTGAGTGAAGGAAAAACATCTTTCACATACAAAGAAACAGCATAACAATTTAGATGTCGGACAAAAAAAGAACAGCATTGTGGTTTTTTGAATGCGATTTTTTTTTTTTTTTTGGTGATCTAGGCCTTCAGAAAACTATCTCTAAGGAGAAAATCAAAGGAAACATCAGGATTATCTCTGTGTGCCACATATGTTTACCTCTAGGCAGGTATTCAAAATGCCCTTCTGTCTTTCTGTGATTATGACTATTTGGGGAAAGAAGAATGTAAGGTCCCTATTAAAAATTTTCTATGTTTTAGAAACCAAAGGAAATAAATTTAATGTAGTTATCAAGCGCATCAGCAGGGAAATGTTATATGTTACAGGAACTGGCATATAGCATACTATAACATTTTAACATCGGCATAGTCGCTCTTTTTTGCTTTTCAATCTTGTTATCTCCATGTGCCAGCATGAAAGAGATCAAGAAGAGACCAGCTCTGACAAATTTGAGGCCAGTTCCAATTCTGTACATCTGCAAACACTTCTTTTCCTGGCTGGATGTACAATTACCTAGTGTAATCCCTGGCAGATTACTCCTTGTTAAAAATCCACTAGAGAACTATAAAAAAAGGTCAGAGAAATAGAAATTACTAGTCTAAACACTAGTTTACAAATACTGTCCGTTACTACTAGAATGATTATATATGCAAGTAACGTGAGGGTTTTAACTATAAAACTACCGGGTTTTAAATTAAAGTGATTTTGCCTCACTTAGATGCAGACCTAAAAGAACAGTGAGTCCTGCTAGCTTAAATAATTTTATATCTTCAAGAAATTTATCTGCTTTCCTACAGAAAAGTCAAAGGCAGTTGTTATTCTTAATTTTTTCCAAGATACACTAGCATTGTTTTTCAGTTTGTTTCTGATTTCCAGATTTTCCTGTTATTCATGACGCTTACCACTGCTGCTTATATTCGCTGTGTTCTGACCTTGTAGTCTCACCAAAATAGCCAATATTGTAACTGAAATGTCATTAGTATTTGAACTCGCTTGCTCCAGCTTTGAAGTGGATGAAGCAAAAAGCATTCTAGCAAGCTTGATTATTATTTGAACTGCTCCATCATTATATGCTAGATTCCTTATTGGTTCTGTTTGTCATCCTTTATTTTTTATATATTCTGCACATTTTGCTTTTTCTTAATCTTTATAACTAGCTCCTGCCCATAATATCATTAAAAATTACTACCTAGATGTAAACATGTGTTCCTGAAGTTAGGTGTCTATTAGATGTATCTGTTCTGTCAATTTTTGGATGAGGTTGTAAAATAACAGGGGTGGACCTTACATGTTCTAGTACATCTTGTATCCAGACTTCTCCCACAGCCCCACATAATTCTTACAGAAGACCTACATTCCACAAATGGAGAGAGACAGAACATCCCAGGTGTTAACCTTCAACCTGTTAAATTCTCTTCAATTATCTGCTTTCTAGTGTGCAGAGAAGCACTTGAAGATAAGAGATAAAAATCTGTAGCAGAAGAAGTCATCAAAGACCCAGACAATAATGGCACCTATAAACTTGTCAGCTTGATTGCTAATCACTGATGAGATAAAGGCTAACAATAATGTCCAAATTAAAAGACTATGAAATAGAAGTAGTAGAAATGTAGTCAGCTACAAAGGGCATCCAAATCTGGAAAGATAAATCTCCTTGGATACAGAAACGAAATGAAGCTCAGGCTCCTGGGGTCAAGCAGAATCATTAATTTTCTAATTACATCATAAAATGTCATAGCAGTTTCCATTCACTCTTATCAACTCACATTTTGCTTAGTTCACAATATCCCACCTGATTTTGCCATAGTTACTAATGTACTTTTAGTATTATTGATAAATAACCACTGCTGCCTCTTCATGTTTTGGTTTCAGACTTCGGTCTCATAAAACCTTAGCATTAGAACAAATAATGTTTAGAGAGAGTAAAATTTTGTCCTTGAAGTTGCAGGAAAAAGACATAGTCTACTACAAAAATCATACAAATTCAAAGTATTTTTGAGGCATTTACTCTTTATTCACACTGACCTTTTCTTCCACTTTTAGGTGATAGAAGGTTTCTGTGAACTGCTCATTTACAGACATTCAGAAGTTTTATAATGTCTGGGTGTGAGAGTGCTCTTTATCCGACACCAAGTTCTTCTATTATGTATTACGAGTACATAAAAGAAATGAGGAAGACCTATAGGTGAGCCTTGTCAAGTAATCTGTTTCCTTATAAAGGAATGAGTTGATAAATCTGAAGTTTTCCATGTAAAATCCTTCATTTGTGTTATAAAGAAACCAAGCAATTTAAAAAATTTACATCAGGCTTTCACACATTTGTGTGGATCTTGGACAATGTATACAAGGGTTGTCTTTACCTCCCCTATGATTTTTAGGAATCACTGGAGGAGAGGAGAAGAGGACTTGTGCTTTTATTTTCTATTCTTGTTGATTCTATTCTTATCTTCTATTACATATAAGATAGCAAAGTTCACTCCAGTAGCATTTGTTATGCTATAATGTTTACTTCTACTTCTCTTTTTTATATGTAGGGTCTGAAATCTGAAATATCCATTCTAGCATATTCTATTTTTCCCTGTGTTAGGAAATATCTAATATGAACTGATGTTTAGGTACCATTCTTTCTGCTCAGCAGAATGTCTGAAAAATACTCCAAAGGTCATATTTTAAAGTGTCTCCATCCTTTGCATGATCAAATCCGACAGTTGTAGCCCAGGAAATGTTCTTTCAAATGAATGAAAAGGCAAGATATGTGAATGAAATCTTTGCCCATTCTGAATAAATTCATTTTAGGGTGACATTTTTGTCAGATAGGAACACGTGAAAGAACTCCTTATACTAATTTATAGATCCTGAGGGAAATCTAGCTCTCTGTTTAGTCTGTAGTAATTGCCTTGTTGAGTGATCATTTAACAAGCATTTAATAGTTTAACAAGAATGTAGTTATCACTATTATTTGATGGGTCATATAAAAATATTATTGGTGTCAAAATTTGTTGTACTGTTCTTCCTATATACTGATTTTCTCAGATTAAATAAGAGATTAATTAAAGTTTTGTTTCTTGCCTAGCACTTCCCAACTTTTTCTTCACATCTATTGATCGATATGTTGTAGTTTATCTTTCACTGCTGAGATAGGTCACCATATTAGCTTTGAACGTTTGAGCTTCCTGAAGAATTTCATTTTTTATATACAGAAAACTAGCAGACTTGAAGTTGACAAGCAGGGATTGAAGACATCAGGAAATACAGCATCTGATTAAATAGTGGTCATAATATTTTGGTGCTTGGGCAAATTAAATCTGACATGTATGATTTAAAGACTGGAGCTTATCCTTGGGGTATTCTGTCAGAAATCATTCTTTATGCCATTGATGAAACCTGAATTTATTGTAATTAAGATACTAATTTTGATTAATGCCATGTATAACTCATCTTCTAGCATGAATTCATAGATTCATGCATTGGTGATATGCTTTAGTGTTACCATTTTTTAAGTACAGTTTGGCTATACCTAAAGCTGTTTCTCTATTTTACTAGTTGTTTTAACACCAAGAATTATTCTGTGTTAAATCTAGTCTATTTATCTCACTACATATACATAAAAGAATGGAACCATTAACATCCTGAAGATATCAGAAGCAGATTTGAAAATGCATGCTTTAAAAACCTCCTCTGCCAATTAATTAAAATCTTTGAAACATTTGAACTCATTTGAGGAAAGATGCAAAGTGCTAAGAAAGGAGAGAAAAAGAGACCAGTGTCTTTTGCAGGGTCTGTGAAGAGTCTAGGTCCAATTTTGATTTATGTGGATTATAGAATGTCGGTGACAGCTGCTGGTTGAGCATTACATGGCAGCATATTGAGATGTTCAGACGTACATTTTGGAATACTATTTTCAAGTCTATACATATTCAATCTGCAATAAATGTGAAAAGGATTACTGTGCTCTTGTTGTCCGAGGTTAGAATGAATAATGCCATGGTAGATCCAAAGAATTTATGAGGAAGGAAGTCTTGAAAGGCAGGATGATTTCTTTGCATCTTTCTGTAAATTGTTCCATTAGGATTATAAACCAGTGAGTAAAATGTTCAAGTTCTCTGGTATTGCAGGTTTTTGTACATATTCATTATTCTTTATATAAGCATGGACAAAGAGGTGGAACTAAAGCAGCCTGTCTTGCATTCCGTCTTCTGTGTTTCACTAGCTGCACACTCATTTAGGTGATATTTAACTTGATAATGATTATTTCAATATAGTCTAAATTGGTGGTATCAGGGAGCAATCCAGGAATAGTTGAATGATTTAGTACCAAATTATCAGATAGAGAGGGAAGCACTGAGAAGTTCGCTTGCATGGTTGTTCAAATTTGTATGTTCTGCACAAATAATCAGACTGAAGTAGAAACAGTATATAATCTTCCTCATCTGTCTTCTCTGGTACTATATTCAGCAGAAGAATACTGAGCCCTAAAACATCTGAAATGAGGAGGAAAATGGAACTTGAGGCTGACACTGTCAAACTGGCTTGAAATTAGCTAGACAGAGTCAGGCAACTTTTTCAAACTGTTGCAAATGAGCAAAAGGTAGAATATATAGTTGCACTTTTAGCTGAAATGTTTTCACTAGTCAACAGTCACATTTCCTGTCACAAAATCTGTTTTGTGAGTTTTCTACATAAAGTAAGAAGAAAAGAATAAAAATTGTCCACATGCATGCATATAATAGTAAATAATCTGCCAGACTGTTCTGGGCTATGCTACACGGCAATGATACTCAGCTAGATCCCACCTAATTTTAGGAACGTAACTAAGAAGGCTAATTTACATTTACTGACCATCTACCAAATATCTGCTCATAACTTACCAAGAAAAATAGGCAACTCTAGAAGACAATTCACATCTTAGCAGAACTGAATTTCTTCGGGAAGTTTCTCTTTGTCTCTACCAACTGTAGCGGAGAATGCAGAGCAACTGTGCCCCCCTAGCCCGGGCACCCTGGTACCTGAAATCAGTTTTAGATGAATGTGGACTGGAATATGTTCTAATATGGACAAAGTCAAACCAGGTTTATTTAATGCATCACTGTACACTTGCAACAGTGTTCATTGTTTGTGATAACACACTTTTATCTTGGGATGTCTTTATCTGAGGGAATTGTTAAATCTTTGCCTTCTGAAAAATATATTCCAAAGAGTGCACTAAACTAGAGAGTTCTAGTCAGGTTTGAATGTTGGTTGCAGTGTTGCATGTCTTGAACAACAGACTTAGATGCCTGCTCTCTGATAAACTGTGATAGAAGAAGACTGTTAACCTAGAAGGGTGTTTAGTCATTTTTCTATTGCTTGTTCAACAACGGTTGGCATTGAGTGGAATTATACTGCAACATTTACCTAAACTACATTTATATTAATCCAAATCTAAATGATGCCCCATTTTAATTTCTTGAGAGGGCCAGAAAACTTCCTTGTTGAGTTATGGCATAAATGGGCCCATCAGCACTATGCCAAAGCAGAACTTCAGAGCTAGTAAAAATTACCACTGTGTTAAGTATGCATTGATTTTTGCCTTTTATTTACTGCTGCATGAGTGAACTTAATTATGCTTCTCGTGTTCTGAGAAAAGAAGAAATTTTAGTAACCAAAGTTCAATCACTGTATTGTTTGGGTAGTTGATAAGAAAGCAGATTCTTCACTTCTTTGACCATGTGAAGTTGATGATTCCAGCAGGATGGGTACACTGCTTTTTTTGGTTCTGAGTAGTTTATTGCTTATTTAGCATGAGCATTTAGTCACAGGCAGGACAGGGGAGAGTGCATTTATACCTGGTGGACAGATAGTAGAAAAGCTGTTCATTTTTACTGTCCATACAAATGGTGGAAAAATTCTGATTAACAGTTGCATCCATTTTGTCTGTCTACTTACACTGTTTTATGTGCCTTTTGTATTTCTTTCCCCAACAGTTTAACTGTATAGAGTGAAGAAACTGCTCTTATATCCTTATGTTATTATACTTCTCTGACCTCTAGAGTTGCATATGTCTTCTATATTTAGGATTGTGCTGTGTGAGGTGCCTGAAGCATGAGTATGTGACTGCTAGTAAGACATGAGTTAAAAAAAAAAAAAAAAAAGAAGAAAAAAAAGAAGAAAATTTGGTATTAGGGTTAGATATCATAAGGATAATCTTAAAGAGTTTACAGATGATATCTTGGAGCCTGCATAAACAGGGTGGATTTTTTTTCTGGGTTCATGACCATGGTATTGTGATAACTGTCAACTGAGGTCAGGGAGGAGGCAAAACCAGTTTCTGGTGTTTCTTTACTTGAACTTCTTCTTCAATTTTTCTTTTAAAAGTTCTGTGAAAGACAATCAGAAACCAGGGCTGAAGTTTATTTTTGTAGAGTTTAAATATAAATACAGGTAGATGCTTAGCTCTCAAGGGTTATTAAGCAGTTACAGTACTTTTTGCAAATGCAGGCTCTGCTATTCAATCAATATATTATAGAAATGTTGGAAATTTATCAGTCCAGTACAAACACTGCAGTGTGCCAGTTGTTTTCTTCTCTAACTGATCAGTGTTTGCCTGGCTTGTAGGAAGCAATAAATTTCTCCAACCTTAAATTGTTGAAATTGTGAATGATGCCTTTCTTATATTTGATGATCGATGAGTATGTTGATAGATAGAAATAATGGGGTTCAAAATATTGAGTACTGAACTTCTGTTAAAGTGAAAAAGCAGTTTGGGATTGAGTAAAAGCCTTGCTTTGAAAAAGAAACCACCACCTTCTCCATTATTACAGAGTTCTAAATGTGATATTACAATTGGTAAATTAATTTTAACTACAAATCAGTGTTTAATATTTTAGAGTGGTCCCTTCCCTCTCCAAGAGGATTGAGAGGTGATCTGATAATCTGAAGTGGTTTAAAATGGTGTGTTTGGATAAGATGCCAATTCAGATGGTAATGGTAACACCACAGTTGAAATAGCTGTTACCTTTCATATACTGACATTGCCTTATTTTATCAGGGGGTTCTAAGCAAGGTTCTGCAAATCTCATACCATTTGAGTCACCAAAAAAAGCCCACATTGTAATTTCTTTTTTTCCCAGAACTAGAAGTGAGTTTGCATTATTTTCTGGACAATGAATCATGAACATCTTTCATAATTCAGGCTATAGACACGTGGCTTCCTATCATTACTAAGTCCCATAACGTGATAGAAATAGAACCTTCCTTTGACCATTTTCTCAGTGATAATCTTACTCCAACCTTCTGAATAAAAACTTTCATGTCATTTCCAGTTTTAATTCTTCTTCTTCAGTTTCAAGTCATATGATCTTATTATTATTCTTCTTATGCCTTTCTCTCTGAAGAACCATTATCAGATGTTGTTGGTTTTGTTACTGATCTCTAAACCTGCCTTTTGATAAAACTGTTTAGTGTGAACTTCCACTGAAGATGGATGATAACCTGTGTTTTCCAGACCTTGAGTTACTCGTGAGATTTTAACCTTCACTGAGGTCATCTGTCTGAAATTAATAAAAAATATCAAGTTGCACGCAGTCTTGCAGCAGAAATTGTAAAGTTGGATTCAGAACTGTCACAGTTATTCTCTTTTTTAACCCAAATAATGTGTCACCTGCACACCCCACCTCAGAAATAAGGTGCATATCCAAGTACATCATCTGATGAAACAATGAACAACACCAGGGCAACAACCAGTTTCTGCAAGATTGGACTCATTAGGCCTTAATCTGTTACTAAGTCTGACAGTTAATTCATTAATATGATTGTGGTTGTTGCACCACAATTTTTTTAATAGTTAGACTGTTTTGAGTGACCAGAGCAACATATAGGCTAATATATCTAATCCTAATGCATCAGTATAACTCCTGTCAAGTGAGCACATAAATTTATTAGGATAATATGTAATATAATTGTCCAGGTATAATTTTAGTGAAATTATTCTAATATTTCCCTATTTCTATAATGTATTTATTGAAGTTTGTATCAGTTATCCACTCAGGTTTGGGGGGTGGGTATGTGAGGTTAAGAGCCCTTCAAGCCCATAATTACCAATCAGCTTTTCTGTTCTCTCTGGCTTACCTCCAGTCCCTTGGAACTTGCTCAGTTTTTCAGGATTTATTTAAAATAAATATCAACAGCACAGAGATTTTTTTTTTCCAGGACACAAATTTGCTTGGACATTTCAGTAGCTTAATTTAAGCATCTGAGAGGAAGGGCTTTTTGCTGAGAGAGTATGAAAAATTTATGGTTTTGAGAATGGTTTGGTTACCCATTTGAACTCTCTGACTAGTTTTAAAACCCATTTGGATATATAAAAGGACAAAGGCAAGTGCTGCTCTGCTGGGATCAGAAGTTCACTCTGTTGGTGCCACTCCAGTGGCCAGTGTCTGCAAGGCATCTGCATACATCACATCCTTACTTGTAATGCGGTACCTAACACCCACATAGATAATTATTATAATTAGTATACTAAATAAATATATAAATAATAAATAAGTTATTAATATAGTTGTCTATGCTGCTAGAATAGCAAGAAAATACAGTGTTTAGAAAGTCTGAGAATAGTGAGGAGGAGAAAAGGGGCTAAAAAAGAAGCAGATAATTTCCGTTAATGAACTACCAATCTGTTTCTTAGATCTTAAAATAACATCTAACTTAAAAAGGAGCAAAGGAGAAGTAATATTTATCCCAAATCAGAAGGAACTAGATTTCCAGTCCCCCAGCACTTCAGCTGGCCCTTCAGACATGTGCATCCCCTGCAGAGCTGCGGTAGGGCACACAGAGACATCTCCCCGCACTAAGGAATAAAACCACCTTCAGAGCAGCTTCATTTTCTCTGAGACCTTCCAAACCTCAAGTACTATACAGTAAAACGTTTTATACTGCTTAATGCAAACCGGAAACAACTGAACTGTAGTGGTATGCTGAAACACAAGGATGGCTGTATGCTGACCCTTAGGAAGAACACTGAGTCAGGCTTCATCATAAGCACAGCAATGTTCAAGAGAGAAATGCGACTCACAAGCCACTGAGCAAGGAGGGAGTGAAACTGTATATGCTTTTGGAATAACAAAGAAAGACAATGTTAAGAACATCTGAGCCTCAGACTCCTAAAAAGTTACTTAGAAAACGTGTGCATGCACACAAAGTCCATATTATGTTGTTAAAACTAAAAAACATAAAAATTCTGTGGACCCATGTTGATGTCTTCAAGGAATGAGGGGAAAGCATCACTGTCCTTAACCAAAGTAACTGTGGTAGCAGGTGTAAGTGACCAGAATTTTCCTGCTTATTTCACTAACCCTTAAACCTACACACCTTTCAGGAAAACTATATTTGTCTAATGCAGCAAAAATTATTCTAGGAGTCCTGCATCAGATGGCATCAAATTCTATCCACTGAAGTTTGTAGTGAGCCCACAATGTTGCCAATGACATAACTTACATAAGGTCTTTGAGGAAGATGTGGTGAAGCTTGAAGGTAAGCAGGAAGTTGAATGTGGGATTTTACCTTCTTTTTTTTTTTTTTTTTTTTTTTTTTTTTTTCCCTGTGATTCCTCAGCCTTTGTAATAAGAAATATTCTTTACTTCTGGTTTGTGTGGATACAGTTTCCAGGCATTAGTTCCTGACATGCCATTTTCCACAATGTGGAACTCCACAGGAGCGTCTGCTTCACTGCACCTCATCTATGAATCTCAAAATGAGATCTATGTGCTTGAGTTCTGCTCCTCAAGGAATACTTGGCCAGTATGAAAAATGGGAATCCTAGCATTTTCCCCATTGTCTGAAAACCAAAGGTAGCAAGACTTGAGCCCTGAGAAGGAAGGTGCAATGATTGTTCCTATGTAGCACATCTGTTTGGCTGAATGGCTTCTGCTGCCTTTCTGTTTCTCACAAGAAACAACCAGGGCAGTGATTGATCTTGCCAGCTGAAATCTGGCCATTTGTCATTTAAAATGTGTAAATATATATTTGCAAATATTTAGGCTCTTTTCAAAGACTGTCAAAGGGCATAGCAGTAATTTTCTGAAATAGAAGTGACAGAGAAAAACTTGTTAACACATGGAATACCTCCCAACTCTGCTGGTTTAAAAGACAGTGCAGATCCTGGATGGTACCCGACCCTCAAGCTCCAATACTCCATGACCTGTGGCAGAGAGATAGAGCACAGGCTGAAGAGCTCTATAGTAGCTTGATTTTGCCTCTGAATAATCAAAACAACCCTCTATATTTTTTGGCTAAGTTAAAAATTTAGAATGATGCATTTTGATAAATTCAGTCTTTCTTTAAAATCCCATCCTTCTTTATTAGGTGAACTCCCTTTACTCATATTTTTCAGATGTTTTTCTAGCAGTGTTAGTAGCACCTTCTATGTACACTTTTTTTTTTTTTGGTAAACACCACCATTTCAGTCTTCTGGAATTGTCAAGCCATTACAGATGTTATTAAAACAGAACATGCATGTTAAGTTTACTGGGTTTTATCAACTCTTGTTCAGGCTAGAAGATGCACATCCGGAGTAAATATTTTCTAACATTTACCCTAAAATATCAATCTGAACAGAGTGAAATGAAAAGATCTGGTTTATGATTATCTTCTAAAAAATCATTATAGAAACTAGATCGTACCTATTTTGTTGTCGACAGGCATTATATACTTATGGACAACTTGACTGAAACTAGCATCTATATTACTGTGCAAAAGCAAATAAATAAATATAAAACCATCTCATTATATTTGTTAGGAATACAGAGATGTCTTTCTGTTGAAAACAGACTATTTGTTAATCCATCTACTTTACTATGGATATCAAAAGGAATAACCCACAAGAATAGTGATTGAAAAACATATTTAGTTTTTTTTGTCTCCTCAGAGATTTAGAATTTTGTGTAACCACAATTACTGACAGTTCTTAGTTCAGTAAAACTGAGTGAAAAATAACTTCAATTACTACAAAAATCCTTGTATTTTTCATTTAACTTTTTTTCCGGTTGTGTTTATCCCAAAACTGATTTTTTTTTTTCTGGAATAAACACACAGAAGGCACATTTTGAAATATAAGCAATTTTGAAGCAAAGAAACTATCTTCCTGGGGAGAAGAAAAAAAAAAAAAAAAGGCAAACCTACATTTATTGTAAATACACTTTGGATTGAAGAGGTGATTCAGCTGTAGATATTATACGAAGTCTGTGCCTGTGTTTAATTTAGTTGCTTTGGCATTTATAAAGTACTTGACATAGTTGTACAGCATCTAACTTTGGACTTGGAAAACACCAAGTCTACCTGAAATAATTATTAAGTCTAAGAATGGGATTTTGTGATACAATTTGATAAGAGAGAAAATGTTCCAGTGTATTCAGCCCCCTTTACCAATGAACATTTTGATTGCTAAAAATACTGAAATGCTTTTATCAAGCACTCTTCTTTGCTGACTTCTCATGTAAAGTAATAATTATTCTGCTGGAAAGAGGAAGAAAAGTAGTAAACTTCTCTAAATATAGTCGTGACTTCTCTGTGTGGCATTTTCAAGACCTTTATTAATTGCCCTACTGCACTGGTCTTGAGAGTCCATAGCTCATCATACATATACTCATGTGCTCATTATCCTTCAGCTACTTCTGTGGGCACAGAAGGAGAATTTTTAGTGTTTAATTATGTATAACATCAGTTTTAGAAGCTGAGTTGAAGTTATATTAGAAAGTGAACTAGAAAAAGCATTTTTGCACGTTATGTGAGTGGACATACCTTATGAATCTATAAAGCAGATGGCTACTGATGAATCAAATGAATCAAATATAGCCCTCACAGCTGGTGATTAGACATGAAGACCCAGCAAGAACTACTTCTTTTGGCTATCACAGACAGTTTTTGTTTAATATTAAAAACCTCTATTTAAGGCTGAACAAGTTACTCTTCAATTCACTATCCTCCTCAAGATAAAAATAAAGATACTACATGTGAATTAAAATAAGGCACCTTTGGGGATATTTAAATCCTCCAAAAATACTCCAAGATTCTGACCACAGCTAAATTCTTAAAGTCCTTGAAGACTGGATTTGTGTAAATTATTTTTAGCTTCCTTTGTTGTACTCATTGTGCCCCCCTGAAAACAATTTACGAATTTATGAATGCCTCCTCCCTGGCAGTGTTCAAGGCCAGGTTGGACGGGGCTTTGAGTGACCTGGTCTAGTGGAAGGTGTCCCTGCCCATGGCAGGGGAGTTGGAACTAGATGATCTTTAAGGTCCCTTTGAATCCAAACTGTTCTATGATTCTATGAATTTGTGTTGAATCCTCAAATAGATTTGGCTGAAACATCTTTGAAAAGAGTAGACACCTCTGAAAAGATGAATCGTGCCATTTCAGTGGTTTCTAAAATAAATGTTTCAGCTTTTCATTTTGAAAGAATGTGTTTTGAAACCAAACCAAACTTTAAAGACTTTTTAAAAGTGATTATGTAACCCAAGAATAAAATGAATCATTTTATTGACTGAAAGTAGTATAAAAAATTGTAGTGTTTTCCCATTTCATTTCAACAACTGGATGAAAAAAAAAACCCCTATCAGAATTTCCATTTGGAGTCAACCAGAAATGCTTTTTCCTCTAGTCCTGCTTTGGTTTGGCTGGCGTATAATTCCATTATTTACATAGTATTACTCCTGGGTTGTTGAGTGTAATCACCAGCTGCTACAGGTAACCATGACATATGGTCACTGGAGATGTTCTTGTTTATGAACACCATCTTCAAAATCGCTTAGGTTTTCTTCACTTCCTACTCCCAACAAGTGTTTCTCAACTTTGATTAGAAATCTTATTTTCAGCCTTAATTTTCATAGGTAGTTTATCATCATACAGTTTGTACGGCATGTGATAGCACTGATTATTGGTTAAATACCTATTCTTCATGATTATCCCACTCATTTAGGAAAAAACTGTATCCACATTCAGCTATTGCTCTGATGAGCTGAACAAGCCAAGCTGTTTTCAGTTTCATCTTGTGATGAATACACTTCCATGACTTGCTCATTCAGCTGGGCCTTATTTGCTCTCACTTCAGATTAATTTCTCTTTCTTGAACAGTGGCCAAAACTGTACATGGTATACAGGATGTAGTTTCCAGACAGTCCTACTAATACCGCCCCGTCTATACTGGAAATACTTCATCTATTAAAACCCAAGGTCATATTTAACATTTTTTCCACAGCAACCTGACACTGATGGTTTTTAGCCATTCTTGACCCACCCATATGCCTCTTTTTTCTCCACTGCTATTTCAGTTGAATAGCCTCAGCTTAAAGCCAAAATTATTAATAGGATATAGTCTTTTAGGACTTGTATTTAGCTCCTGCTCAGTGGTTGGATATTTCTGAATTGATATTGACATGTTTCCTCTCTTTGGGAAATTGCTACTTACAAAACTGTAAAAGAAACTTCTGGATTTCATCTGTCTAATTCCTGACAGTTTTCATACATTTCCCTTCTTTATTTTCTTCATATCTATTCCTCACAGACACATTCTGGATACTTGCAAAATACTGAAAACTTTTGCTCCAGGTCAGACTCCCCCTCTTCCCTTTTCAGAGAGAGGTAAAAGTCCACCATTCCCTTTGACATGACTGTTGTCACGTCCCGCTCCAGTGAGGGGGACAAGTGACTCAGATTCGCAAATCCCCAATTGGAGCGGACAACAAGTCTCCAAGTTCAAGCATTTATTAACTACCTACAATGCACTAATTGAACACATGATAATTGGCTAAGTACAGAGCAAACTGTGGCAAGCAATATAATATGCTTTACATTTCTTAACAGAAAAAAGGAAAAGAGGGAGATAGAGGGAATGGGGGAGTACAGATCACTGGTCTGGGTTCCTGCGCTGCTCCTGCCGGCGAGGATTCCAGGAGGCAGCTATCTTCTTCGCTGGCATCTGTCTTCTTTGCTTCACTGCTCTCTCCAGACGGCCGAGGGGGGGGGCAGGAAGAGGGGCAGAGAGAGAGAGAGAGAGAGCCCTTTCTTCTCCCCTTTGATTTATACCCACTTTCCTTGGGTCTGTCCCCTAGGTCAACCCACAGACCTACGTATCCCATGTACAGGGAGGGGTAAGGTGTTCCATGGGATGATGTCACTAGCATGATCATGACAGCCCTCGTTAGCATATTGAGGGGTGTCAACTTTAATATGCATTTCATGGATAATGAAGCAAAGTTCATTCACCGGACACATGGCCCTTGAAATGTGCCCAGGTGCCCCAGGGAAGAGCCGTTCCGTCTCCACAGGGCTCTCTCCCCCAGATACATCCGGCAGCGTTATCAGCTTCAGCCTCCACAGAAAGCACCCTGTGACTCATGGTTTTGTCTTGGGAGTGTTTGAGGCAAATCTTCAATCAGCCTCAACTTTTGCTTTCCCAGGCTGTTTGTCCTAGTTTTTCACAGGCCTGGTTGCTCGGCTCTCACAACTGTCACTATTAAATGTCTGTATGCAACCATATATTCATTTCAGGTGCCACTTCTCTCAGTGTTTTGTAAAGGTTACCAAAAGGTACTAGCTCCACCATGACAAGGGTGTCAAACTTTGCAAATGCTTCCATGTCAGATGTGGTAGTTTCTGAATATATTTATAATTTCCTATTAGTCATGCTATTTTCACCTCTTGTTCTTCAGCAAAAAAAAAAAAAAAATATTTGGGAAACAAGTCAAATATTAATTTAGGTTTTGTCTCATTTTAAATTGTTCAACATTTTGCTCCTTATCTCATCCCTTGTAAATGCTCTTTGTCATTCCAGTTTTGTTTGAGCCTGTCTTCAGATTAAGTATATTTTTGCAGTGGAACCACGAGGTCCCTTACATCATGTAGGGTACAAACTCCAGAAGTTTCTAATCTTCAGTTTAAACAAATTCCAAATCCCTGCTCCATGTTCTCATCCCTTTCAAGTCTCTTCTTGGTTCAGAACAGATCTACTCACTCATCCCTTTCTTAGATTTTTGACTTCTGTCAGAAAACACTTTCAAGATTTCCAAATTACATGTTTCAGCTGCAATGTCTTAATGTACTCCTTCACCAGCTGTGTGACATGAAGCAAAAATCTTGAGCCCAGTACAGTTACCTTGGTGTGAAAATACTGCTCTTTTTTTCTGGTTATTTCTTAACATACAATATATGTGTAATTGATGTTTACTATGAATTGTTGATGATAAAGCTGGATAAATTTAAAGGTTAATTTGCACGGGAGTGAATGCCACCATGAGCAGCGCTCCATGTGTGCAGCTTGAACTCAGTGGTACAGTTGCTCTGGCAGGGAGGAAGGAAGACCAGGGAGGCAGTTTTTCATCTCCATATCTCAACTGGCAGTGTTTGCTGTGGGAGCTGATCCACTCCTCAGCAAAGACTTGAGTCCAGAACTCAGAAAATACCTCTCTCTTTTACATCATGTAGGTGTCTAAAGCCAAGTTGCATTTAATCTTTTAATGTAAATACCTCCATTTAAAATTTAAGGCACTTCTCTTTTCTTCACCATTCCTTCTGCTATGTGCAGATTTTTAAAAGCACTGAATAAATTTTGCATATTGGTTATTTTGGGGGTAAAATGTGTGTAATTCACGACACTAGACAGATGCAATATTCTTCAGTAGCTGATGTCATATATTTTGTGCCAGCCTCCAGAGAGTAGTACCTCACAGAATTATCTCTAATAAATACAGGGTCCCCAGAAGTGTTAAACTGTGGGCACACAACCTCTTCCATGGAAGAGGCTGAATGGTTTCTATATCTGTATGTTTACATCTGTTGCATATTATTACTTTTATGTATTCTATGAACATAGCAAAATCACTCCAGGTTCAGTAATTGGTTTCCATAGCAGTTTGATCAGTGCATAACAGAAAATGGATAAAAATAGATACTTTGCAATTATGGAGGTAAGACACCAGCTGTGTTCCCCCTTCTGTTTAAAATCTGTTTAGTTCTGGTTACCTCATGGACCAATGTAGTGAGAATAGGGAATACCACTGCAGCTTGTAATATTCACACCCCACAAAGGAGAATGCATTCCCTCAGCCTTCCTGAGGGGAGGTTTGATTTTGAGACCAGAATGGAGGGAATAATTTCTGACCTCTTGTGAGTCTCAGAGGTGGTCAGAGGTTTTTATGAAGACCAAGTGTGAGCACAGGCAGATCAAAATTGTATTTCTTCTTTATCACTAAACCTTTCCCAGCCTACAGAGGCAAGGCTCGAGGGTTTTCTTTTGCTGAGCTGCCCTCAGCAGGGAGGATGCTTCTGCTCACCTTCACACAGGGGATCAAGAAAGCAGCTGTACAGATGTATAGAAGGCCTTTCTGATGTCTCCCTGCCCAGTCCCCCACAGAGATCATCGTGCTGCATGTCCCTGAGCTAATCCTTCTTGGTCCTCTTCTGGAGCACCATGTAACAGCTTCACTGCTAGAACTGCAGGTGCCATTGGTAGCCTGTTCTCATTTCGGACAACCCTTCTCATCCGCTTTTGCTCTGTGACCCTTCTGACATACCCAAAGCATGAGCCGGGGTGCCGCACAGTGTGTCTACATTAACATTTTTCAGATCTTTTGAAACGAATGCCCTGGTTTTCCCCACTGGCTGTTGTTTGATTTGCACCATGAACAGTGTTGAAGCACCTTAAATGGTTTTCTCTGGAATGAAAGCGAAAAGATGTGTCCCAGGTGTTTGCATCTAGTTTACTGCAGCCACTAAGAGCTGGCATTCAGTCTCCAGGACCAAGCTTGATTCCGGCTGCAATTAAACCCCCAAATTCCCATGCTGTCAATACCAGGTTCTCAACACCAGTTGTTTTGCTATTGCACTGCATTGTTTGCCCATTGTGCATGTCAACACAGCTGTGGTTCAGCAGGTGTATCTAATAAAGAAGCCAAGGAAAGATGTTGTCAATGTATGCCAGACAGAAACAGCCCCTTTCTTCACGCTTCTCAAATAAATATGGTACAAAACAGAAGTCCTCGTTACACATACTTGTGAACAGTTATAAAATGCACAGTTCTGTGAATGGCATGGTCTATTGCTAAGCAGGGAAGGGGCAAGATAAATTAATGAAATTGTGACTCAAACAATAATCTGTCTTGTACCCATCCTGGTTTTATTCACATCTATGACAGGATTTATTTCAATTTTTTTTTAATATCATGTTGGATTTATTGCCTCAGAAAGGAGTACATTTGTCTTCCTGAAGGAGTAATACACTACCTGTGTATTAAGTTAGTTATTGAAAATATTAATTCAGTCCAAAGCATCTATGAAGGCTAGTTGAAAACTAAAGGGAAGGAATGTAAGTAGCATGCAATAATGCGTGGTGCTCTCTCAAGAAAGATACAGTATTGACACTAATAAAACTTTCATTTCTTAGGAGCGAAAAAATAGTTTTACATACAAATACTAAGTTAATCATAAGTAAGTTCTGTATATGAAAATCTGAACTGGAGAAATCACCTCCATTTTGTCAAGTATTGTACTATTTTTGGAGATTGTATTGGTTGGATATATTAAACTACTATTCTTGCATTGCTAGTTTCCTAATTGGTAGTTACTTTGCATATACTGACACAATGATATATAGTTATCTTGGTTTGTTGCTGAAAGGTTGTTGCGTGGTTACGTATGTTTCATCTGGATTTGCAATTTGGTGGATCCAAAAATTGGAATGTAGGTCCCATCCCCCAGTGTAGGGAACTTGAATAATTCCAGGAATAATTTCATGGAAGTCAGTGGGACTGGTCAGATGAGCATCCACTGCTTGATAAAATTGGTTTATCATCTGGATGAAAGCTAGAAGAAATATCCTCAAAGTCTGCTTCATGTAAACATCAATGAACAAGTACAAATTTCTATTGTGCAATAGTGTACAACATGAATTGTGCAATTTTGTGTGCATGTTTGCTTTTTTAATGAGTGCACTGGCTATTAGGCTGTCAATACTAGCATGACTGCAAATGTGCACACACTTTACTGTAGGACTGTAAGCGACTGTGTTAGCATAAATGAACATTTTGTTGCTTTTGCCACCACACGTCCTGCTGAATTCACTGCTTGCTTTCTGAATCTATGAACACAGCCAGATTCTCTAAAATGTGTACTATTTTGTGGCAATACAAAATAAGCTTAATACTTAACCACACTGAGGATGTGTCGGCCTTGAAGGGATGAGGTATTATAAACACTATCACCACAGACAGTTGAAAGAAACAGTGTGGGAGTCACAATTATGGGTTCAAGAACCTATTTTTCTTTTTTCTCCCACACACACTCATCTCTTGTCATATTCTCTTTCAAGAGTTTGCAAATTTCAAGTGTTTCTCAGAATGTCCTTCTGCTAAGGAGATTAATACAAATTAACAGCAACCCAGAATCTATTATCTGCATTTGTTCAAGGCTCCTCCACAAAGCAGTACTGCAGTGATGTTTACATGGCAGAGAATAGCAGCCCAAGTTAAGGTGTAGATTTATGTGCTGACCAACATGTGGGAGTTAAGGCCATGAAGGAGACATTACTTCAAAGAATGCTGTATACTGCCTAGGAACCCAGAGTACTCTTTTGAATCAAAGTACCTTAATTTAAAGAGTTTAAATATAGATTGGTTTCATTCATGACAATGGGTTTAGTGCTGGATATAGATTGTCTCTGCTGTAACTGAACATAAATTTTACTCCTTTGTGGACGCCCTGTTTCTTTCCTATGTTACTGCCTTCTTCAGGAAATTCTGTAATTGGTACGTTGCAGGCCTTTAGGATGTTAACTGTTCAGTATTTCTCCTCAGGACTCTGAACTATGTGTAGTTCAAATAAGGAGTCTTCATAATTTTTTACATGAGCAAAGTAATGTTATTTTTCCTAGGCTATGTGGTTTCAGTTCACATGGCTAAAGTCTTACGTTGTTCTAATTAAAACAGAAATACCTTCTTATGACTGTGAAAATTAAAACAAGACACCTTCTGATGGAAAATGTTTGATATCCTTAACCACAGTCAATAATAATGGTTGAAATCAGTAATTAAAAGACAGTTTTCCTGCATTCCAGTGCCTCAAGCACCTAACTTCTATTTCAAGCAATAACTTTAAAATAAAAAGGCAATACAGGGTTGCGTTTTCTTGTGCCTTAGCTCCAAATGAGCCATTAGCATTCAGCAGCAGATAGCTTGGCCCTGTGAGTTGCAATTTGCTTAGAGAACGTCTGCCAATTAAGCAGAATGAGCCTCAGAGCTGTCAACAGTGCGCTGATAATGTAGCAAGTGCTTTCAGTGAGGTCATTGGCTCTTCTAGGAAATAATAGGTGTCTGAAGAACACAGTCTGACAAATCTGTACTTGGTGGGATCACGTGCCAAGGGGTAAGTCAGAAATTGGAAATCAGAAGATGAACCAGAAGTAAACCTAGTCAGCTTTATATGAAATAATACTCATCATAAGCTTCAGTCGGCCTAAAGTCAACACAAACCTGCAGTGTATGCCTAAGAGAATGAGAGCTGGTGGTACTTGCTCAGACTTGTAGTCTCACTGCTAATTTGTGTCAGTAAATCTTGAGGATCAGAGTACAAGATACTAAAGAGGCATCATAGTCAAAAGTAGTTGTCATCTTTTGGAAGTCATACAAAACCAGTGACCGTGTCTGTTCTGCCAGTTAAATGTTTTATCCTCATCTTTTAAATACTCAGACAGTACCTATAAGAAGAGATACCTTCATATTTTCCTGTTTGTGTCTCCCCTTCTCCGTCTTTCTCCATTTTTTACTGGCATAAGGAACTGTAAGAAAGACAACTCAGCAGCTCTTGTAGAAATAGAAGAATGAAGAGCAGCTGATAATTTGATTGAAATGGGAATGTGGCCAGAGATCTGAGGAAATAATTACAGCAATTGTTCTAAGAGGCCTTACGCTGTCCTCTTCACACCACAGAAAAAGCCATGCTTGGGGCTGTTGAAACCATGCTGAACTTGAGCTAATGTTGAGGAGGGATGTCTTAAATGTTTCACTAAAATCACCATCATTACTTTTAAAAAGAGAAGAGGATATACTTAGCTTAGTAAATTATTTTGAGTGCTATTACATTATATTGGAATATATAGCAATCAGAAATTAATAAAAAGAGTTGTCAGGTCATTGTACCATTTTAAAGATCTTCAAATAATTTTGTACAGCTTCAGAAGACAAAAGAAACAGAAGGAAATTGACTTACAGTTCTGAATGTTGCCACATTTCAGATAAAGTTTATTCTGCTTAACTTCATCTCTGAGTTAAACTCCCTCCTAGTCCATGGCGAAAGAGAGTTGCCAGTTCATCCAGTGGCTCATAGACGGATTTGATGTTACAGAAGTGTGCTCCCTCTGTGGCTGCAAACAATAGAACTCATAAATCTTCCACATAATGACCACTGAGACACTTTTCATCCAGACCTTTAATTTCCTCACTCCGTGTCACAACCTGGCAGCAGAAACCACTGCAATACCTGATGGCTGCAGGGGTGGGATGAACAAAGGGCAGTGAGGGGAAAGCTTATATCCATCTAATGCAGCTACTGCTTGCTTCCTAATGTCAGACTGCATCTTCAGCATATGTTTTTGGACGAGTCAACTCTAGGAGCTGTCTGTGTTCTGGTATTTCCAGGGAGCCTGGATAACGTTAGACAATATGACTAACCTTAAAATAGATTAAAACAAACTGAAGTGAATACTATCTTTTCTGCTAAACCTTTTTTTTTGACACAAAAATTATTTTTTGATTAAAAGTTTTGGGGGTTGTTTTTGGTTTTGTTTCTTTTTTTCAAAAAATACTGAAAGATTTTGGGTTTTCATCAAGAACAAAAGTTTCTGAAACTTTTTTAAGGAAAGCTGCAATGTTTTCACTTGGCTGCTCTGCCATATCATCTCATGGAATTTTAGATCAGTTTATTTGTGGTCTCATTTTCTAGCCAATACATATTCCTTCAATCTCCTGTTCTCAGTTTTCAAAAACAGTGCATCAGAAGGTATTGTGACACTGGGGAATCTGGCTTATAAAGGAGAATGGAAATGAGAGTGACACTGACAAGCAGAAACATTTCCTTGGGGGAAGGTGGTGACCAGCTTCTGGCTAGTCACAGTCATGCCACATGGGGCTAAATTGTGCCCTGGACAGTGAGTTTATGAAAAAGATTAAAGGACAGAGATCTCTTCCATCATAAAAGGTAGATGACAAGAGAAAGCTTTAGATCCACATCCCCAAAGCCATTAATAGCTAGAGAAACAGAGTAAGCTAGCAGAAAATTGCTATTCCTGGCAAAGAGGAGGCAGACAGAGCCCCACTCCTTTGCTGGGATACTCCCTGTTTGATTAGAGCCCTGTCTGAATACTATTGAGGATACTGTCATTGAATTAAAATTAAATATTTAAAACTTTGCATCTGGACCAAGTTTTGTGTTCATTTGACCGGTGTGAGAAACACCATTATAATCTTTGAATGTTTTCTCCACTGGGGAAAATCAAGCCCAACTTGCTGTCTCACGACGGATTGCCAAGAGGAAATGCCCCACATCATATTTAAGTATTAATAGCAGTATACCTAGAAAATCTTTAGCCTTTCCACCATGAATGCCTTCATTTACAAAGAGAAATATGTTTACATTTCAATAGCTGTGGTACCAGTGTGGAAAGATTGGAGAAAGAAAGAGAACTCTCTCAAGTTTACATCAAGAACCATAAGTCCTTTAAAAGTATTTTTTTAAAGCCTTAGTATCTTGTATTTTTCTAGCGGTTTCAGGGCAAACTGTGTTTCTTGTAGCAACCCTTTGATATCCCTTCATATTGTCTGATTATCTGTTTTGAATGGAAAGAAACTAGAAGATATTACTGTGATCTCTGTGATAACAGTCTTAAAGTTACTATTGCAGTCTTGGGAAATCAAAATTTCAAGGATTCCAAACAGAATTAGATCAGGAAAATTTGCTCATTACTGAAACTTAACAGAATAAAAAGATAGAGTTAAATTAAAAGGCATTTCCAAATGAAACCTTTTGTGGTATCAAACTATTTTTTTGTATCGGGTGGGGAGGAGCACACTGCTCTGGACATGGTACTTTGATATTTTGGCAGTTACCTGAAAAACCGCTAATGTGAAATCTTTCTTTACAAGTTCTGCTCGCACAATTGACAATTTATTCTGAATACATCATCTAACTATTCCTATCAAAATATGGTATATACTTGCAAAGGCCCCATTTAAATGCTAGTGTCCAGTCTCATTCTTTGCATTTATTATAGAAAATACTAACAGTTAAACCAAGTGTGGAAATTCTGTTACGTGGAGACATACCTCTGTAAAGAGAGAGCCTCATAAAAATCTTTTTCTATGGTATTTTTTTAGGGTTCATTTCAGTGCCTAGCCACAGGCATCTGGTGCTGTTTGAGATGCTCTCAGATCTTCTCCAGGCCACCAGCTGTGGCTTCTGGAGGATGCAGGTCTCCTGATGATTGTCGACTGCCAGCCCTGTGCAGATGTCTCAATATGTCTCCAGTGGCAATGGGTGCCAATGTTTAGGCAAATGGAGGCTTTAGTTACTATGCATTTGGCTTAACTGCAGGTGGTTGTAATTTTCTACTGTTCATGTTTTCTGTGCTTTTTATATGTCTAGCAATAAATATGGTTCAGTGCTTAAGTGAATGTCACACCTGATAGGAAAATCATGTCCACACAAGTTTACAGTGTTTTAAATCTGACAGTGACTCTAGGTCACAAAAGTCATCTTGTGAAACTGGAATAGATCTAGCAGAAGTATGTTGTTTATTCCTACAGTACTTGGCCAGCATGATGACCACAAAGATTTCCTCATTTGCTGCCAATCTCCTGTGGCTCGCTTGTACAGATTATTGCTGATGTGATTAGGTGCAAGTTATTTTTATCATCTGCATTCATATACCCCTGTTTCAGAGAGTGGCATGCAAGTAAACTACATGCTTTTCTTAATGTGCCTGAACATGCCTTAATTATGTCATTCTTTAGAAAGGGAAGAAAGAAAAGTGGAGAACAAAGATAGCAGGCTGGTCTGGCAGTGTATGCTTATTGGGGAGAAGGAATTTTCAAATAAATGGCATTAGAACTAGAGACTAATAACCCCTCTAAATATGAACTGTTATTCCCAGGAGCTAGCAGTTCAAAGCAGAGGAGCTGGTCCTTACTGTCCCACCTGGGTGTCTAATGGTCTTTATATGTGTTTGAGTCCTGGTGGCAAGGATGATCCTTGGGAAACTGAAGCCCTGCCTATTGCTGGCAGTGACCTTTGTGGTGAGCCTCAGGCGGTTCCTCACTGACTCCTGTAGGTCTTCAACTACACAATTTATGTGTAGTTGAAGAGAAGACCACTGTAAATTTGTTGAGGATCTTTGATAGAAGGCGAGTAGAGTTGCTTGTTAAGTATCTCTAAAAAGCACTTTCTGATTATGCCAGTCATTCTACTGCAGCCAAGCAAGCCAGGAAAGCTAAAACAACATTTCTTGAAAAGTGTACGGGGAAATAAGAAATGTTATTATGGATTTGTTTGGCTTTGTTTTGTTCCTTTTTGGAAATGTGTTGGAGGAAAAACATTACCAGGACTCCTGTGCCAGCACCTTGACATACGGAGCCCTGAGTTCTTTTGCAGAGTTTTATTTTCTTCCTGTGCATGTGTGGCTGCCATCCATGCTAATCAAACTCAATCAGCAGAAGGAGTCAAGTGCTTTGTATTAACTATTGTTCTCCTGACTGCAGTATTTTATAATAGATTTTTAAGATCTGCACTGACTCATACAGTGCATATCTAATCAAAGGTAGATTGAACTTCATAAGATGACTTGATATTAATGACAGAATAGCACTTATAACAGCGGAATGGTGACATTCTTTATTACATAAGATTAAAAATAAAGTCCAGTGTTTTCTTTGTTTTCTCAGTATATATTATTGTGTCAGACTGAACTTTTACATTTTAATTAGTGGTTTTATTCAAGGTTGTTTAATGTATAGCATATACATGTTTTTTAATATGTCCTTAAAATTTTCTATTTCATACACTTAAGTGGAATAGGAATTCATACATATTCATAGTTTGATGAATTACGCTAACAACAGTTCTTTGTATTTTTAGGGAGTCAATTGACTTTCACAAGTATTTAAAACCTTACATTTATAAAATTGTTATACATAGCTGTTTATCTGGTTATCACTAATACGGCTATCTTTTCTCTGTTCTTTTGATACTTTAATTGAAAATGTGTGTCAGCATTTTTTCAGAGAGTTATAGTTTAACTGTAAATATGAGTAATAAACTAGTGTCTACAGAAATTACGTCAGCATAGTAAATAAAGAACCACGGTAGGTTTAACTAGTCGATATTGATGCTGGTCAGTGTAGATGTCTGCATCTGCTACAACAACTGCTCAAGAAGCCAATTATTTCTCCTTAACACAGCGTGGCAAGTTCATATACTGAGCTTCAAGGTAGCTTCTGTCCACTTTGGTCACTGTGGCTTCAGACCAAGGTGACAGGCAAACAGGGGTGTATTACATATTTAACAAGTCCTTTCTGTGTGTAACAGACCCAGAATGGCCCCCTCCCAAAGAGGCATGTCTTACAGCATTCCAGGAGGTTTCAGCTCTTGACTCATGACAGAATTTTTCCCTTCCAAAGGTGCTGAAGCACACTTTCTTTTTACAAAAGAAGTGTCTCTTCAGTCTTTAGTTGCAATCCCTGTGAAGGTTTGCACATGCATACAGATAGTGCCCCCATAGATGCACTGTTCCCTAATCCCAGAGAGACAGATCTTCCTGTATTTACTCAAGAAGTGATTGTTGTTGTTCTAAAGGGCTCTTCCTAAACATAAACCCATAGTCTTTTCATTGACTCCATTGGGAGTCCTGAGAGTGTAACTCCTTTTGATCTTCCAAAAGATTCTCCTCATCTTGTAATAAGTAATACTTGTGCATAATTTTTAAATTATTGATTGACCATTAAGACTCATAGCAGCCCCGAGAAGTAAGTAACATTATCCCTGTTATTTATATCTAAGGTCTACCTTTGAACTCGTTGCAGCATCATACTAGTCAAGGTTAGAGCAAAGGGTCCAAGATTCCCAATCCCACCTCCTCTCTTCCAGAATTCCTGCTGTTTGCTGTGCCTTACCAAAGGTTTCTGCTTAGGATGTGCATGTTTGATGCAGTCAGAACAGTGAAAGATAGGAGGGCTGTGAATTAAAATACTGTTGCCTGTATTTCCTGTGGTTTTCTTGTGATTTTTTTGTTCATGGCTGTAGGAGAAGACCATTATTCCTTTCATCGTAATAAGAAATTACTTGTAACTTAAGTCTGGAGAACTTGGAGAGTTCCCTTCAGACAGCATGTGTGTTGTTAGCTGGTTTATTTCCAGATTTTTACCTCTTTTGGATTCTCTTTTTTTGAAACTACTCAGAAAAGAAAGAGCTAGAAAGCCTGTCATAATGTCAAGAAGACAATTAAGAGGTACAGAATCAATCTAGTTTGTAATAAGAATTCAGTACTTCTATGTTTAAATTATATAGGAGTTTAAATGAGAAAGAAAATGACTAATATGTTCAACAGCCACTAAAGAAAGCAAATCATTAGTAGATATTAGTATCTGCTTTATATTAATAAATCTAAAGCAAATAATAATCTGAAGAAAATACTAATATATTATTTTAACTAAATCTTCACAGGAAGGTGTGTTACCCACTGTTCCTTCAGTGGGTAACAGTTTGTATTATTTATCTTCAGTTCAGCCACTCTAGTGGAAGTAGTGGAATTGTTTCCATGAATTTACCAACTGAAGACTAGAAGAAATTACAAGACTCTGTTAATGAACTGCTTGTATAGTGGTATAGTGATTCTAGAAAAAAAATACAAAGTATAAAGTAGTTTTAAAATCCCCATTGTGACTAAGCATGATTTTCCTAAAAGAAGGAGTAATTCTTGGAATATGCAGATATGTATCAGTGGCATATCATCACTCCTCCGGAAAAGTTGTTTCTCAAGATCATAAAAAAGAAAACAAATATTAAGTAAAATGTTTTACTAACTGACTCTTTTCTACATGTGGGAAATCCCTTCGGCTTTTCTGCCGTTACCTCTCCACCCTCTAATTATGCCAGTGGTTGGTTATCCTATTAGACGCAAACATGCACTCCTTAGGAGCTCCTAGATCCTCAAAACTGATAGCCTATTCACATACATTATAGCATGATTCGACCAAAATGTATATTTGACGATGCAGATATGGCTTTTATTTTCCTGTGATTTGGTCCCCAGGTGCCACTGCAATGAATTCACAGTTCTGCACTGATCAATAATTAGAAATACAAAAATGTTTTCAATATGCTTTAATGTTGTGCTGCATATACCATTGAACAGAAACTACTTAGACCAATTTTGTGGAAAAGACAATTTATGTTGACATTTTTAAATATTATCTGAAGTTACTGCATTAGAACACCAGGAACATTATATCACCATTAGTTGAGAGATTCTAATGTAAATTTGGCTAAAATGTGTCTCATCTTTAAAGAGAAAGCAGTGCCTTCACTTTTTCAAAAATCCAACTTAAAGAAAAAAATTATCTTGTGCTTCTTTGATTTTTATGCTCTGTGTTGTCATAGGCTTCACAATAAACACCACCACTTCCTCTCTCTTTGCTTGCTAAAAGCTTATTTAAGGAGATTATTCTGAATGCCGTACACCTGGAGATGAAAAGCTTTTTTATTCCATTTTGAGAGAGATTTTAAATTGCTATTGTTTGTCTACTGTGTTTTCATAAGTGGTGCTTAATGATTATTACTACATTTACAGACAAATGCATGCATATTCATTGCACCTTTTTAGGCCTTATTAGCTCTGTTTAAGCAACTCATATCAGAGTAATTTATATTTATATAATATTCATGCTGCTATAATGATACTGAAGAAGCTTTTACACCTCTTCCAAGAAATTTAAATGGTAGTTTTACATGCCTAACAAATATTCCAGACAAACATTCAGAGCAGGTAAAATGAATGTATTTCTTTGAGAAAAATATCTGGACTGTACAGTCATTTTTTAAAATGCATAGTTTTATAAACAACACAATTTTAGAAGTAGAATCATAGAATCATATAATAATTTAGGTTGGAAGGGACCTTAAAGATCACCTAGTTCCAACCCCCTGCCATGGGCAGGGACACCTCCCACTAGCCCAGGTTGCTCAAAGCCCCGTCCAACCTGGCCTTGAACACTGCCAGGGAGGGGGCAGCCACAGCTGCTCTGGGAAACCTGTGCCAGTGCCTCACCACCCTCACAGTGAAGAACTTCTTCCTTAGATCTAATCTAAACCTACCCTCTTTCAGTTTAAAACCGTTACCCCTCGCCCTATCTCTGCACTTCCTGATCGAGTCCCTCCCCACCTTTCCTGTAGGCCCCTTTTAAGTACTGGAAGGCTTCTATAAGGTCCCTGACTGTGCAGTAAACATGAGGTTCAGCAGCGCATCACAAACCAGTCTGAAAGATCTCATTCCAAAGCAGAGAAATCTGTACTGTATAAAGGTACCTCTTTTGCTGTATTCCCACTTGTAAAATTCTGCCCTTAAGTCGCAAATTCATCTTCTGCCAGTAAGCTAGAAATGGAAACACAGTTGCCTGGGAGTGAATAAATTTTATTTGGATGCAGTTTTATTTCCCTAGTACATTTTTAAGCTAACTTTTATTTTTATAGACCAAGGGAGTGAGGAGGAGACGAAGACTAGAATTTCTCAAAACAGTGTTTCCTTCAGATGCGTGTTGGCTGTGAGAGCCTTGCATAAAGAAATCATTCACACATGCCCTGGTAAGCTGGAGTTCATTGAAGTGACACTGTGCTGCCCATAGCAGTTCTAGCCCACAGGCAAAACATTCTTCTGGCAACATGCTATCAAATTCCCACTGACTGTTACTTAAAGAGCAATTCATAAGTAAGTGCCTTGTATTTGAAAAAGCAGAGGAGCTGTATGTTCCTGGTCCTCTGAGATGCCCAGCCCTGGGTAGCAGAATGTATTTCCTCTCACAATAGGAAGTTAAGGGCAGGTTGTTTTCATTTTGAATTTTTTTTTTTATATATATAACAAAATACGCTATGCTATGAATGCTCTGTGTGAAAAGATCGCATTGTATAAAGCATAAGCTATCCTTCATAGGTATGACATCTGAGGGACAGAGAAGAAAAGAGCATTGCGGTATGAGTTCTCAAATTCTGTTTTGTATTGGTATTCACCCAGCTGTGTGCTTTAAAGAGAGAGATGGTTTTATCTCTTTTGGATTTACAGTCACAATGTGTGGAGCTTAAAATTTGATTTTGCATGATCAGAACATGGAGTTAAAACATTCGAGAACATAATTTGAATTATAAAACTGGTAAAAAGATAGGATTTATTGAAAAACCTATGATATGCAAAGCACAATAAATTCAGTCTTTGCTGTTTACAAGCATTACAAAGGTTAGCCTTATTTCTGATTTTATGTCTTTTTAGTTTTAATTATGGTATATCTGTCTTGACTACAAGTGTTGGATTCTCTTTAAGTTGCAATGATTCTATGCCCTACTCTGTTGTATATGCTGTGCAATAGATTCCCAGTGTATATTTAGAGGTGGAAACCTATTGCCTGGACAAGCATGAGGTTATCATTCCACATTAGTATTATAAAATCAGATGGATTATTTTGATTTGAGTTTACATTTGCCCTTATTTTGTTAAATGTATTTTAACATCTCCTGTATAGCTTATATCTTCTTTAGCCCTTGCTATATACTGAGATACCTAGGATAAAGTAGGTTCTAGGATGGATTGGTTTGCAGTGATCTCCTGTTCACATTTTCCCTTGCTGAATAAGTAAAATACTTACATTCAGTTGCATTGGTATACCACCATTGAAATATGTGGGTCTATATTATAAATAGAATAGGAAGTTGGTGCAAGTTTGGGGGCTTTTTTTTTTTTTTTAAATTCACTGTTTGATTGCCTTAAGTTACTCTTGATTTGTCCTTGCACAATGATGAAAAAATCTGTGTCACACACTTGTGACAAGTTCTGGAAGCTAGACTGCTTTTCAGGTGGTACCAATATTAGGGTCCAACTTTACTCTGCAAACCGTGCAAAAGTATTTGAAGTCACTGAAGTCTGTAACTTGTAATTCATAAAATAATTTGGTGAGGGATTGTGATAGGGCCACAAGATAAATAACATGTAAATTAAAAGCTGGTATTTCCACAGGTAATTTTCTCATCATGTCAGTGCAGTATTTTGAGGAGTGAGAATTTCCTATCCGTTCTCCTAGTCCACAGACTGTCATCTTCCCTGCACCTGTTTCACTGATGACTAAATTCTCACCTGTCATCCTTCTCCAGCTTTCTCCTTATTGCTCATTGCTGTTTTCCTGGGCCATTTTATTATCGTTATCCTTCCTCTGTGCTTCATTAACTCTCCCTCTCCTCAGCACACTCTCAAATCGCAAATTTAGTCTCAGCTTCACCGCTCCTTTCTCTGTTCTTTGTCTTCTACCTGTTAATTTAGAAACCCCATGGATGTTTTTTTTTAGGATTGTTTTTGTTCTGTAAAAAGTAAAATAAATATAAAAAAGGTATTTGCTATAATTTAAAGCATGTACTCTCTAAATGTTATGCTAGATACCAGTCAGGAGCCCCACTGTATTTGTCAATCATACTGCTAGGTGCAGCCAGGCACTGAGGTGACACATTGCCATCCTGGTACTTGTAGGTCCCACTGACACTGTATGTAAAGCTCTGGCCTAACCCGTTTCACCAGCCAGACATACTTCCTATTCATGTTCTCTGTCAACAAGGATAAGTTCATGCAGAGAGCTGGGCTGGTGTCTGAAACTCCTGCGAGGATGGCTGCCCAGGCACGCTCAGCATCTTTATCCCAGGCCACAGGTTCTCACTCCTTTTGGCCGTGGGAGCGGGCGCTGCCAGGATCGAGTGTAGTACAGCTGTCCAGCAGCGGCTCTCCAAAGTGTCGCTGCCATGTAGTGCAGCATGAGCCTTCTCCTCTGAGCAGCAGGCTTGCCTCCTGGCAGTAGCAATGGGAAGAGGTTCGAGTTGCAGGACTGGCAACCTGCAGCACACTATTAACTTCGCAGTGTTGTCACTAAGGGGACAGTTGGTCCTGGGAAAGCAGGCACAAATGCCACACTGCACTCCTCAGAGTTCACAGGCAATGTTCATCATAGTTTTGGGGGCCAGAGGTGGCCTGGGAATAAAAGCTGTGGTGCCGAATTCTCTTCTCCCACTCCATTTGCTTGCGGTATCTGCTCCATTTAATTCCACTCCATTGGAATCAGATTTCCTCTGTTGCCATCTAGTACTGCATATTTCAAAAAAGGAAAACCAGATACCGTTTATTCTGATATAACTCCCTTTGCAGAAGGGTACGTGACGGAGTCAGGCTGCTTGAGTTCTGAACGTTGCATAATTGCCATTGAAAGTTCCTATTGTTGCCAGAGCTATTAATTCTTACTGAATTTCACACTATCCAAGTTCCTGAGAGCCAGTGATGTGCTTTTACAAATCACAGAAACAGATTTTGGTGGTTCAATGTATCCTTTTGCTTTCTCATTAAGTTTTATCTTCATTACTCTAAGAGGCTTACAAGTACACTATTACTTTGCAGTAAACAACATTTTATTGGGAGGAACTGATTTAAGAGTGCTTAGCCATGCACTGGAATTGTCAGTATGGATCTGTGAGAAATAAATAAGTTAATCATCATTATCTTTAGTGTATTACAGTTTACTTGCTTACTCATGATCTCCTTGAAATGGAAGAGCCTTATGAGCAATACAATCTCAGACATCTGATACTCATAAATAGTTATACTCGTTGCTTTTTTAACAACTCATATCTCTGATTATGTGAATTTACTAATTCCTGTAGCTGAAAATTAATCATGAATGTCTACTGAGTGCCACCAAGCTAACAACATCACTGTGAAGAAACTTGCCCTCTTCCATTCTCTAAGTGGTAATTCCTCATTATTCATCTCACAAGAGATGGTGTCTTGTCTTACAACTTAGAAAAAAAAAGATTGCTTAGTAATGCCAAAGTATTCCATAAAGTGATATGATTAATGCTTTTCTCACTAGATCTGCTGATGGGATTAAAGTCTTACTCAATTTTGCTGTGAAGACACAGTGAACCAATATATTCGGCAATAATTTTTAAGCAGGAAGATTTCTGCTTATCTCAGCTGTATTGTGTAGTCATTTCAGAATGCTCATTAAATAGTTGGAAAGAGGTTATAATGTGGGTGGATTTTCCCTAAGTCACTGAGGCTTCTTTTGCTGAATACAGGTTGTGGTGGAGCTCTTTCCCTTTCTGCCATCTCAGATCACTCAGACTTCTTCATCTTTATTATTGTTTAGTATAACTAATGCCAGATAATATGACACTTCCTTAATTGAGTGCAAGTAGTTCTGTGTTCCTCATGCCTTTTATTGTTTTTGGCCAACCACCTGCTGCAGACAGTTTTTATATCTACTGCAGATTAGATAGCTGACGAGACCCACAGCATTTCATTAAATTGCTATTGCAAGTTAGCTTCTTGATTTCTTTAACTGGCTGTTGGGTTTTGGGTTTTTGGTTTTTTTTCTATGAGAAATCATAAAGAAACATTGAACAACTCTTCTTCTATTTTACATGTCTTTATTTTAAACATGAACCAAAAGAGGAAGCAGTAAGGCAGAAAACTTTTTCATATTTGGGAACTATCTACAGAATGCAATATAAGCACCTTGCCATTGAATAAGCCTTGCCATTTGTGTTGCCTGCTATTGGGGCAGTTAATGTGCTGAAGATGCTTGGTGGCAAAAGTGGGTAGCGGCATGGGGCAGCCTTTCTCCCCACCACTGCATACTGGGCTCCCATACAGTAGACAGTCTTGGCTCAGTGTCCTGCATAGTGGCTTCTGCCTCTGCCTTGCTGATTTTGATTACACCACACTGTTGGCTAAACTTATAAACTAAACCTAAAAGACCAGTTCCTCTTTCTCAGCTTTTTATTTACTTTGTTGGGAATCAAAAATGTAGGTGAAGCTATACCATCTATCACTCTGAAAAAAAAATATGCTTGTTTTCTTACAAGCAATAATAGGGCACTTGTAATCTGTTTCATAGTGAGAAAAAATCAAGCAGACACTCACAGTGTGAAAACATCATATATTTCTGGCAAACTTCTGGGAATAGTAGAATCAGTCAGCTTTTGAATAGACTTTCACCACAGTTTGCAAAAACATAGTTGTTTGCAGTCAAACTTCTGCATAGTGTAAAGCAGTGTACAGTGTTCTAGCATGTAGTGGTACCCTTTTTATTTGTACCTCTTCTAAACCTTCCCTTCTCTACAAGACAAGGTTTGTAACTGAGTCTTTTAAGGCTCAGTCTTATAAGCAGCTGGAAAATTTCACACACCCACTGAAGGTTCCAATGAACACAAAATACCACAGAACAGATGCCAATAAGAGGTATTTTTAGCGTCTCATGTCACAGTTGCTGTTTGCCTCCACTGTGACAGCTAATGAGCTTTGAATGGCTGGGAGAAATAGTGTATCCTGCAGTAAAACCCTGCAAATGCCTCTCCCTTCTTTTAACACAGGCAGTAAATGTTTGCTTGGGGTCTATCTGAAGCTTTATAACAAACCATTACAGCATATTCTACACTGGTTAAATGGATTACACCTCAGACCTCCATTTCATGCATTCATTTCCATAAGAATCTGCCATGACAGTTTATTGTTACTTTGCTCTCTAATATTGGCTACTAGAGGTAATATTATTGTAAACAGAGTTTGACTGAGTGAACATTTTTGGACTAAAGTAGTTATTGTAATTTTCTTACATTCTCTTGAACAAAGAGTACTTAAAATGTCCATATATTTTCATCTGAAGTTGAAGCTGTTTATCATTACATAATGGAAAAAATTATAAAGATGTCGACTGAGTGAAAGATAATCGTCCTTATGTTGAGGTTTCTTATTCTTTCTCCCTCACTGTGCACCATTATATTACACAGAATGTAGCATGTTCCATTCCCAGGAGAAAGCCAGATTGATATTGAATGTGTAACCAGCTGGATGTTTACCCTTCATTATTCTTACAGACAAGACATGAGAGGACAGAATAGAAAAAGAAGGAAATCCAAAGTTTTTAGAATAGTTGTTTCTTTTTGCCTCAAAAAATGCCGATTTGAAAATTTAGTTCAAGTGAGTTAGGAGAAAAGCTGCTGTGTATTCTCTCAATTTACCTGCTGTTTCTATGATACAAGTTCATAGAAATTATTAACTGACATATTGAGATGTGTGGAAATCAGCCCTTTTTCTTTAGAAATGAATTTAATATTCTTGTGCTTCCTGGAAAACAGATACAGAAAGCAATGGATGGGCCTCCTTTCACTAGTCCAGAGCTAAAGTTATGTTACAGTTGTTAGCTAAGTGTAAAAACCTGTCTAAACCCAGAGAACATTATTTCTCAAGATTTCAGAAGATGAGTGGAAACAAATCAGAGCAGAACTAAATCACAAATGCTCAGATCATTACACCTTTTGTATTTGCATATGCGGGAGGTGCCTGTGGGATTAGAAGCGTGCATCCCAGGGAGGGGGTGCCCAGTATCTGACATAGGATTTTGAACATACTATTTATTCTTTCTCAGTTGGCATAGAAACAATATGTATTTCTTGACAAGCATTCTTTAGTATAAGAAATACGTAATTTTATACTAAACAGCTTCTATCCTCTTCAAGTCTAGTGTTCAAATTATCACTGAGAAACACGTAAATAGGACGGTTTGCTCTTGTTTTATAGCCAGGAAATTGAAGCGGAGTGGCTAGGGGATTCTCCCATTACAAATACATTTCTGCATACTGTTCAGTCTGAGACGTTACTTTAAGCATGACAGCAAAATGTTACTTATTCATATTAAGAAACTTTCTTTTTTGTGCATATTTTTTTGTTCCTGCTCTCCCTGTCTTTTCTTTGCAATCTTCAGAAATCTGGCTTCTGTTTTCTGTTGATTTCAAAGGTCATTGGCTTATCTGCACTGCATTTTGAACTGATTCGGCGGTGAACAGTTCTCTTAATTTTCCTGCCTGCTAACAAACAGTAGGAGAACTTTACATGGTCCTGAATACCTTTATCAGGCTTCATCTAGTGAAGTGAACTGAATTGTTTCCGATTAAATGTATCCATATAATTAAATGTTTGAATGTTTTTGTGATTCATGGGATGTTTCTGCCAAGGCCAACTGGATTTCTTGCAGACATGTAAACATGAACCCCATGCAGTGCAGTCCTTGGCAAAAGATGTGGGGTTGGTCAGGGGTAAGAAGTGGAGGAGTAGTTTGGGATCAAGCTGTGGGTCCTTTTGGCTGGGTGGTAGGAGAGTGTGAGACATCAGGGATATGCAGTTGAGGTAGAACTTTTGGTCCAGGCATTTGTAGGTCCATTCACAGGGAGCAATTTTACACACACTAGGGTGGTTCACTAGGACGGCCTTCTGCAGGCAAAGGCCTTGTTTTGGAGGTGGCACTCCATTACCGTCTGACCATGGTTCATCATATAACTAGGGACATGAACACCTCATGAGACATGCTTGTAGGAGAAGCGGAAAATGGCAACTTCAGTCCTTTAGCTCTCACGGGCAAATGTGTCACTAGTATCTAGAAGCATCATGATCATCTTGCTGCTCAGAGTTTTGAATATCTAGACAAAACTGAACTGTTGCTTTCTTTTGTGCCTGAAAATATTTTGGTTTATATTTGACTGTTACACCGAATTGTCTTTTGGTCATTGCTGTGAAACAGCAGCATGTGATGTCTTCAGTTATTTCCCACTTTGTCCAAGACTGTGCCATCAGTGCCAATCAACTCTTTTTTCTTTTTTGTATGCTTCCTGGTATCTGTAATGTTTATTTATGCTTTCACTCTTTGTTATTCTGTTACCTTTTAAAATGTTTTGTGTTCTTTGCCATGTGTGACATTCAGCAGTTTGGCTCTGTTTTCCATATCATTTATAATGCTCTAAGATGAGGTCTGAATTCTTACTGCAAATCAGTATGAAATATGCCAGACCAGTGGCACTCTTGCTATAGATGATGATAAAATTTCAGTAATGTTTTAAAAAATTTGTTTCTATGTGTTCCTTATCACTGCCAACACCTTGTTTAGTGGCATGAATATTAACTACTGTGAATGGTTAACTACTGCATAAACTGGCATACCTTGAGATTTTTAGTAAACCCTGGAAATTACTTTCCTGTCTATAGCAGCGTATTCTGTTGGCCTTCTGTCAGGATCTTGAATTTTTCACAGTTCCTCAGCTGCCAAATATTGGCTATGAAGTGATTAGTTTTCTGAGAAACCCACTCTTGGCCTCTGTAATGAAGATAAATTCACTGGATTTCCATTATCTCTAAACTGTAGCTTTTAAAAAAAGGATACAGATTTTGGTGAATTCTGCTTGGATCCAATTTTAATGACTAATTTAATCATTCAGTAGCATTTCTATTTACTAAAAACAAATGTAAACTTTTTAAAGAGAGTTACAGATCAAAAGAAAAAAGGAAACAATATGTTAATTATTGTTCCTACCTTCAAAATTGCTTTCCTTTGAATTAATGCAGTCATGTCAAGTAGCAAATACAGCAAACATTGACTGCATCATATCATATATGTTAATTCTTATTTTTAAAGCATAAAATTGTTAATGTTTGCAAACTATTGGCAAATGTGTTTAATGAAAAGAACTTTGGAACTATCAGTTGCCTCAGAACACAGCCGTATGTCAGAAAATTTTATGCTAGGTGACTGCATACCTCCAGCATCACATATGACCAACATTTTACAAAAGTTGAACTAAACCAGCAGGACTAGTCCAGGCTCGTTTTCATAACAAAACCCTGTGAAGACAGTATCAGCACTGTTGTTATGTTAGCTTATTTAAGATTTCCCATCTAAATACGGTTTTTGAAATGCAAAGAATACAATTAAATATAGCAGGGTTTCAGAATTTCAGCACTTTTCCTTCTTCCACAGCAGCTGGCTGTCTTCTCTTTATATTCCTGGGCAAATGTGGGGTGAAACCGTTGCATGTAAAGATTTTTAGGTTTCATAAGGTGCAGCCTGCACAATCAAGTCTTAGTGTTTACTTATGCTTCTATGAACTGAGCCAGAGATTTATCTTCTGTACTAGCAATAAACTTAAATGTTTTCAGGAAGAGGATTAACAATTTGTATATTCTAAAGGTAGTGCCTTAGAGGCATTGTTCTTTAAAAATAAAGAACAGTGGTGGCTGTGTTTACTTTAACAGGGAGAAAATTGGTTTGCCTGAATCAGCTTTCAAAGTAACTTTATGAAGTGTAAGGAGAAGCAAAAAATGTCAGGATATTAGAAAACTACAGGGAAATAAAAGTACGCTCATAAATAAAATAATAGGAACAGTAGATAGAAAAAAGTAAGAAGATAAAAGCCTTTTTTTACATTCGTTGGAAATGCAACAGCATATGTTTGCAAAGACTCCAGTACCTTCTATCTGAGGGTTTGCTCGTGTGGTTGCATTTTATATACTTTCAGTAGGAGCTGAAAACTGTTCTCTGTCATTAGCAACTTGTAAAATAAGTAACAGATGCTTTGGCTGTGTGTGGCTGAAAGAGAATGAGCTTGGGTTGTTCCACTTTGTATCCCTCTAGCCAAAATAGCTGTTTTTACCAGGTACTGATTGATCTGGATAGGATCAAGGTAGGTTCTATACTAAAAACATCTGAAGGATGATTTAAAGATAAAAAGAGGTAAATGTGCATTTCTTTATATTCAGTGCAGTTTGGAGAAACTGTCTGGAGAAGCCATGGGTGCACTTGAAAACATTGAGGTGAGCTTGGTCACTTGACTGTGGGGTTAGGAAGATTTTTTTAAAAGAAATAAAACAATAAAAATAAAAACATAAAATTAATTATTCACATTCCATGGATACTATGTCAATTAATAGTTCTATCTAGAGATAAGAATTTATATATGCAATAAATGCTTTCAATATTTCTTACACAAATTTTCCTCTTGGGATGAAAACCAGTTGGAGGAGTATCTTTTATGTGATTCTAATATGAGCAAAGAATGTTTTTTGTTATAACCCATTGAACTTAAAATGTATCACTATAATATCAGTGGGAAGATTATTCTTGTGCACTTTCTCTGATTTTTTATTTTTCTGATTTCATTTCCTCATTTGGAAATCAAAATTTAATTAAGTGAAAAATATCTTATTTTTTAAAAGCTGGAATATTTATGGAAATATGTGGATTTCCTTTCCATTTTCATTTATTGTTTGGGGTTTTTTTTCTTTTTACTCTGACAATATTCCTTAGTTGGACTGGTTGCTTTGCAGGGCTTTCTACAGTTGCTTAACATTTTATAAAATTAAAGCACTTGCAGAAAACCTCAGAAACAAAACTAGAATAAAATTAAGAATTTAGTGATGAACAGGAAAAGACACTTTTTATTCTCAGTGTCTGGTGAGCTCTGATTTTTTCAAGATTTCTGTATTTCCACTTTGCCAGCAGACTGTATGTAATGTTTAAATATATGGTAGAAATGATTCATGGAGTACCTAAAAATGATGTGCAGTGTTGGCACAAAGTAGTCAAATATCAAATTAACTGCTAATATTGGTATGGTGCAGGTCTGCACATCATCAAAGCAAAAGGACTAATGGGCAAGGAGTCTGATGGTTTTGGTTTTATTACTGGCCCATCTCCACTGACCTTGTGATGGCAGTAATGCTGCAGCAACACCACCTTGGTGTAACACCAAGACCTGTTACTATGGCATAATCATGTGGTGGTGCTGCTCTTCTCTCAGGAAAGTTAATCGCCAGTGAAAGGTGTGAAGAGAATAATGTGAAGAAAATGCATCTTTTGGATGCCTGTTCTTGGGGTAAAAAGCTTAGGGTTTAGGCTATTGTCCCAACAAGTGTTCTGTATTTACAATGAAGTTCTGTATTTTTATAGTGAGTTTCTCTATTTGCAATGAAAAAGACTTTTTTTGTACAAAAAGTATTGATAACAGAGACCACAGCACAGTGTTTACAATGAATGTAGGGAAAAAAAAAAAAAAAAAAAAAAAAAAAAAAAAAGGATGTATAAAGGCAGTGTAAGCGGTCTTCTTTTCAGTGCTTTAGCAATATCAGTGGATTAATCATGACATGGTCTATGCTAAGTAAGCATGGTTGCTTTTTTTGGGATTGGTAGATGAATGCAGAAAGGCAAAATGCCTGCTCTTTCAAAAGCAGTCACTGATAGCCCCTGCCTGATTTACAGCAGGTTGGACTTGATTCTGAGAAACTGGGGCAGCCGCAATTCCCACTGAAGTGCTGCCAAGCCGAGGACTGATTATTACAGCAATAAATCAAGGTAGGCTGTTTGGAACTGGTGGAACATACCTCGGTAGGATTGTAGCATCTAGTGTAAGTAGTAACAGGAGAGGTAGTGACACCACAGGAAAGAATATTTGGGGTCATCTACTGTCTTATTGAACTCCTGGGTAGTGACCTGAGCTGTTACAGATTTTGAATCCATCTGCTAAAGCATTAGTGTTACCTGGCTCATAGGTATTCAGAGATACACGTTGGTTTTTTTCCTTTTCTTGCAACAGTTCTGTGTCATTTAGGCTACTCTGTCGCACTTTGGCTGCACAGAGCAGATAAGCATTTTCTCTTTAAAATAAAGAACTGCTAATGAGAACACTGGCGGTCAGGTTCTTCTTAAACCCCCTTCTTCTTTCTGTGATGCCAGCTCTGTTACAAGTATGGCTGTGATCTGAGAGTTGCTCTCATGGCTGATGCAGCTTCCAAAATTGCTTTGCTGTAAGAAGGCAGAGAAATGGAGTGGTTAGGTGAGCCACCCTTCCCTATCGCTTTCTGACCCTCAGACTGAAGCAGTGACAACAAGCAATGGCAGTTAGAAGAGCTGAAAGGCAGTTTCCTTCTGCTACCTGTAGTGTGGGATGCTTTGGAAGGTGGCTCCTCTTCTACTGCCACTGAACCAGCACATCTAGAAGGCTTTGGCCAACCACTGGAAGGGACAGTCTTCTCCAACAGGCTGATGGGATTGTTTAAATTCCCGTAGGTCCAGACCTGGAAATTAGGTATTATCATTTGGTATAAAGGAGCAGATTTTGTGTTTCACTATGGAGGAGCTATAAAACCTCTAAACTTATGGCACTGCTATATGAGTTAAGATTTAGAAAGAGAGGTCTGCATGTAAGCTGCCCAAAACCTTGTGTGTTTTTGTCAATTGGAGTTAATGAGGTGAGTAAGTCCAAACTAGTAAAAGAACTGAGGAGCTACCCACTGGACTTGTGATGGCAGGATTTGTCTCATAGACAATGGCAGGAGAGGTAGTTGAGGAAAAGAAGTGGCCAAGGATATAAATGGCCTTAAGATATCTTCTTTCTTCCCTAAACACAGCTGTGTTATCCAGGTACTGAAAGGTAGCCTGAAGGAAAGACCCAGGAAGAAAAGATTAATTTGAGAAATGCTTAGACAAAAATGATGGAACAGTTCCCTACATGCAACATTTCCTCTCTGCTTACTGAAATGCTGTTAAACATGCGTACATACTTCAGGAGCTAAGATCCTCTACAGTCAGTAGGTGAAAATCCGGTGTAACTTAACAGTTGATCTTTGCTAAGCAGTTAAATGTAAATGAAAAACCCCCTAAACTAAATAGAAACTTAGTGGAAGATGTAAGTATATAGTCTTCCACTCTGTCTCATCAGAATAAGAATTTAATTTAACCTATAAGGAATATGCAAATGGCTCCTCTGTGTTATCATTCATACTCCTTCTAATGGGAAGTTAGTTAAAAGAAGTGGAGAAGACAGAGAGGAAAAAACCTTTGAATATAAGTTTAACCTAAAATACAGATTTTACATGTCTAGTTTACAAACGATAAAAATATTTCCATTTTTAAGTAAATAGTGGAGCATTAACAGTGCTCACAATTCAATTGGTTACAAACTGATTACAAATAACAGGAATTAACTATGCTATTTTCAATTACCAGTGACAGAATTCCAAACAAAATGAATAACCTAAGTAAAACATGTAAGATAAGTTTCTTAGCATTGTTTAACTTTTCCTAATTAAACATGAATAAAAGCTTATTTTATCTTAAGTTATATTTCTTAATTGTGTTAATTAAGCTAGGTATGTCCATGCTAGATTTACTCTGTAAGGCTGTAGTGTTTTATAACGGGTGTTTGAAAATGAAAACCAAAGCATAATGCAATATTTCTCTTACTCTTAAAAATAATAAGGAACTTTTTAGCTAAGTTTACATCCTTCATATTTTTTTAATACACTAGTCAGAAGTTACTCAGATCAACAGTTTCATGTCTGCTTTGGCCTGTCACATGTAACACTTGTAGCTTCTGACTCAAAGTCTGAGCCAAGAAAAAAAGAAATTTCCATCTGCAGAACCAGTAATTGTTAAACTTTTTCTCATTTGCAAGAGTTGAACTAAGAAGCATTATAATTTGGCCGGTGTTTCAGTAATTAATAGCAGCATTAGAGATACAAGATTTTTGGCTTGCAGGAGTCAATAGCTTTTTTGAGAGATTGTGAGTTGCTTAAAAGAGTAAATTCTTAAAGAATCAATGGCCATACGTGGCATGGATTACAAATTGGCTAAAAGGTAGGCCTCAAAGTTAATTTTAACTAGCCAGTGATCATCAAGGGAATGTAGGATAGTGCAGTAGAATTCCTCATGATTCTTCCCTCTGCAGTATTTAGTAGTCTAACCAGTAAACAGATGCTACAGGTGGAAATGAAAATTGAAATAAAGAATGATGTGAATAATTGTTTTCTTAGGCTGCTATAGGTTATGATATGAAATTTATATGTTTTTATGGCATGGATCTGCAAATATTATTTGATAAATCTGTGTCATTTGATAAAACTGTGGATTCTGTCATTTACTAGCTCTGTTACATACATCTCTTCCATACAGTTTTACTCCCTTCTCCCAAGGTTCTTGGGGCAGCAGCACTAGTACTCAAAAGATACATTGTAATTACTTGCAATTTCTCACAAAAATTAAAATCAAGAGTAAAAAACTTTGCAGAATATACACTTACCATACTGTTTAATAATTAACCCCCTTCCTACTTTCAAAGGTTGGGGAAAAAAGGAAAGGATGCACCCATCTTCCTCCAATACTGGGTTTGTACACTTCCTACACTGAATCCTGTTACTTCCCATTTGTGAATGAATAAACCACTTAAGCCAAAGGCATGTACCCTTCCTGTGATTAGCTGGCTTGTGGAATTGTTGCTTGGTGGTTGCTTTCATAAAACAGTGCTTTCCTGAATCAGAGTTTGTTTGTTCAGAGTATTTTATCCAGTGGATCAGTACCTGTGTGTGAGCTAGTATGGACAGCAGGGGAGGAAACTAATAATGACAAATCCTGAGGCTCATGGAGGTGCAGAAGAAAGCTAGGCACGCATGTGAATGCTCATATAAGTGGTGGGAAGGAGACCCTAGTCCACAATAGCCAAGTGGACCACAAAGTGCGGCAGAGCCCTGGCCTGTGGCTACCAGTGTGACCAGGTAGTGGCCCCTGCGTGGGCTGTGGGGAGGTCTGACGAGGGACTGTGGAGTCAGCCTCTCTCCTGCCTGGTGCGTATTGCGTTATTTAGACAGAGCAGAGCCATTTCAAGCCTGAGATAAAGAGTCATACTAATACCATACTTATCAGAGATAGAAGCAATCAGAGTAGAAATTTGGAGCTGGTTACCCTCCATCACCTTGGGCAAATGTTTGATCAGTAAATTCTTCTGGTGTAGATTTGTTTCATTCTCCTTTGTTTTCTTTTTCTTACTCATATTCTTGTTTTCTACTATCTTTTCTCTGCTTCAGAGTCTGAGAAATTCTCCCAATAAATTAACTAATGGATCCTGAATGTTTTGAAAAACTTGTTTTAAATTTTTTTATCTGGGAAAAAGTATGTTTTACTGAAAAACCTGCATTCAGTTCCCAATGTCCACATACCTGGGCGTATTTTCTTACTTTGTTTTTATTTATCGTTCTGGGTGTTGGTGGTTGATTCATGTTTTTTAAGTTGTCTTCATAGCTACCTTTCTTTTCCCCGCTTAAAGAAAGGAGATACACATCTGGAATGAACTTTGACCAATAAATTTTCTGGGAATCCTGTCGCAGTGTAATTTTATCTATATTTGATAGACAAGCAGAAAATCAAGGGAACTCGTTTTCTGCATGTGTTGATTACTTTAAAAACTGTAATTAAATATAGCATCATTATCCATATTTTCCATTTCAGTGTATTACTTTTTACTATGTATGTCATGTTAAACATCCTAATATGAGGGACTTCATTGAGTCAGTCTTATTTTTTCCAGAAATGTTTTAGTAACAAGTAAATATGATGGTAAGCATTTTCCCTTTGCATCTGTCCTCTGTTTAGGACAGGTCTACTATTTCAAAGGTTTTCACTGAGCAATGAAATGGGAAACAGAAGGTTTTTTGCTCACTTATACCAGTTTTTAAGCAAAAAAAATCTTTCATGATTTCTTCATAATTAGGTCTGCTTGAAGTTTATGAATCATACTATTTGACTGCTGGTTTTTCTGTTTGATTTTGTAACAGAGTATCAGCTTTCCATTCAACAGTTAGTAGCATTTTTCGAACCAGACAACTCCACTTAGGAGACTCTGAGACCCTCTGGAGAGAGGAAGAATTTTTTCTTTTTTCATGCATATGTAATAAATCTTAAAGGTTATTATCAAGTTATTCTTGGCTTTCAAAACCCTTTTTTTTTTTTTTTTTATTTGCCCCCAGCTTTCACTACATTTCTTGAAACTGGGAAATTCATCTGACAGCCACAATGTGCGACTCTGTGGAGGAACTTGTCTGTCTCCAGTGATGACAGAAACTGATATAGGGAGGTTAACATCACGGGGCTGAAGTTTGCTTTTGGAAATCCCCCACTCTGTCTCTGCTAACATCTACGTATTTAAATCAGATAACTGTGCATTGAAACAGATGTTTTACCATTGACTCAACTTATGTATCCAATTATATATGCACTAATGAGAAGACTTCACATTCTGTCATTTGCTGTTGATTACCCATTTTAAAAGACGGCCTCTTATTTTAAAATTGGTGCTGGACCACCATTTACAGTGGAATGAAACTGGCTAGGTAAAGAAGACAGTATGTGGTAAGCAGAAGAGGAAGTTTTAAGCAGATATACACAAAACACAGCCAAAGGCTTAGAAGGGAAATGAAGAAAGTAGAGATAGGGTGGAATGAAAAGGAAATAATTTCTGGTAAAGCAGAAAGTGTGAACTGGAGTGATGAAGTGAAGACGTTAAGAAACCAGACAAAAAGCTGTTGGCACCTAGTGTGAGAAGCAGTGTATACAAAATGCAACTTAACATTGATCTTTGCAGAGAAACTGCACTCCAGGAAAAATACGTGACTTCCATTGTTGATTACTCTCCCAGTACTGTTTCAGACTAGAGTTTTGCAGTAGAGGCTCCAGCATGTGGTGTGTCTTGGAGAAGAAAATCTGAAAATCTTGCAGGAAGATCTGAAATGGGACCTTTGACTGTGTAGTTCTCTGGTGTGGTGTTTTTGTCATTTGATAAAATAATCGTTCGGATTCTCTATAGCTTGGTGATGGCATAGACTGTTTTCATGTTCTTAAGGATAGGAGGATTCTGAATTCTGAATTACAAGCTGTGGTCTCTGACCACTTGCTGAAAAACACTCTAGTACTGGAGGATATGAAAGTGACTTGCAGGAGACATTTTTCAGAGGTCTCCAGAAAAGAACTATGATATCACAGACAAGTAAAACTGTTGTCTGCAGTTAGTACAAACAAATTAGAGGAAGCTATAATAAAGAATAAAATTAGTGCATATGTAAATAATGCGATATATTGTAACAGAGTCAGAATGACTTTGCAAAAGAGAATTGAACTCTATAACCCACTGGTGCACTCTGAGGGTTACCATGATCAGATGGAGAACTGGTTGATGTGATTTCCTTGGATCATATCAAAGGCTTTTGACAGGTTCCTTCACCAGAGACTTAAACAAAGTTAACCTGGAATAAAAAGGAAGTTCCCCACAGAAGAAAACAACTGAATAAAAGGTAGGAAACAAAGGTCAGGAATGTATTTTCAGTTTTTACTGTATAGATAGATCACCAGTGTAATCCCACATATGTGTATGCTGATAGGAATAATGAGTGATTTGTAAAGGACTGAATAAAGAAATATTGAATATAATTATTTAGAGTAAGGACTGTCATGAAGAACTGCAGAAGGATCATATGATACTGAGTGACCACATGTTAGAATGATAGATGAAATTCAGATGTGAAATGATGCACAGGGGAAAAAGAAGCAATCCTTCCTTTAGACACTGAGTGATGAGCTATTAGCTGCCGAATACCACATAGGAATGAGATACCAGAGTTACAGTAGACTGTTGTGTGAAAAGGTGAGCTGAAAGTTCAGAAACAATCAAAAATTGCAAATACAATGTTTGGGGTTACTAGAAAGAAGAAAACAAAACAGAAAACTTTATGCAGCTAGACATGTGTGTGTGTCATGAATGCTGTGTATGGTTCTGGTTCCCTGAGTCTCCAAAACGATGTTTTGAAACTGGAGAAAATTCAGAGGTGGTCAAGAAGTATTATAAAAGCTTTGTGGACAGCTTACATATTAAGGAATGTATACTAGGACCTTTTAAAATGGGCAAGATATGAGGGTGAGGTGTGGCATAGCCCAGATGGATAAGAGACTTGGTCCCTTTGACTAATAGTAGGGGACATGAAATAAAACCAGGGACTACAAAGCCAGCCGGAGCAGAGGCAGTGGTTCTTCACTCAGAGTGGAGCTGAGCCAGGGAATTTTGTTGTGGATGCTAACAGTTGAGATGGATTGGAAAAGTAACTGAACTAATTCATGGAATAAAAAATGTAGGCTGTCAGCTGCAAAGACACTGTGTCTGGCTAAGCCCAGGACAGTACTTTAAGAAAATAACATTATGCATTTAGTTATTCTTATATAATTGCCAAGGCTTCTAACATTGGCCACTTACATATACCGTGCTTGAACCTTTGGTATGTCTCAGTATGTTCATTATCATGTTCTTGCATCACTTTGGTACTATTTGATGTCTGCTATGTAGCTGTATTTAACCATTGAACACAGAAGGCATTATTAATTTGGCTGCTGTGTATCAATTAGAAGTTCAAAAATCATCCTATTCAGTGTCTGTAAAAATAGTGTATAACATACAAAATATTATAAAGTGATTTAGAAACCTAAATAAGGTACAGATCATGCCTTCTTTTGATACCCAAGAGACCTTGATGTATTATACAGGATTTATTAGCAACAATTTGTTCTTATATGGTATTCTACGAACTAATTGGTAGACCCTTTATCCAATTACATCACCACATGCTAAAATCTACATTTTAGAAAATACACATGCAGGAACAAGATTTTTGGTTTGAAAGCATGTACATATAAGGATCATGTTTGACATGACATGTGGAAAATATGTATATTAAATGCCTGTAGATATTTTAATTTAAAAAAAATAAGTTATTCTGTAATTATATGTGCTATAGTATTGTAAGCAGCACCATTAACAGAATTAAGATGAATTTGATATATTCATTTTAGAAAATCAATATATAAATAGGAAAGGTTATTATGATGCCATTGAGTTGCTTGCTCATAGATTGCAGTTGAGGGTAAAAGGAATGAAGAATTTTATTACCCCACTGACATTTTTATCTTCTGAAATGATAAGAAAGTAATAATCAAATGATTTAATTAAATTGTTGATATACATAATAAGGCCCTAGGAGATTACTGAAGTATAATTCAGTTTTTCCTCTCAGACAGGATCTCCTGATATGATTAGCCTTTTCAGTGCCATAGAAAACAGATTATTTTATACTGAATTTAGGCACTGGTCATTGTTAATGGATTAGAACTGGTGAAAATGAATGCAGCTGTCTGAGTTTTTCAAAGGTTACTAGCTGAGTCAAGATAAACCCTGTGCAGAAAATATCTAAAAACCTGAATTGTACATAATATAACTATTAAAAACCTGTCAGTGGAAAGAGTGACTAAGTTCACCTTGAAGTGATGTGGGTAAACTTAATCCATATATGCTGCATTGCTGTCAGCAGCATTAGCCTTGGGATGAGCTGAGCTTTGTCTACACAGGCATGTGTGATATTTTCTTCCAGCTGAGATTTTGAAAAGACCAGCTGAGTGCTGTGTTAACACAACCCTGTCATCCTTGCTGTAAAGAGGAGTGAATTGCAAGAACACTGTGCGTTGAAAATGTTCACAAAATCTCTGTTACGTTAAACAGCAAACTCATCCGGAAGATGCACGGGCTCTGCAGCTTTCCCCCTGCCTTCCAGGGAATGTTTTAACTCCCCCTGCATCCACAGCGTGCAGCTGGGGGGCAGCCAGCCTGGGAGCAAAGGCAGCATGGGGGCTTCCCGTGGTGGCTGGTAGAAATCCCCAACATGTGGTTCCTGCTGGGACAGCTTCTGAAGGGAAGCAGGTCGCCAAATGAAATGCCTCCAGGCCCTAATCAAGCCTGACTTCATTTGTGCCCTCACAGCTGTGGCACTTACCAGTTTCCCAGAGGTGCACAGAGATTGCAGGACATGCATCAGTGCAGGCAGCAAGTGCTCCCCAGACATATAATGAAATGATATAAGATTAATATGAATTTATAAGGTTTTGGATTTGGTTTTGTGGGAGCTCTTTTGTCCTACTAATCCAGTACTTTCTCTATATCTGGCCATCTGGGCCCAAAGTAATTCTCCAATCTGGGCCCAAAGTAATATTCCTTAATAGAGAGTTTATGAACGTCGCTGTGTTAAGATCATAAGGCAGCCTTACTAAGTGTTACCTCTGTCTTCAGAGCTACAGAAGATACTTGCTTTCATGAGGTGTTTATATACTTTTTGTTACTTTGAGAATACTTAAAGTCTTCATTTAAGTGAAAGAGAAGTTGAACCTATTACATATAAGTCAGTAAGTAAAAAATAACGGAGAACACATACGTGTGTGTATATACGTATAACATGCCAACATAACACTACCAACAGGGCAAAAGCAAAGGTTTTGTTGCAACAGCTTTTAACATACAGGAACAGCTGTGCCACCCCTATGCTGTTTGTTAAGTCTGAGCTGTTGCCAATCAACAGTTGTGCCGGGATAAGAGAAAATTTGAACATAGTCATAGCTGGCAGCTCAAATCTCATCACTGATAAAGCTCACAGCCACCCCTGTGCATTTCTTGTCAGTTAAATAAAATGTCACTCTCGGACTGGCAATATCTATTATTCTCAACTGATGTCTGTCTGTACCTCTGCCAGTGCAAACTAAAATGTAAATGCAATGCCCAGCGCTGGGAGGATGGCAGTCGTAGCAAAGCATGCAGGACAGACAGTGGCCAGCAGGGCTGGGCAACCCTGTCCATGCTGGGTGAGACTGATGGGGTGCGGTGATGAGAAATGGTGCAAGAGGGATGGTGGGAGTGTTGTGCTGGCACCGAGCAGGCAGGTGCCATGATGGGAAGCAGGATAGTCTCAGCACTGCAGTTCCTGTTTCTCTTAGTGCTGTGAAAAAAGGTGCCTACACTGCAGCATCCACTTTAATAAGTTCCCAATAGAAGCCACAGTTCAGTTTTGTCTACCTTTTTTGCCTTTTTCCTTTCCCTTTTCACCTTGTGTCCAAGGTGTAAGTCATCCCACACATCTCAACTGGCATTTTCTGCACCACATGCTCTTTGTCCTGCAGCACTTAACATGACTTCTGTGCCTCATTTCATGTGTAACGTCTGTTGAAGATGATGAGAGGTCTCTATACACAAAAATTGTCACAGGTTGTCTTACAGAAAACTGAGCTATCTAGTTACATATGTACATAGTTTTTCCCTACTATCTTTGACTCACAAAACTTTCTTACTTTAGATAAGCTTCATTCTGATAGTAATCAAATATTCTTCTCATATTCTTCTCATAGGCAATGAAAGCAGGTTGCTGAGATGCTACCAAAAATGTCCTGTATCAATTAACACACCTTTGTGTTAGTATAGATCATCCACCCCATGTGAGAAGCACATTAGCATTATAAATAAAAAAGATTAAACTTTGGAGGACTCTGCTCTAGTGTGCAGACATCACATGGAATTACCTGCAAATTTTTGGCAGAATTTAATAATGAAGCAATAATGTTTTGTTGCAATTAGACACTGATATCTTTTCAAAACATCCTCTAGAAATCCATGCAACTCTGTTATGTTCCATGGGCTTCTTCTGGTGTGTCTTCAAAGTAGGTACCTCACAGGTTTCAGTAGAAATTTTGCTTTTGGACTCAAGGGAAAAAACAACAGTAGAGAGATCTGAAATGAAAAGGTTTCTTTTCTTTTACTACAGATCTATGTTAAAGTACAGTGTGTGAGATGATAAAGGGCAGCATTTCCAAAATTATCTAAGCATCATTGCAGCCTTAGTTCCATTTTCAAAGCAATGTAGGCACTTGGAGCCTAGAGGCTCCAACAGGTTCAGATACTATCTTATTGTAGTTTAAAATTGATAAAATACTCTAGGTGCCTAATTCCCACTAAATCCAAGTGCTTTGATGCTCTCATAAGCCCTGCTAGATACCTCTTTGAATCAATACAAACCTGAAGTCTCCTGAAAATTGGTCACTCAGTTTCACTAAAATGCAGTGGGATGTGAGTGCTAATGTCACTTCTAAAATAGGCTTTAAAATCCTAAGCCACATAGAGCCTTATTTTTAAAAGCATGAAGTCGCTGACAGATGAACAAATGGGTCAAGAGGAATTTTCCTAAAACCCTGAGGACATCATGAGGTTTTCAGAGAGAGCACAAAAAAGGAAAAAGGAAGACAGCCAGTTTGCATATCAAATATCTCTCAAATAATAGATTCTTTACAGATATTCACTGAATGAAAAGGCGAATAACATCCATTCAGACAAACATTACTCCATCAAAGCATTAGTATTTTTAGTTGCATGAAGTGTTGACTTTTAAAACTACATAAGGGTTGGACATGCAAGCAAATGTTACTTGTAGAAATATGTGTGAAGTAATCAGCTCCATCAGGTCTAAAAAATACACCTCCTAAATCCCACACGAAAAATCATTTATTATGGTCTTCATGAGAGACACACAGGATCTTAATTTAGGCTCACCCAGTGGCAGTGGATAGCACATCCCATTAGCAGTCACAGACATGCAGAAAACATTGGAGGAGAACTGGGATTATTGCATTCATGAAGTACAGAGGTTGCATAATAAATTATTTCCTAATAAATTAAACAGACAGACTATGGTCCCGGCTGCTGATATGAGATGATCTTTGCCCTGTAACTGCAGGAATGGGCCCTGGCACGATAAGCCATGATAAGGAGCCCTGTCCCAAACAATTCCTGGGCCCTGTTGGGGCAGGGAACTGCAAACCAGAGACCATTGCCAATAGACAGTTTGGATTTGACGACCTTGTTTGGTAGGATTTGCTCTACTGACATGATCCAAGCTGTGCCACCTGGTTTGAAAGTTGGAGAATTTCTCTGGACCATTGATTTACTGCTATAGTCATGACTAGAATACTGCAAAGGATACTGTGTTATGGGAGAGCAGGAAATGTGAGAGGGAGCTTCAACTATGGGACACAACTGTGGGGACATCACTAGTGTTGCTGCCCACAGGCTTCCTTTTTCCATTAAGATTTATCCTTAAAAACAATTTGACACCCTATTTTTTTTTTCCAAGATCAAGAAGATGACATTCTGTGACAGTACAAAGTCAACAAACACTGTTAGAAATGGTTTTGTTTTGCTTGTCCCCATTTTTAGTCCATTCCCCTTGCTAGCAATGTGTTGCTGCAGTACTACATTACCTCCTTCAGGTGCTGTAAGATGGCATAAACAAGCAATGTCACCAAACTTGTTTTCACAGCAAAAGATGCTACACCCAGAATGTACTGCAGAATTCTTCTAAAAGGAGGAAGGCAAAGCAGTGACTCTGGAGAAGCATGCATTCAGAAAAACTCATGTGCTACTGTGATAAAGTAATAAAATTCTCTGTTTTCAGCAAGGTAAGAGCAGAAAGGCACCAGTTCTGGCAATGTCTGCCATTTTGCCTTCTCTCTGGAAATTCAGTAAAAAGATTAAAAAAACTTTTACTACATATAGGTGTCCTCTAATAGTTTTTGTCTTTGATGTCTCTCTACTCCTCAGTAGCAAATTGATTTGCTACTTAGTTGTAGCAATGGTCAGGAACATGTATGTGGAAAACAGAGGGCAAGAAGGCATCAGGTTTACAACCAGTGAAAATTTAGTTCAGTTTAATTATCACTATATTCAAACAAAATAATGACAGTGTCTTTCACAAAAGTGTCCCATGCATGTGCATATAGATACCTTTTTCCCACTCTGCCTTAGCAAAAATACAGGCTGCTTTTGGTGGCTTCAGTGTAGTAGTTGTAGTTTGACAGACCTGACTCCCAGTCAGCACAAGACTAATTTCCAGTAATTTCCAGTCAATGTTTGGTGCTCTGATAGCTGGGAACAGAGGAATGTTCCTTCTAGGGAAGTGGAGGATAAGCAAGTGGAGCATCAAAAGAGGGGCGCAGTACCCCCTGTGCATTGCCCTCCTTACCTTTATCTAAACAGCTGAGAAAGAGGTCCCAGCCGTGGCTGAGATGTCTTCATAAACTCAAAGATATGTGACGCTATCAACTACACAGACACTTTGGTTTAGTAGATAAAGTTAGATCAATACAAGAAAAAAAGTTTCTATAGTTCCTATAGAGATAAAAGACAAATTTTCTGAATGTTTTAATCAGGGGCAAAAGTTCATTGGCCTGTGAGTAAATTTGCTACTCAAAACATATTTGAATTTATAGCGTTTGTGGTTGGACACAATTTAGCAGAGTGTATACTTCTGCTTAGTCTGTACAGACTACAGAAAACTGACTAATAAGAACCTCATGTTGGGTACAGTCCAAACCCTCATTTAAAGTTTTTTCCAGTGCAAGATTAAACCTGCATCTTCCTACTGATTAATATGGTGCCAAAATAATTTATGATGTCAGATTCATATGATGATAAAACTGAAGGGAGCTTCACTGGTAGTGTGTTACTATCATAGTGTCATTGCTGGACCGAACGAACTCTAACACATCCTTGGTTTTTCTTCTTTAGCCTTTATCTGTAATGCTCAGACGTATATTCCTGTCATAGAGAAGGCTGCATGAAGGAATTCTACATTCTATATTCTGTCTAGAAATGTGCTACAGAGAATCAGGGAATAACCAAATGGTTTTCTGTGTAGTAACAACACATTTGATGCGAGTGATATTAGTAGGTATACTAATGGGGTGGGAGGAACAACCAAAATAAAACAAGCTGGGTTGTCTGAGTAATGTTACCTGTGGAAAAAAGCTGTTCTTGATCCCAAATTTTCAGAGTAACTTACCCATGATCAGTGAGCTGAAGACACCAACCGCATGTCTAAGAGCTGGAGAAGGCAGAAGAACAAGTGCTTGTCTTAAATGGCTGATCTCCAGCTTCCAAGTGAGCATCCCTCTTTTCCTGGTATTCTCACTCTCTGTTTTTTCCGAGACAGCCAAATGTTTTCCTAAATCCCATAGGGAGATATGGTTGGCTCTCAGTATGAGTTTCATACAATAAACACTATAATGAAGGATGTTATGGTCCAGTCTCCTTTTAATTTGTTAACACAAATTGGATACACAAGGCTTACCCTTTTTTTATATCCAGCATTTCTCCTATTTATTTTATATAGTCCCTTTCATAAGCTTATGAGACTCATTAAAACAATTCAAGTTTCTTTCCCTGTACACCCATTTCAGAACTCTAATCCTCAGATCTTTCACTATCTTCCTGTAATTTTAAGTCTAAATTTATTCATGCCCCATTTATAACCAATTTACAGTCTTCTCTTATATTGTTAAACTTATGAACCATTTACATGAATTCAGTAATTGAAATATATATTTTGATTGTTACAGATACATAGTTCAGTTCAGCAGGTTTTAACTCTCTATAACAAGTTTGATTGATGTCTACTTAAATCCATTAAGGATAACAGCATTTCCACCTGTCTCTATCAAGTATTTATAAACATTTATATATTATATATTATCAGTATACAGCTTATTTGTGAAATAATTAATGTCATTTTATGATAAGTGGCTTGGGATAAGTAAGTAACACTAAGCCAATGGGGAAATCTTCTTTTATTTTTTAATCATTGTTAAAATGTGCACTTAGATTTTAATACAGTAAATTCCTTACTGTGGTAATAAAACCAGCATTAGAATCACCTCTGTGTGCATGGATGCTCTTTGGAGGTTTGGCTCCCTGACAATTAACAGAACAAGGAGGACCAATACACCTAATTCAGCAGCTGTTTGCAATGGTGCTGCTTCTGTTGTTTCTATAATGATACAAAACAATTACCTTGTTTTTCCAATGCACTGCAATTCATACAGACCTTTGTACTTCTGTACGGGGCAGAACAATGTTTTTCATCTCATAACATCATATTATGCTGGATTTGTAAAGTTTAAAAGCTTATGCAAGCAATGGGGAATCTGTACCTGGGTATAGTTGATGCAAGGGAAGTTTTTCAGTTCTAGTCTCCCATGAGGTTAGGTTTAATCTATTTTTTGTGGTACTTGAATTGTTGAATATTTGGATGCTGATGTTAACATAAAACAAAAATGCTTATCCAGAGCTGAGTAATTTTAGCTGTAATGTGAGGTGTTTAAAATACTGAAAAAAAACCTATCCAGCTTTATCCTTGTTATGCACATATTTAAAATTTGAATTAGTACCTTGAAAACAGTGTAAAATTAACTTCTGGAAAGTAAATATTAAAATTCTGAATTTTGGACATTTTAATTTTGACATTTAAGATGATTTTTTTACCATGCATGATTTTAAATATGCTTTCATTTTTAAGATGTTTTTTCAGATACTTCCTTATTCTGAGCAGTAAATCAATAAGACAGACATAGTATCTAGGTAAAGATCTCCATTCCCAAAATAATGAGATATGGAATAGAAGTATTTTTATTTTTCAGAGCAAAAAGAAATGCATCATGTTACAAAAATACCAGTTTCAGTAGGGTAATAGCAGGAAAAAAAAATATTTATATATATATAAAAATGAGTCATTTGGCATTAGAAATGAGATAATGTAGATTCTGCGGACTTAGAAATTTGAGGGTTCGGGTAATAAGGGATGCAACTGTTAAAAGTAATCTGGGAAATAAGTAAACAAATATTGCCACTAAAATCAAAAGAAAATATTAAACACCATTTGATATACCTTCATTAACATAATGTACATTCTTCTTTTCTCGAAAGAGCACATGTACCAAAGAATTTTACAGTTTTCATACCCCTTGGCCACACATTTGCTTGTGTATAAATAATGTTATTTTCCAGAAGACTGAACTCTATTCTAATCTTTTATCTGGATGTTGCATTAAAAGATTCCTTCCCCTTGGCCCATCAGTTTGACGATGTGATAAATTTAGCTGTTACGCAAATGTCAAACAATACATGCAATCTTTTTTTTTTTTCTTTTTTAAGGAAGATAGAAATGAATACATCTGTATTTTGTGATTCAGGCTTATCTTCTGTTCAGTGTAGTAATCCATTTTACATTTATACATTAGCAATTGTTCATATCCAGAACATAAAACATGTTGGAGTGACAAGCCATACAAGTATATCTGATATCTACTATTATTACTTTGAAATGCTGTACAATGGATATTTCAGTTCCATAGCGTTGCATTGTCATGGATAAGAAAAACACCAGTAAAAATGATCTTGTTTCTGTGTAGCAAGCTACCTTCTGCAATGCTTTTAAGAAGAGAAAGAAAAATGCCAGAAGGTGATGTTGGTGATGAGACCTGTACTATTTGTGTGCCTGAGAGCATTCCTGGGCAGTAGGCAGAAAGGCCTCTGCTAGCAAACTGTTATAACTGCCCTGAGCCAAGCTGGTGTGGCCCAGCCAGCACCCTTCCCAGCAGCATGCCAGCATGGTTTGCCACTAAAACGGCCCAGAGTCCATGCCCAGCAGTCACTTTTCATGCAGCCAGGGCCACGGTGGAGGCGAGAGGGTTTTGCTGGTGAGGATGCAAGCTTTCTGCACTAGCTGCCCTCAGTGCTGGCAACTTTCCAGGGCTTGCTCGATTTACTAGTATAGGCATACATAAGAGCTAAATGTGCCTGTCTTACTCTGGTGGCACCAAGGGGCTTTAATGAAGTCGTGCACCCATTTTGTGCCAGTTGATTGGAAATTGTAATTGACAGGTCAGTGTAAGAAGGCTCAGTTAATACAAATTTCTTACCTTACTCCTTGTGATTCAGTTACATCCAAAGAAAAGAGAATTAATGTACATCATCAGAATGCTATAAAATACTTGTATTGATATTTGTGACATCCCCATGATAAGCAGCCCAGAAAAGAGATAGTTGATAATACTGCTAAACTAGAATGAGAGCTGTGTTTTCTTATAAGACAGACATGAGCCACATGGTGAGAACAAGACAAAATACTGAATAGCTGTTTTCTCTGTGACCCTGTCCCTGCTGTGGGTTGAAAAAAATGGGGATCTCTTCAGAAACCAGAGTATTTGATTACTTGACTATGCAGTTAATGCCAGTAATCTGATGCATAGACACAGGGGGTCCAAGTGAAGGTTGCCCAAGGAGTCTTAATGCCAGTATGTCCTAAGGGGGAGTGTTCAACTTTGAAACCTGAACTCGGGGGGTGTGTGTGTGTGTGTGTGTGTTTGTGTTTGGAGAGACAGAAGATTTCTGTTTTTAACAAACCCGGATCTTTCCACAGAGGATGAAAATTTCTGTAATAATCATATACCAGTAAACGGTAATTAAGAAAAGTCGGTGCTGTGGCGAAGCTCGTTACTTGTATAGTGCCTTCATTAGAATTGCACGGCAAGTGGGAGTACCTGGCTCTCTGTAGGCTCACAGCTCTCTGTAGTACCGGTCCTAATAAGATGTGCAAATATGTTCCTTGTTCATTTATTGTTAACAAATTGCATGAGTGTCGTTCAGCAGGTTGAGCACTTTGTAGCAGCGCGACATCTGTTCTTTTCTTCTGAAGAGGTCCAAAGGGAACAAGCAGTCTTGTCCCCAGACAGGTTTGGCAAGGCTGCTGTTTTCATAACAGCTGCAAATATATTACCTCTGTATCCAGGAAGATTTTGAGAAATGCTTTTAGATGGAAGGACAAATCACGAGGTAAAATGTGGATTTATGAAAGGAGTGCCTTTCAAAACATATTGGATATAATACACTTATCTTGGTGGACAAAGAAAGCAGAAAAATTGTAGCTGTGGACATACCGGAATAATTAATTGAAACTATTGTTCCTGAAGTTATAAATATAGCTTTACTATAGTTATCTTAATAAAAACTGAGCTTCAGCTTCATTGATATCACAGTGACATAAATAGATCTTTTTTGTGTGTGAGTGCTATTGTTGTATTGTTGCAAATATTTTGCTCTGCCATGTCTCATGACATTACAAACATGATTTATTAGGTGGGAAACTTCACTGTTTCTTTCCAGTGGGCTTGGTTCTGCTGAACCTTATATCTCTAGATTATAAAACTAGTATTATCAATATCCTCTAATGTATAATTCAGCAAATGCTACAAACATACATAACTTTTATCAGAATGTAGACATTCAGAGTCATTCATTCATACTTCTATCAGCCTTCCTATTTTAACCAGCTGCCTTCACACCTCACAAAATAAAGAGGACTTTTTAGGTCATATTTAAAATAACTTCTAAGAATATTAACTTTTAGTTCTCATAAGAAAAGGATATTTCCTCTCTGAAGCAGTAACATGGTAAGGTGACTTCACCTATCTACAACTTGGAAAAAATTTATCCCATATGTGGTGTAGATGGGTCTAGATTTCACTGCATTCACTTTGGGTTTAGGTGTTTTATGGTTACATATATACAACGATCATCTTCTTCGCACCTCAAATATGACATATCATAGGGAAAATATGTTATACAGGGCTGTATGTCTCAATGTAATGTTAATAATTTCATGGATGCTGGCTCAGCACTTACCAACAAGTACAGCAACAGGAGTGCTTACTGTAGGCTGTAAATGTTTTCCCATGCTCAGATGCTCCGAGAGTTAGCAGTGGGAAGCCAGCGGTTTGAGAAGTCAAGGCAAGGATCAAATAATACTCACAGATTGAGGCATAAAGTGGAAGAATATCATCAGAGCAGGCTGTCTTCAGGGGCATATACTCTCCTCATTAAGGACTGATCTGAAACACACCGAAAGCAATAGAAAAACTTCTGATACATCCATAAATCCCCTAATATTGAATATAAAAGATAAAAGAAATTAGTGTCTAGACAACAATGCTGAGATGTTCCTAGGAATCATCTCTCTCACACCATTGCTTGCCCCTTCCAGTAACTGGGTTGGCAAAAATGGTGCTTGGATCCTTGTAGACCCACAGATACAAAGGGGCTCATAACAGTTTCCAGTGCAGTCAGGTTGTGCCTCACCATGTCTTAGTAAATATGAAATTATTACAACATGGCCTAACCTTTTAGAATTTGTACACCATATTATCAGCAAAACTGCCAACTTCAAAATTTGTCTCAAGGCAAGGTCAAAACTATGAATATCACTTTTGTCTTAACTATCCTTTTTGGCTTTGGACTGCTCCAGAGAGCACAAAGGCAGTGCTAGGGAACAGGTGAAAAGGCAGAAGTCTCAGTACTCATCTATTTCACAGATTGTCCATCCTAAATTGCGGAAGCTCAAAATCAAATTTCTCTTTTCTGTGTTGCAAGTGTAGGTTTCACTAACACATCAGTTGGAGCCTGCTCCAGCTATGCTATTCCAGCTTGATAGCTGCCAACGGGAATGGAGAATGGCAGCCAGGAATGTGGTATTTTCACTGGATTCCAGCTTCACTTTGTACAATTTTCCAGCTGCAGTAAACCCATCAAATTATACCCTAAGAAGTACTGCTAAATTAGGAATGCATATGGTTTATTCTTTTACGTTTCCTCAGCCTTAATGTTTAATGTTGCATAATACGTTTTCTAATAAAGTTCAGACAGTAAAAAAGACTGGGTCACACGTTGAAAACCCCAAAAGGAAATGTGATACTCTGATTTTCCCTTCATTTAATGCCACCTGCCTGTGAGATAAAGAACTGATTTTAAATTCTGAGCAAATATTCAAGGCACCTTATTTTAGAATCCAGACTTTTTAGTGGTCCATACCCATTGATAGTTCTTCACATTTTTCTTCTGATTCTTAATTTCTTTTCTTTAAGATCTAGATAGTCAGCCTTTGACAGGCTGCCCTTTAGTAGATTCTCATATATAAGTTTATGCTGTCCTGGAAGTGAATTTTCTTTTGCCTTTTAAACCTCAAACTAGAACAAAAAGTATGTATTTTCAGAAGTGATTCATTAAGTATCTTGTAATGTTTCACTGACTGACAGCTTAAAAAGTGAAATTTTATAGAGTACATTATTTAATATTATCAGAATACTGTGGGTACAGCTGATGCTCTGCAAAAAACATCAGGATTATTATTTATTACAGTTATTGTTAGGATTTTCCTCAGGATAGTAAACAAGATTAATGCTGATTATGACTACAGCAAAAACAGCTTTGCAGTTCATGTATACAAATACTTTGTAGTGTGTAGAGCTTTTGTGAAAAAACAGAACAGGCAAAAATATTTTAGCCAACTTATTTCAGAAGATGAGATAAAAAAAAATCCAGATGTTTGAGAATAATTGGAATATTGAGTTTAGTTCTGGGTATCTCATCATAGACATTAGCTATCTTTCTAATACTTACACGTATTTCTTATGAGAGAACAGTTTAGGCACTGATTTAGAGCAGATCTGTATTCTCATTAAATGGCCACATCTGTGCTTTGGCTGCAAGTGAATATGCAGTTGGGACATCATTGAAAAATTATGCAAACAAACAGTACTCATGTTTAAATTCCAGTGAGTCTTAGCTGACCTCTGTTTCAATTTGATTATCTCCCATTTTTATTCTGCAGTTACTTTTTACACCAAAAAAATCCACTTGATTGTAACTAATGCTTTTCAGTTGTAGGTTTCGTATAACTAATGATATTTTTCTTCAAAATTTCAAATTTATCAGTGTCATTAATTTCTATAAACAGAGAGAAACACGTGTAGTATAATCCCTCTTGCATAAGTTTCTTTTTGGTGCTTTATGTAAAATACTGACAATGTACAGACAGTGTCACTTGCAAAAATATTAAGATAACCTTGCCATTTAAGGTAGGTCCAATAGAACTGAATGTTTACCATAGTAAGTAAATATTAAGTACATACTTAATATAGCAATATTAATCTAATATTAATATAGTACTAGAATAGCAATATAGTAATATTTACTATATTAAGTAAATAAGTGGGGCGATCATATAAATTTCATTCTATTGAGCTGTCTGTGTCTGATGTTTTCCACTATAGTTTCAGCAGTAGCAGTATGAAAATACTGAATTTGGGAAAAAAAATGTCTTTCTTATTTGAGGAAGACATAAGATTTGCTAAGTAGATTGTCTCTGCTACTAATATAGTACCCATTGTGTATTCAACTGTTATTAAAATAAGCATGCACCCAGTCTGGATAAAGACCACTGATGTTGTTACATACAGCCCTTTTTCCACTGTAGTTCACTCAGTAGTTCAGCTATATGTAACCATATACTAATTAAATTAAGATTTAATATTAACTGTTTTGTTGGTGCCTTATTTTTTGAGGATTGGTGATAATATGGTGGTGCTTTCTCAAAATGTCACCAAGGGGCTAGGTGGTTCCAGGGAGGTACAGACGCAGTCATCCCAAGTCAAACCTATCAATATCAACCCATATTTCTTATATAAAATATATTTGATGGATGTTTCCACCCCAGTGATGTTCAGGAACATGTAAATTAAATAGCTGTTCTCTCTCCAGCTGTGGATCTACTTTCTTCTTAGCACAACAGTAGCAAATTTAATCTAGACAAATGGCGAAACAGTCACCATAAAGTGAAGTAAAAATAGTAAAATATATTATTCTGCCCTTCATCAGTTTTTAGTGGAGAAGTCTTCAACTTTTAATTTTTGCATCATGTGATGACATGAGAACTAAATTCAGTTTCTTTTAATCAGATTGGAACACAATCATTTTTTACTTTCTCATATAGCATAAGTTCATTATTCCTAATAAAAAAAAAAAAAAAAAAAAAAAAAAAACAGTGCTTTTGCCATTAATCTAGAGGAGAAAATGAGACTTCCTAACAATGACTTGTAGCACTGTTCCACCATGCTTTGAAGGTTGGCATGGAAAGCTGAACTCATCGGTGTAAGAGTTCAATTTGAAAGCTTGGTAGTTCAAGCCAAGAAACTCTTTTTAGTGTAATGGGAGTGACTAGAGATGCGAACTAGGCAGAACATGTGATTCATGCTAGCAGGAATTGAAATAACTGAAGGTATCATAGGCTAATATTTGGAAGTGCCAGACTTGCCTGATGTTTTCCCCCATCCTTTAAAAAATATGGTGTGTGCAGACATAGAAGCAAACCCAAAGATACTGCAAAAGGTTAAGCAGTTAGAATTTTCTGTAGTTTTGATACTACCCATTCATATAAGCACAGAATTTAATAAATATTTATTGGTAATTATTAATAATAAAGATGTAGTTATTAAAATATTAATATTAAATCATGAGATACAAAGTTATTCTTAATGATGCCCTAAAAATGCATTTAAATCTGCATTGTTCTTGTATTCAAATATCATCTAAATATTATTGAGTGATAAATCCCGTATTGGGGCAAGTTTTGATACCTGAAGTAAACTCAGAGACTGGGATGATGGTCTGCTGATGTTTTTTCTTGACACGTTGGTTAAAGAAGCATGTACTTTGCAACATTACAAATCTGTTCAGAATAAAGGGAAAAGACATACTATAGAAATGTTTTAGCTCCATGAAGCCTCTAAGGTGTTCTTATTAAACTCTTAAATGCATCCTGTAAAGCTCCTGCTCCAACTCCCACTGAAGTTAGTGACGTTTTTCTACTGACTTCAGTGGCAGCCCATACTACAACTGCAGCTGTCAAAACAACTAGAAATCAGTCATGAGATCAGCCAGCACACAAGTATGTATTAATCTTAGCAGAAATTATACTTTGGGCAGCTCTAAAAAGAAGCCAAATTGACCTTATTGTTTCTGAAGAAATGCGTCTCCCACCGTACTGTGCTGCAGAGGAAGTGAGAGCTGTCAGGACTCTGTTTTGTGCACTTAGGCATGTGAATTGGCACTAAAAATGTGCAGCTAAAAATAATAATGAAAAACCTTACAGAGCCAGTAATTTGAACTCTATTTTTGTCCTCAAAAATAAATTAGTGCCCATTACATTTCTGAGCAGTCTCATAGGAGGTAACAATACCAGTTAGAATTGGTCAAGTCACCGAATAACTAAAAATTGCTCACACAATTAATGATAGGCCCAATACTAAGTATAGTTACCTAAGTGTAGTTGCTGCTTATTCTGTATATTGTTTCAAGGGTGATTAACCTCGTTACTCTGTAATCAGGGCTTTTTTTGCAATGTGGTCTTTGCAAGGCAAGTGTGCTTGTGCCTGAACTGACACGTTTCACTGATTTCAGCAAGGTGCTAATACACTTTGTGAAGTGAACCAGAAAATGAACTGAATTTTGTCTTTCACAGTTAGACCTCTGTACCCATACAATTTATTTTTTTTACTGAGGTAAAAGTAAAAAATAATTTTTAATATTCTATAAGCTTCAGAGCAGTATTAAGTTTTAAAGTCATTTTCCTGGAAGGGCTATGAGGCAATAAAAGAAAGTGTGCAAACTAAAAAAAGAGTCCCTACTCTTGCTTCCTTTCACTCCCCATGGCTTCTGAAACCAAGTTCCTACTGCCACTGTTCCATGAGCTACGTAAACCCATGCGTTATTTAAGGCCCATCTGTGGTGTCACTGGGTTTTCAAAGCAAATGATGCTGAGAACACATGTTGCTGTAAAAAAGCCATTCTAGGACATTCCTATGCTCCCAACCATTTCCTTTCCCATATGCATACCATAGTGTGTTGCCTCTTTTATTCCACTGCCATGTGTGGGACAAAGGAATGAAAAGAGCAAGAAGGAACTTCTTAAGCCATCTATGTGACCAAAACCAGTGTATTAGGGCACTGTGGTCAGGTGTTATATATATTTAATGTTCATATCAAGATGCTCAGTATCAATCCAGAGAATTCAAAAGCATCTCCTAAAAAGAGTCAAACAATTAAATCTGCAGTCTAGGGTTTCAGGATATGTGCAGACACTGGCATGCCAAATCAGAAGGCTCAGTTTGAGTAAAGTAATATTTGCAATGAAGTTCCTCAGCATGTTCCAAAGTTTGCACAATTTTTTAAAAATATGAGCATGATATTCAGCAGTTGAAGTTTCACAGCTCCTGTAGAAAACATAACTTTGTTTTAAATTCGATTTTAACTGAATATTTTTGTTTCTTTTTTACTTTCCTCTGATGCTGTGGAAAAAAAGAGAGAAAGTATCATGTTGCAAAGGTCTGGTTCCTCAAAAGGGAGGGATGGTGGTTGGTTGAGCATTCCAAAAATGGAAGAGCAGTTTTGAGGTGGACCAATTCCTTGCTGTGCTGCTCATGGCATTAGGGTATGGAGCTCTGCTCTTGTGATCATCCCATGGGTGCAGAGCTGAGTCTTTCTGCCTATGCCCATATTGCACTAGGGACTTGTACCCCACAGAGTGGCTTAAGCAAACGGACAGACCACCTGAGAGTCTCCCTCAGACCAAAGCGGGAGACCAGCAGCAATTAATTCAGACAAGAAAGGAGCAGTTCTGGAAGTAAATAAAGTATTTTAAAGTAAGAAACTGTATGGATTACAAACAAATTAATTAGATGAATTCTTGAGGGTTTTCCTTTGGATCTAAAATCTTATATTCCAACTATATTCCATTCATCTGCCTAAATCCTACAGCGAAACTGCCTGAAGTTCTTAATAATGAGGTAACATAGAAATATTAACGCTTAGCTGAATTTGAAACATTGAAAGCAAATAGTTCTTTTTGCTCTTTCAAGCATGTATTACTGCAGACCACTGAAGTATTAGTATTATTAGCATGAGTACTTAAATAATAAGCGTAAAGTAGAAAACCAAATGGAATGTAAAATTCCCATGAGTACCATTATGGAGAATAAAGTATGCTGTAGATTATCTGCTAAAATGCGTCTTTTAAACCATACTTCCAGAGAATGTAGTACACAAATTAGCCATATATCTTAAGATAATGGATCTTAATGTGTTTACATTTTAAATAAACCACATTTCTGTATCAAGATTATTATGAATTTAATCTTGGCGTTACTGGTTAGCCATCAAGAGTTTGAAACAGAACATATCTAAAAGACTTTATCTGGACAGAGCAAGAATCAGAAAACTGGCATTTGCTGTCAAGAAGCAAAAGCTCCAGTACAGTGAATGGCTAGTGTGTGAGTGATAGACTTTGCAGACTAGGTAGGATCTACAGTGGGAGAAATTTGAGGCTATTTTTTACAGATTTGATTATTAAGTGCATTTATTAGCATAACTTCTAATATTCCATTTTTCACACATCTATACCCATTGGAAACAAGGACAGAGTGGATTTTCTCTGCAAAAGCTGTAGGAGCACTTTATTAGCAGTTAACCTATATTAGCCAACATCTCTGAGAGAGAATAAAAAGCCTTTAAAGCGATTCCTAGTGTGTCACTTCCTTCAGATGTGCCCATTGATGAATTTGGTGGGAGCTCCATACCTCTTCCTATTTTAGAATATCCTCTTCCAGGTAGTCTGCAATCCCTGATAACCTACCCATGGAGTGCAAGGATCAAGCAATTCTGAACAGTTGGTCTACATTTTATTTGAAACAGGCAGTATAGCTCTAGTCAGGTGAATTAATTTGGGGTATATTTTTTTCCGATGCCCATACTGGCAGCAGTTTTCCTGGAACTCTTAAAGACCCCGTGACAGCTACTGTAATCTGCAAGGTGGTCTGGATTTTTTCACTGGACAGAAATTGGTACCTGAGAGTAAATGTTATATCCACTCCTGCTTTTTTTTTTTTTTTTTTTTTTTTTTTTTTTTTTTTTTTTTTTTTTCTGTTATTTATTTTGGTCGTGTCTGTCTCTTAGCAGCCACAGTTGCAACCTGTAATCATGCCTTATTTCAAGAGTGCTGTCCTCAGTTTCTCTAGTTGTCTGGCACAGCAGATTTCCTTGGTGAGCAGACATATGCTTATGGCTGTATTAATTGGATACAGTTGTGAATTTTTCCTTCAATTGCAATCTGTGAACTGTGGTCTTCCAAGGAGAGGAAAAGCTTCTATAATGGGAAAGTATTCTTAATTTTACTTAACTCAATTTGCTTTCTTTTTTTTTGTTGGTTTGTTTTACTTTAAGGTAAAGAAAGGTTTTAATAAGTCTGAATTGATCAAAATAGTAGCTGATGCTGAAGACACCCTTTATGGCTCTGATCTATATGACAGAATAATTATTTGACAACTGACACAGTATGTGTTCCTAATATCCATTAAATCCAATAGTTGGTTTGAAGAAAGACTTGAAATCATGAAAGTACCATTCATTTCTGACAATTCTCAGTGAAAGTATATTATTTGTCAATTTACATTTTAAACTGTTTTATGTCATATTCTCTTTAATGTATATTGCCACTTAGCAGCATTGTGTAATGATCCCTGTTAATATCAGCCTTTTTGCCCAGTTATAGTGTAATTTATTCAAACTCTGGCATGTAAAGTTTGGCAAGGCAGTGTGTGTTGCAGCTGTTGCTGTTTTCTCCATATAAAATCTGTACAAGTTTTTGGATTTTTTTTCCTATTATCACACATTGGTTTTCACAGCTTTCAAATAATAGTGCTGTGAAGTGCATCAGAAATTCAAAGTATGTCTTTGAGTTTCATGTTAAAATGTAACTCTGCCTTTAGGGAATAGAAGTGAGAATAGCACCCACACCAGCTGAGGAGTCTGCTTGGCTTGTGTTGAACAGGATCCTCCAGGTTGGCTTCTGTTTTGTAGGAAAACTGCGTCTACCTGGGAATTTAGCAACAGGAGACAGGCAGATAGGCTGGTGGTAGGAATTTCAAAGAGTATTCACCAAAGTAAGCAACATTGTACAACACTTTTCTACATTTTAAGTGGAGTGCTTTTCTTGTGAAAGACATTTGGAGAACAGTCTTCTCTCCATTCATATTTTTTTAATAAAATTGGTTGAAAGCAATAGTTTCAAAAATAAGCAGTAAAATTTTTACTTAAAAATTGGAGATCTAAAAATAAATACCTTTGGAAAATTAAATATATGCACTTTTTTTAGTATGTCTATTTGTAAATATTGATACAGCATCTGGAAGCCCATTGGAAGGAGCTCTTTCCAGTTTTCATGTGAATAAGAACCCAGAAGACAGGATATGACTTCTCATGTTCAGACCTTTCAGCAGAAATTAATCTGTGAAGAAATTTACATGCAGAAAAAGGCAGATCCTGAAGCTGAAGCCAAAAGCTGGATCAGACACCGGGCTGTTCCTTCAGAAAAAGAACTTTTAAAAGATGAATACCTCTCTACTTTCTTAATTGATGTCAGCAAAACTGGTGGTGGTCTGGTAAAATGGTGAAATATAGTATCAGCTATGTGTGATGGTAAGCAGCAATGCAGATGACATAATTCCCCACTGAATTGTAGAGCCCAAATCAATTATTATAGTTTAAGAATATGAAGCATGTTAGACTGCAGAAACAAGCAAAGCCACAGCAGAGGGTAACAAATCTGCTGCTGTCATTCTCTGGCTACATCATCCTTCATGAAAGAGAGGTTACACAGAAATCTTTTCAGGGGAAAAAAAAAAAAAAAAAAAGCATTAACTGATCAGTGGAAGCTTATTTTGTAACTTGATCCTTCAAAAAGTGCTTCTGAAGCCTAGAGTATATTTTTCTCAGAGCTGCTGTCTTGTTTTATGGATACAGCACATTTACAGGCTTGTTCCTGTCACCCTAACATATTAGATTTCCAGACTGAACTGTTGTTCAGTGGTATCCCTTCAGAAGGTGAAAGATGCAGAATGAATACCAGTTTTTTTCTTACATTGTAGTTATTTGTTATAATTTAATAAAAAAAAAAAAAAAAGGAGACCAAACGCGCTGCAATGTTGTTGAAACACAGTAATTGAAATGAAAATTCATAGAATTATGATTAAATATATGTCTAGCTTTAGGTAAACTAACTGTAGTCATAATAAGCTGCTATCCATATTATTTTTTAAGAGAAAATATTCTAATGGATTTATTTATTAATAGAAAAATATATACTTTCATAAACATACTTTATTACCAACACCCATTACATGATACTGTTGCATGAGTACTTCTACTCTTAAGAAGTTTAAATTATTAGGAACTTGAGAATTTTAAAGTAGATCTTGAAGTAGCTTTATATTTTTGATACATATTTGTTTCTGTTTGGGAGACATAGCTACTTGAACAGAGTTTTCTGTAATGACTTCTTGTATAGGTAATGGTTGGGTATCTCAGAGAGATGGAAAACAGAGTGATGGACGATGAAAACAGCTGATATAATTTGAAGATCTCATGATGATACTTGGGCTTCCTAATACCAATGCACATAGAAAAGAAAAAGGTGTGCTCTTTGAAGTAAATGGCAGAGCACAAGTGTAACTAGATCTCTCTCCATTTTTTCAGGTAAAAGGCCAAAGAACAGCAGAAAAACGTAAAGCTGAAACCAAAAGAACCTGTTATTTTCTTTCGGTGCATTTAGTGATGAAAGCAAGTCACTGTGTCATTAGCAAGCTGTAGTTGAGTGTTTGCAGTCTGTAAGGGGTGCATACGCCCTGCTAAAGCCTGATGACAAGATAAAGTGTCTTTATATTGCTCTGTAATAAAACTTCCTTATCATTCCCCAATAATTTTTAAATTATATGGTTTCTGTCCACCCTTTATTCCGTTTACTCTCTAATTTGGGGTTACATAAATGCCGTAGGCTTGCATTGCCTTTCAAACTATACCTCGGTCTGATTACAACCTGTCAGAAATGAGATAGGAAGAGCATCCCATAAGCTTTAAAGTAGAAAATATATCCCACAGTGCAGGAGGATGGAAGGTGTTGGTGGGGCAGCGTGTGGTATGTTCACCCCCGCAGGGGCAGGCAGAGCAGTAGGCATCAGGAGATTCTGCTTGGTTAGCCAGAAACTGCTTCACTGAGCAGCTGTGCACCCTAAATGTGTTAATTGCTTTATATGGAAAGAGAAATGCATAATTTATGAAAAATGCAATATTAGAAAACAGCCAAACTGCCTTCTATAAAAACCTTGGCATAACTGTTTTAAGGAGCACTTTATTTTCTTAAAGGATTAGACCCAAAGTGTTAATACCAGTGAGATTAGACAGATTAACAGGAAGAATGGCTCCGTTCTGCTTTCTATCTCTTTTTTAAAAAATTAAGGTACTATCTGTCAAATGACAAATATAACAGAAGAAATAAAGCACAATACAATAATAGACTACATTTATTTAGGATTATTACAAATCAGAGAGACTGTGGATGAAAATACGGTTTTTAAAAAAATTGTCCTTGCTGTTCTGTGAACTGAAATCCTGACTCAGAGGAATATGCTAGAGAAAATGTGTAGTTCGTATGTTTGGCACTTAATGTGTGTTTCCATCACATCAAAGGACACAGTGAGTTCCATTCTGTGAAAGTAGAAAAAACGGAAAGTGCAAGTCGTTATCGTATCTGTAAATGTAGCATGCGGTGGCATCCTTGCAGTTTGCCCAGGGCGGCGGGGCAGGAGCAGGGCTCAGGGCTCAGGGCTCAGGGCTCAGGGCTCAGGGCTCAGGGCCAGCAGCCGGGGCCGGTCCCACACCCCGGGCAGCAGCAGGGCCGCTGGGGGGCACGGGACGAGCCCGGTCCCGGGGCCTCGGGCACCTCCCCAGGGGCAGGCCGGCATTTCTACACTACCGTGACTGCTGCAGTGCGTGCACCTGTGCGGGCAGGCCTACACCCTGTAGCTATGGTCTCATCATGTACCTAACATTTCTACATTTCTGGAAAGTTAAGATTTCCCTGATTTTTCTTTTTATGCTATAATTGCTGATAGCTACACGGGAAATTGTGGGGAAAGGTAGCAACTGCTCAAGGTGTTGTTGCATGCAAGTCATGTAAATTCAACTGGCGACGGGAGAGTTGCTGTGTAAACCGCAGGGGGCACTTCATCAGAGCAAGATCAGGTGATCTTTCAAGGAAGCAGGGGCTTCTTTCCCCTGAGAGTTGTTTTAAATTAAAGCAGAAGGGAAGGGTGGCCTGAGTCACCTGAACTAGTGGCACCTTCTTTAAAAAGGAAAGGACATGGGGAAGGTTTAAGGAGTGCACTGTAGTTATTCTGTCATTCGGAAGAGAGAGAAACCAAGCCAGCTGACAGCCTGTCAATGACTTTCTTGCTTTTCTCATTGAAATTTCTCTCAGAAATACATGGGGTTTGAAAACTTTCATTGGAAGAGCTCCTTTTGACTAGTCTCTTCAGCTTGTCTCCCCCTTGTCCCTGACAAGAGCTGCAGATCACAGCCTGCTGACTGTGCTGGGATAAGTGGTTTCTTCTGCTCAGGCTGTTGCATTTCATACAAAACTAGTCAATATTATTTTTGCTTGGAAGGAAAAGGTTCTGCTGCCTCCTGTTTAAGGCAGTTACTGAAGGACTGACAGCATAGGAGTTGACCTTTGCTTCTTATTGTGCCCTTGGTCAACAGAAGATCTTTAGCTATTAGAGTACCATCAGAGGAGTTAATTCGGGACATCTTCTGAAGGTAAACAAGGCAAGCATGAAGGTGTTTAAATGGAGCCTCATCTCCAAATGTACTTCATGAGAGGAGAGAAAAGGCGTGATAATGATGGGGAGAAAAGTTTAAGCAGTAGCAGGCCTGGTTCTGCAGATGTGCTGCAAAACAGAAATACAAATCTTAGTCCTGACAGGATGGGAATTTCATGGTCAGTGAACCAGAAGAGAGTATATTGTACCCAGAATGAATTTGCTCTCAGGATTTAGTCTCTTTGAAAGTTAAGTGATGAAGGGCCAGGTTTGAAGTTGCTTATCTTCTCATTATTTCTGTAAACTGCAAATAAACCTGCATGATCAGATACTTGGAAGGCTGAAAGAGCTTGCTGGAGGCATAAAGCAAAAACCAAGCCATGCGGCAGAGTGTAGGTTCTAAGAGAGGATAGAAACCTGTTAAAAATCTTTCTATAAACTGGCAATAATCCTGTAATCTTTTACAAATATTTTGAAGTTATGATGTTACCTAGCCAGCCATTTGTTACTAGACCAAGAACTCAGAAATCACAGGCCCAGTTTCAGTCAAAATTCATACTTTTCTAACTCTGGCCTATTCACTTTTTTTTTTTTTTTTTTTTTTTTTAAGCACAAACACAAATAAATGCACTTTTGCTGCTTCTACTTGACATTACTCTGCTTAACTGACCCTTTGCTTTTAGCCCCAAAGACCAGTCTTGGCTTTGGTTTCTTTGTTTGCTTTAAACTCTGGAGGTGTTAACAGCTCAGCCTACTGAATCCAAAATCAGATGAAACAGAAAAGCACATATCAGAAGCATTTCTTTGTACAAGTCCTTGGAGAGCTATGAAGCAAGCACTGTTTTTCAGCATCTGGAGGAGCTATTCGCATAGATAATTTTAGGGTCATGTAAAGCTCTAAAGTTCTATTCAACTTTTATGGATCAAAGTAGTGCTACTGGCAATGGTTATAGCTGATAAGCCAAATTGAAAAGCCTTTATTTAATCTTTGCTACTTAGATGGCTTCTTTTGTCAGCCAGCATAAAACCGCCAAAACCTAAAAATCAATTTGTCTAATTAATGCTTAATTTCACCTCCTCCCCACCCCAAAGAAGAACTACACAGTGACTCTTAGAATCCATCTTCCTCCCATAAGCATTAAATATAAGCACCTTTTATAAAGAAATCTCTTTCTGAAGCGGTGGCTTCTGCCTGTTCTGGGTGAGGTTGCTGGGAGCAGGAAGTCTCCTAATGACCACATTTGTCCTCTCGAGACTTCCCCAGCGCTTTCTGACCACAAACATTCCAGCAGCCCAGTCACCATCTAATGAGAGTCAGGAAAACACTGCTAATTGATTTAATGAAGGATGTTGATTTACTTCAGATGAGAATCTGCTTCAGTAAATCTAGAGCCACTTGAAAAAGCAAAGATATCAGATCATGTATTAGTTGTTTGATCTGACATAACGTATTTTATGCACTTTTCTCCTCTCATTTGGCATTCTGGCTGCAGGGGATTGCTTCTGTGTTCTGTAAACTGCTTTATCTTCTGAAGGTGGATGGTGGTGGTTAATCATCTCTGTGATTTATGTGGTTTGATATTAGTAAGTTAATTTTATCATCCTTAGATGGGTCATGCAGTATCTCAGTGCAAATCCCTTATTTTATAAGTCCAGGCTATTCCAGTCATATCTCCAAAATATTCTCAGGGAGTGGGGATATGTGGTGGTTACATAGCTGTCACAATTGTGGCCTTCTCACGCCTAGGCATCCTAGGAATGTGGAAGCCCCTGACTCAGGGAGGCCAAGTTCTGGTCTTAGATGAGATCTTGGGAAACATTTATAAATTCATTCCATTCATCTATTGGATTATAGCTTTCAGTATTCTCTGAGGATATTTTCCACTTTCATGCCTTATCTTGAACAACTTTACATATCTTGCTTATGAAGATGTCTCTGGAGCTGGGATGTCACTTGGTACTGCTGGGGGCTGCTGGGCAACCTGGGCTGTAGTTGTCAAAGTGGGCAGCAGCATTAGTAGCTTTATCTGTTCCTTTTCACTTGCTATAGGATATGTGCATCAATATAACTTTCCCTGTATCCTGTGCTGAATTACAGTGTTGGCAGACTGGTACTGACAAATCCCAATTCTTTCTGCCCCATGCTCCAAATGGGCTGCACAGAAGACAGTGCTGGTCTAAAAGCCATGTGGCTGCATTGATGAGATGTTGTGCCTGGGTGCATGGATCTCACCGAGAGGCAGCACATCTTACGAAAGGCACACACTATGCCTATCCAACATACTGTTTGTAAGCTGGAGCTAACCTGTGCTGTTGCCGATCACACTATTAGCAGAGGTGTCCAAGTCTAGCTGAAGGTATAGTCAGCCATAAGGGAAAGGAGTAAGCGCACTCAAAGGTGAAGCAGAATTTCACAAAAAATTGCTGTAAAATCTAAAATTTGGTGTAAAATAATTTTTAACTCAGTCTTTCTTCTTTCTTGTATTGCCGGGTCTGCCATTGGTCTGCTGAAGGACTTTTCCAAAAGCCCTTCTTTTTCCTGGGTGCTGCTTCCTAACATTAAGTAAAATGACCCTCTGCGTTATACTGACAGTCCATAAAGTCATTTGGGTTTTCTAATGGAAAAGCTCGATATAAGATTTTTACCTTTTTTTTTTTTTTTAAAGGAAAAATCTGTCAAATATATTGCCAGATTTAGTCATTTACCTTTTTGTGACACAGATAATGAAATTCATAGCTTACCTCCTGAATAAATTCTTTAGTTTAAATTGTGATTGATGCAGTAACATTAGTGCCAGTTCAACAAATTCCACATTTATTTTGACTTTAATTTAAATAAACATGAACATAAAGTTAGGCTGAAAAGATGAGCTGTGCAATTTGGGATTATATGACTTGCCATTTTAACATCTACTCCATAATTTTTTTCTTGCTTTGGCTCTGCTATTGCTTCTAAAGAAAGTGAGAATACTATAATGGACAGTTAAGGACTGGCTGGAAATTGAGAATATTTCTGTTAAAATTAAGATATTTCTGTTAAATTTAATGAGGTAGTAGTTACTTTATACTCTGACCAGTGGAATTCTTTCACAGAAGCTTCTTATTCTCTAAATATGAGTGTTCCTGGGGAATACATGTGAAGCCATACATCTTAAGTTTAATTTTCACTGGTTTAAGAATATAGGACTGTGAGTTCACTGGTGTCCCTGAGCCATTTTTCAGCTATTGCAGATGCCATATAACTAAGAAACAGAGGATTGACAGTGAGTATACACAAGAAACAAATTTCACAGATCGATTAAGAGTAGATTGGTTAAGAGTATGTTGTAGTTGTAACATTGACCTGAAATATTGTACTCTGTACACCTTGACCCTTAACACGTTCTGAATGCTTGAAGCTGTGCAACTTGTCAAAAAAAAAAGCATCATATTATCTGAGTGCCTGGAAAGCTGAGGATCACTGCTTTGTATTCACAGAGCTTAACCTGGGGTTGATTTAAGCATTAATTTTCATAAAATAGCCACTCCATGACCATCCTGTTGCCTTCATTAAGAGACATTTTCAAATATTTGTTACTCTGTGCGGATTCTGACTCAGATAGGTGTTACACCACGACTGAGTATTTCCATTATGCTGTTTGCCATCAGGTAAAAAATACTAACATTATAGAAGGGAATCACCTCTTCTGAAAAGTTATTTCAAAGTCAACAACACAGCGGTGGACCCTGCTTACAGCAACAGGCTTTCATTTCTATTTGCCCTTTTGTAACACTGTCAGGAGACCAAGGGGGAGGAAACACTTCAGTGCTGTACCCCAGAGGGTCCCCAGACACCCACCTGCCCATGCTCCTCTCGCCAGTGGCTCTTACAGCACTGGGTAGTTCCCACACTTTGGGACCTCTTGCTGTCACCAGCAGGTATGCGTTGGTTGGGATAACAAGAGAATGAGCCCTGCTACCTTCCCTTCCTGCTAGCACCACCTGGAACATGTTTTCTTACCTTCTGTGATAAAGTTACCACACTGTATATCCTTTCCACTTTGATCCTCTCAGATATGTAATTTAAGCTATCGCAAGAAAGGACACAGTATGTATAAATGACAAGAGAAGTGTATGTCAGTCATTGGCTGTATTAGGACTCATAACGTGCTTGAGTACTGTGCTGCATTGGTATCTTCTGCAAATTATAGCTACTTATGCTGAACAATTCCTATAAAAAGCAAGGTCTATCAAGGTAAATAATAACTGTAGTATTTCTGTATATCATAGGGACCTTAGCTTTAAATGCACTTTTATGCATGTTTGCTTTTCTAATCTTTAAAATTAGATGTATTCTGGAAATATTTTAAGTTTTCCTTGGAACAAATGTAATCTAGCCCCTTTCTAAATATTATTTAAGATTTTCATTACATAATCAGTTGCTGAAATGCTAATACTACAGGGATAATATCTGGTCAAACTAGTGGTAGATGTTAATGGACTACAGTCTGCTTTCTCAGGATAAAGGTGTTGTAGGAGTGCAATTCACAGTGTGCTTATAATCTGGCTTCTAACCTTATGTTGATACTAAGAATTGGATTTGTTTGTTGATTGGGACTTTTGCATGAAAGAAGGAAGGAATATGTTTTTTCCCCCTTTTTTTTTTTACCTTTTCTGTGCAGTCGGAACTATTGCTTTACAGTCTTCAAGCAAAAGCAGTTGGTTATAATGTACTAAATGTTGAATAATCATATTGTCTCAGATGAGATTTTATAAAGTTCTTGATGATATTTTTTTTTAATCTGCACAAAATCCCTTTCCCATTTGTTTATTGTGTCTTCACAGAATCAACACATGGATTCATAGACACCAGAGTATTAGCAGTTTATATGGCAAAATAAGTACATGTCTGTTGGGATTCATAATTTCAGTTATTTGCCAACAAAAGATGGTGTTCACCCTGAAGGTCAGCATAATGTTCTGTTCCTTATTAGCCATTTTATCAAAACTACCCTTGTTGTAAATCTAACTGATGGCCAATTCTGAAATTTTAATGTTACCCAAAAAGTCTGCGTACATAGCAAGGTCACGTTCTGCCTCAGATATGTTTATGAAACTCCCACTGACAACAGTGGGAGTTCTGCACGTAGAACATGGGACAGAGGCTGGCCCTTGATCTTTAAACCATTAATACTTAAAAATGGAAAGAAAAAAAAAAAAAAAAAAAAAAAAAAAAGGCAGCATTCCAAATCCAGAGTTTCTTATTGCAAGTTTCACTTGGGCTAAACCTCCACTGTCATTCCCCATATTTTGATTTGAGAGAGAACTTCACAAAATACTTGCTAGCTGCTGGAGTGTTACTGCTGGGTGCTTGGCATTCGTCCTGTCTGCTTCTGGAATGTCTTTAAGTAGGAATAAGCTTAGACAATTTACTGGTCTGAGTGACTTGAGACCTATTCTAAACTCCACTTTAAAAATTAGTCACTGAAAGGCTGTGTGCTACTAAATATCCAGGTCATCCTTTAGTACTGCTTAAACTGCTAAGTAATGTGTCATTTAAAATGTTAACCTCACTCCTCATTTTAAGCATTTTGGGGATCTTTGTTTACAAATACTGTTCAAAGCAACAGTTATTACTTCTGCCACAATACTTGCATTTACTTTTACTTCTGTTTCTAGGTAGTATTTTGTGTGTCTGTTCACAAAATAAATTTAAGATTTTTAGAATGTTTGACACCTCTGGAGATTAGTGTTATTTTCTTAGTTTCTTACTGAAAGATTGTTGGAGTATTAGTGTTAATTGACTCTTGTTGATCTTTGTGGATCTTGAGGAATTGTGCCTCGCCCAAACTTCCTGCTCAACATGCTGTGAAGGTATCAGGTTAGAAATCCACAGCCACTAGAAAGGAACCCAAACTAGGTAAATTATTTTTACTTTGCAAGTTTAAGCCAAAATACAGTATTGCAATGCTTTCCAGCAAGAGTGTTTTAAAAACATTTGGGAGGGATTAATAGAATTTTATATGACATACAGGGCTGTATTTTATAGACATGAACAGATAAAAGTGTAAATTTGTGCCTGTAGGGCATTACATTGGGGGTTGGACTAGATGACATTAAAGGTCCCTTGCAACTCAAACTGTTCTGTGATTCTATGACGTGTGGAACTGAAATGCTGAAAGGAGGGTTAACAGTCTAGTCTGCAGAGCCAACTGTATTAATGCTTCTTATAAACTGTACAGGAGTTAGCTCCAGTTGTTTATACAGTGCACCTCTGTTCTTTAAGGGATGAAATCCACAATCCACTTGGAGATTTGTCATTGACTTGGGTACAACCAGAAGTTCATCAAGTGCTTTAAAGCCCATAACTGTTCATCCTAGGCTTTCTGTCTGCCCAGAAAGGCAGCTGCTGTCATTAACTTTAGTGGTACCTAACTTTTGTGAGTGAAGTCCCTTTGAACAAGTCATGGCAGTACTTTTATTTTTCTGTGTGTAAGCTCATTTCACAAAACTGTAAATGGCAACTTTACCAGAAAATTCTGTTACTAAAAGGAGTTCCAATTGAGCACAGATCTAGAAAAAAAAATGTAGCATTACCCTCTGCCCCCCAGAAGAGTTTAGTCTAGACAGTCTAGACAAAACTCTAAAAGATGGGATTGTACAGGATCAGGGATAAACATAAAACTTTAAAAGGAAACCAGATAGCTGACATCGTAGCAAAGATACAAAGACAGGATCTGAGAGGTCAGGGATCTGTATCCAGCCTGGTTGCACAGATCTTTTTGACTGCTCTGTCTTTCTGTACTGTCCTCTTAGCCATCAGCTGAATGATACCAGAGTACATCAGGTTTACTTAACAGTGTTCAGAAAAGAGTTTGAATTGTATGGAACAAAAAAAAAATCACTGGAAATATTCCAGTAACATGAACTCCTACAGTGCCAAATAGGTATATTTGGAAGAGAAGAAGAAAACCCAAGAACTTGGAAACTTTCAAATCTGTTGAGGCACACAAAAAAATATATGGGTTATAAAATTGATTATACTCTCTCTGGAAGTAAAGAAGTAATTAAAAAAATTATGACATCTAGTAAAAATAACATATCCTTATGTTCCATTAGTTGTATTTATGAGGATTTCCTGGGAAAATTGTTTTCTGTAATATAAATTATGTCCTATACGATACACATTTACTCCCTGCTATTTTTCAGATGGAGGGGAATTAAACATTAACAAACAATTCCTATCACCTCTCAGTCTTCCTAGTAGATAATAGCAATAGTGACAAGAATATTCTTCATTAACAGATACTCATACTGAATTATGTCCTCAGGCTACTTACTGATTTTAGACATGCAAGCTTTTCCCAGAAGCCCAAGCTTGTTTCTGTACTTCATATATTTTTTAAATGAGAAGGGACAGACAGAAACAAATGTAATAAGTTCTGTGTCTGACTGCTAAATCTGCCATTTGTCAGAAATATGTTTTGCAATGATTAATCAACAATAAAGGACAAGAGTGTAGTTCCATTTTATGGTTCCTGGGCTTCTGATTTTGAATTGTAACATGATAGAAAAATTGCATAGTTATAGTAGAGGTAGGCTTTAGAATTTAATTACCCTTAAAATCAAAGCATGAGTATGTTCAGGTGAGTAACTGGAAGTGCATATATAGGTACATTTTAAGCTAGCATTTTGCAGTTCTTTTAGTATTCATCTTAGTAGAACTGTGCATCTTGTGTATTTCTTTGTTATAGTTCTTTCTGGTAAATTTTTTTTCTCTTCAGTGCTGCTTCTGACATACAAAATCAAATTTGTTTTTCCTTACCAGATTTCTATGCAATCCATTTGTATCTAGTAGTACACCAAATGAAAGAGAACCTTATGTTTGATTTTAGGCTTTCTAATTGCTGGTGGGAGGAAATGGCTTAATGTGGATTTCCAGACTGAAAAATGACTGTAAATAGCCTTTAGGAATTCTGTGTGTATTATCACTTAGTGACTTTCATATCACATTTTTTCCTTTTACAAGTAAGAAGTCTTTACTACTAACTGCCAACACTATGCACATGACCTACAAACCTAAAATCAAGCTGGATTCTATCACCAAAAGCCATCACTTCTCATTATCTTTGAACCCTTACTAATAAAGTTAGTGTGAGTGCATAATATAAGAGAGGGCAGCATTTGTAATCTAGAACTTAGATAAAATAAATTCTCTTGATGATGTGTGTTCATCCCGATAGAGTCCAGTTCCCTTTCCCATGCACAGATACTGAAAAAAAATGATTAAGCCAACAGATGCATATGAATACACAGAAGGAATAATCCTGTTGATAAAGAATTTTGAAAGAGATCTGTCTCACAACGGCTGTTGTAGTGAAGGTGCAGTTTTTCCTTTGTAGTCACTTCTTTGGACCCCTCTGGTGTTTCAAGATGGAGCTCACTATCTTCTGTTGTAGGCAGATATTGCTGGTCATAAATGGAGGGTTGGAGTAATGGTTCACATTTATTTGTGGAATGGGAATGCATGCTACAACAGGTCTTATAATAGGGCTGCACTCTGCAGGCTGGCACTAAAACATGTGGGTACAGGTTGTGTGTGGAGTCAGCCATAGCTTCTTTCTGCTTTTGGAGGACCCAGATAGACTGTAGCACCACAGAACTGCCAGGAGGGCACAAACTACAGATAGGAGAATGTGGGAGAGATAGCAAGCGGTTTTCAACTATAACGGGGAAAATAGCAGTAGGAGCTGCAGGTGGCTAAGGAAGCATTGTCTGTTGTGTGTGCACATAGATGTTGACCTCCTCTTCTTGAACCTGCTTCTCTTCATTAAGCCTATATACCTCTGTAGCAGCAAATCTGTAGAACTACAGAGACACTATCCTACATGAAGGCTGCGAAGCATGGCACTGGAGCTGAAGTTTGGGAAACAGATGAGTGGCAAGGATTAGTTACAGAATCTGTTTGTGTAGCATGAAGTGTTTATAGTGAAAGAAGAATGATGGTGAATACCTCACTAATTATGGACATCAAGGAAGGTTGAAAAAAATGAAGGCAAATGAAAGTGAAATATATCAGGAGTATGATGCAACAGTTTATTAGAGTTTCTAACTACATCTTCCACATTAATCTAAGAAACTGTCAGCATTTTATGCCCAACGTAGAGATAAGTATTGAAAACAAGCAATGAAGTATTTCTGAAAAGGTGCTTACAGGGAGGAATCTTGTGCTCCAGAAAAGAAACATCTGGAGGTGTACTTTGTTGTTGCAGAGTTACAGTGAAATTGATGAAGTGTCCTGCCTAGTCAGAGCTAGCACAGCATCTGCTAAGCTGATAAGACAAGTGCCTGATCTCTCACCGATTACCTGTCAGGACTCAAAGACTACCTGGGTAAACTGTAAGGGTACGAATCGTATCCCAGCATGTGAATTATACTTTACCAGTGTTGTGCATTGCAGATAAATACTGAGCTAAACATTTTTTTTTCACAAAAGTTTCTAGCCATTAAAAGTTAAATTGTTTCACGCTCCTGGTAACAAATATGTTTGTGAATTGTTGCACTTAACACCTTTTTCCAGATTGGAATAATGGGGAAAATGATCCAGAAGCAACCTTGACACCAGTCAGAGAGAAATACTCACATTGTGTTCAGAGCTAACCTGATTTGAAATGAGAAATTACGGTTCGTGCTCCCTAGGGATCATTGAGAAATTTTCCTACCTCCTGGGTATAAAATTTTCTACATTTGGGGTATAAACTTCAATTCAAGATCAAAAAGAGAATGGATATGCTAGAAAATTGGAGAAAGGGAAGCAACATCGAAAGGAGACTATGTTTCTAGGACCAGCACCAGGAGGTGTGATGTTAGTGCATGTAAATATACTCATGGTAGCTTAAATTAATTTATTTCAAGTCCTGATGGCAATAAAGTTTTGTTGAAGAGCTTTGGGGATAGACTTCACAAGCTCTCCCAAGCCACTGGGTACCTGGGTTTTCGAGTCTGGAGTGGAATTTGGCAGGAGACATTTACTGTAGTGGTAACTGAGATGAGCTGCATTCACTGATATGTTAGAGAGGAGAGGGAAAGAGCAGCCTGTCTGGAGCTGACAAAATAAAATGAAGATTTATGAACTGAGTAATTTAGGAAAGTCTTACTTTGTGTATGTATTATGACTAGCAATGCTGAACTCCTACCCAAGGGCTTCACAGTGTATATAGCTTCGTTCTCACTATGTGCACTGTTATTCCATCTTGATAAATGAAGACATGGAATCAGAAAAATTGGATATGCCCAAAGCTATTAGGCAAGTCTGTAGCAAAACACTGGAGAAAATCTGACAATGCTTTCTTTTAAATGACAACTACAAACTTCACACAGGGGGTTGTACACCTTCATTATACACATTACTCACTAAGTCCATCCATCTGATTAATGTAGTTTATACCTGAGTCCTACCAGATGCATCAGATCAGAGCCAAAGTTTCTGTCAGGCCTCCAAATGTTTATCTCTTTGTGATTTTTCTCTTCACTGTCATCTCCCTTATCTTTTAACTGCTTTTTTAATGAATACAAAAGGTGGCTGTTAACTGGCTGGGACTAACACAAGCCTGCAAAGAGCTTTGGTGGCCAAAGCCATGCAAGCTGCATGGCATGGGGCATTGTGGTGGTGAGTCACCTCAAGATGGAAGGAGAAGGGAGAAACACTGAGTTACACGGGAGATTATTTCTGTAATGAAAAGCAAAGTAATTCTCTATTGTCAGCCTAATGAAGTAGCTGCTAATCAATGATTTTACAGTTTTCTGTGACAAGAGATTCTAGTCTAACACAAGTGATTTGTCTTGAAGTAGGATGCTACTCAATGGTGTGGGTCAAGAAGAAACAGAAGACAAATTTTAAAAATAATTTTAAAGTACAATAAGAAAAGCAAGAAAAGTCTTATTTTTATCTTGGTGTAAATATTTCTTAGGCTATAAATGAAATATGCTTGGTTTTGGGGGAAGACACAAATCCGTCAGCAGAGACAATAGGCAGAGGAGGATGTTTTGTCCTTGAATCATTTGTGCTTTTCTATGATGAGCTATATTTAAAAGCATTTAATGAGAAAAAAAAAAATCTGTTTATGGATTCATTTGATACCAAGTGTCACTGATGAATGGTCAGCTGCTGTCCAAAGCCCTGGCTTTCATTATTTAGTTATTTAAATATGTATATGTGAATACTAGAAATAATTGAGATTTGTCATGTTTATTGACAGGAAAAAATGTCCCAGATTTGGAACACATCTGTTTTTCAGTTCTCCCTTCCGCTTCAAAATCAAGGCTGTATTGTATTTACAAAGAGCATCTCATCAGAAACTGAAATACAGGTCCTTCCTTAAGAGACAAAATATACCTTAAGTTCTTGAGGGGACTGGGCAAGTAGATCTGCCGTAGCTTTAGGAAAGTTATCATTGAAAAGAAAAGTTGTGTGAAGAAGAAATGTAAATCTGCATTCAGTTGACACTTGAGAGACAAGCTTCAGATTTTACTTGTGGCTGTGAACAAATCTCTTGGGGCTTGCTTAGAGGGTCTAAATCATCATAGTGCCATTGGCTCTTGGGAGTGCAGAGAGCAGATTTTAGTCACTGTGTTACTCATTCCTGTACATAAAGAAATGGAATAACAATTTTCTAGAGTATAAGCTTGATGAGACTTTATAATTGTGACATGTTTCTGTGCTCTGAATCTCAAAAGAGAAGTGTAGAAATTGGTGTGCAAAGTATTTGGCTTTCATATGCAGGAAGGAAGCCCACATAACCCTATAGCCAGACAGACTCCCTCAAACTGGTGATGCTTAATGTTGATATTAAATAATAGTCCTATAGCATGGATCAAAAGCTTGAGCTCTAAATTGCTTATAGGTAATTTAATCAATATGAAAAAACCTGTATTTTAGTGCTCAACTCCATACCCCATTCACTATTTCCAAATCCCTTTTTTCCACTGTTTTTTTTCAACTGTTGCTTCCTGTCAAACTGTATAATATTTATTGGATATATTAATATTTAACACCAAATTCTGCTATGAAACAAATAATAAAGCTACTCATAAAGTTCCATTCTTGAAAGATGAAGATCTTTTTTATTTCCTATTTATTAAATTACTGTTTTCTTTATGATGGGCCATTCTTTGATGTTTTTCTCCAGTTCTAAAGATACTGTTAGTTCATGGATATACTAAATTCAAATGTTTTCTTTATTAGCGTTCAGTGGAGGAACAGACAATTGCACTTTCAGAAATAATTGTTTGCCTGGCTAGTACTGCTTATTCAGGGCATCATCATCAGAAACACCTCTTGTGTGATTAGGTCAAACTGGAGGCCCTAAGTGAGTCTGTGCAATTCTCTGTATTGAACTAGCACAGCTGAAGATTACCAGTTATTTATATGGGAGCTATAATATACAGTAACAGAAGATTTACCCTCTGGAAACTTAGTTGAGCTATACAGACAGGTAGGACTGTCATTTCTTTCTAGCTCAGCTAAGGGCTGTTTGACAACTAACAGAATTTTCTTTTAGACCCTTATCTTATTTTTTTTCCAGACCAGATAGACAGATAGATACAGGCAAGTTTCCTAGACTTTGTAGTACGTGACTTCTCAAAAAAAATTTTAGTTCAGTCATGAAAGATGCCACTGCAGACAGTATTTTATTATTGTTATTAATCGAGACATCTATGCATCCTGCATGGTAGCCAGACAAAGAGCATAATCTCAGGTGTATTAGTGGTTTCTTCCAGATATCCCCTCCTCAGTCTGCTATGTTCTGTCGAGATCATAGAGAGGTGAGTACAGGTCGATACCTTCAATCTTACATCCCCTCAGTGTAATGAATCCTTAATGACAAGAGCAGGTGTAACAATAATTTTTCTGTGAGAAAAATATTATAGAGCAAAACTATAGTATGAATCGAGTTACCTTTGCACCGTTTTAATACAACGTAAGAACAGAAAACAAATTGAGTATTTTGCATAATTAAAAGACCACCACAGCTAATTTTGCCTGACTTTAAGAAATAGCCTGAACCCTAAATGTCTGTTACCTGTACTTTTAAAATACTTGCTGCTACCAACCTTACTTGACAGGCTTTATATCAATTACTATGACTACTTTCTTTGAATCTTTGAAGGGTAATAAGATTTTTTTTTTATTCTATAACAATTTTCAGTTGTCTGAATAATCATATTTTATCAATGGAGTGCTGACATAAAATATACTTTATGTTTCTCTGACAAGATCCAACCTACATAGGAATTTCCATTTCCTTTAGTCAAACTGAGACTACACCATGGTCAAACTGAGACTACACCATGGCACCATGGTCAAGATTTAGGAGAATGGTGAAGGCCTGAATTTTATTAAAAGAAGAACTGAGTTTAAAACAGGCATTTAACTAGAAGTTTATGCAATTAGCTTGAAACACTTTTTGATCACCTACTCCGTAGATAGAGGTACTGCAAAGACTTCAAAGGAGGTGGTAACAGTAGTCAATACAGCACCTGTTAAGTAAAGCCATCATGATGCAAGAATTTTGAAACAAGAAACCTTGTGCGTGTTGTGGAAGACCAAGAGCCACAAGATATCTCTGGCTCTAAGTATTTCACTTTCTGGTTCTGAACAGCCATTTAGTGATATTTTGTTCCTGTAAGTACCTGCCTGTCTGTGCCACATAATTTACAGACTGTGGTAGAGTGACTCGGGGTAGCTTGTGGAGGTGTGCAGGATTATTCCACTCCAGTGCAAAGAAACTGACATTATAAAATCTTGGCTTTTGTATTATCATGAAATTTATTTAAAGTGAGGAATGGAATGGCTTCAATGTGCTGCCCTTTCTGAAAGTGGAGATAAGCACTACAAAAGCTCAAACATATCTAAGTAATGGTTAGGTCTGTCTTACTGCTTAGTTGAAACTACTAAATCTCTCTCTTCAAAAAATGCTAGAAAAAAAATCAAATTATATGGATTGCTACATCTGTTTGTTCATTTAGTAGAGTTATAAAGTATGGACTGTTGATAAGTTAAAGATACAAGAAAGCTATTCTGATGAAGTGAAACTCATTTAGGAATTTTGTTTATTGTACTTAAAACACCATTTCTTATTAGTCTCTTTAGTTGTTTAGGCCCATTACAGGATGGAAATTTATTGCCAATGTTGCCAAAAAACCCCAGATGTCTTTAATAAATATTTGTTAGGTATTTGGAACAGGAAAATGTTTTTCTATTTTCTATTACATAAAATCTGTCAGAGGATCAGAGATTTTAAACTATCTATTAGGGATACATACTGTTCCATTAACAGGCCCTGCTGACTTGCTCCATGTCCTCAAAGGGGAGACATTTCTACCGTTTTGGTGGTAATTCCTCATATTTCATAGAACTCAGGATAAATTGAAAGGAATCTGATGTGCCATTGCTTGAAAAGTGCAAGTGGGAAGACCCAAATATGACTAGAAACTATTTCTCTCAGATCCAGTCATGGGCAAAATAGTGGGTGTCCATGAGTACTTTATTGGAAAGAACAGGGCTTAACAACATTTTATCTGATAAAACTTTAAGGGAAGTTGTGTATGGAGACTTACAGTTGAATTAAGATGTTTCTAGTGGTAGTAGAATAGACTCCAGAGGTAGTATTCCTACCTTTCCTTTATCTGGAAGAAAATTAGGGAAAAAAAAAAAAAAACCCTGCAGGTAGAATTTGTAGATAACATACTGATACGGTAAATAGCGACTAAAAGATGCAGTACTTGATGTCCAAAAATGTGTGTATCTTTATAAAACCAAATACAAACTTACATAAGGAATTTGAGCTGCAGCTGCAGAAATTTGTATCCTGGAGAACAGCACTCTGAAAAGTCTATAGTGTTTGTTGTTGAAAAGTGATGCAATATAAAGCAAAACTACTAAATATTTATACACATATGTACATATAGTGTGTGTTTTGTATGCTAATTCATGTAACATTCATATATACACATACATACATATGTATATATGTATAATATAGATGGCATAAATACATATGTATAAATGCATGCATTACATAAGAACATATATGCATGTATGTGGATCCATGCACTATCATATAAAGAAATATTTCTACAGTAGTGAATGTATAAACAGAGCGACAGTGAACAGGAGTGAAGTGATTTCAGTCATATAAGGGTAGTGGGGAAGGTAGCTTGGAAGGTAACCTGATGACAGTATAGACCTTCGTGGGGAAAAATAACAAGTTACTGAAGGAAGCCTTAATTTATTAAGCACTACAATAGTGCTGTATATTTTAACGTACACATAAATATATTCCACAAAATCTGTTTGCTTCTGTGCATACCGGACCAAATTTAAGGTGTAAGCACATATATTGTGTAATTAGATTGTAGGTATTTTAAAGAGAGCTCCCTCTACTGCATTAGCAAAGAAATAAACACTTGATATGCAAAAAAAAAAACCAAAAAACACCAAAACAACCCAAACCAAAAAACTATGGCACACGTATAACTGATGTATTTTTTTTACAAAAGGGAATAGCATTCCAGGACTAATCCTCTGCTGAACAGGATAATGGTAAAATTGCTTGCCTGCTGATATGCTTTAAAAAAATTCAATGTGATTTAGCATTGAGCAGGACAGAATGTGAAATGTCTTTAATAAGCTTAGTTAATAACCTCTATTCTTTGTTTAATCATGTTAGTAGTCATTTGAGCATTTAATTACATTTTCAAAGGTCTTAATGGGAGTAGCAATGTTAGCTTATTACATTTAAATGAACCTGAAAAACACAGGCCATTACCTTCCTTGTACAGCCTCCTATTTCCGACAGGACATCGGTTTTAACAATTTTATGTCTGTTAATTAATGTTATTTTCACTAGGATTGAGCATATATATGGGAAAATTAATGAATCTACCCTTTAACTATTAAGAGTTTTTTCAGAGATTCCTAAATGTATAAATGTGAAAGAAACCTAACCTAAACCCAAAGAGCAAGAATTATAATACAATGTCTTTTTATTCTCATGAAGTAATATTCATTCATCTAGCTGCAAGCTGCCAGGAGACAGATTTATCCCTGATGTAAGTCCATCAAATTCAGAAATCAGCAGTTACACTAGCAATGAACTTGGCCTGAGACTTTCTAAAATTGTACAAACCCTCAAAGACCATTGATCTCCAAAAAGCATTTTATTCATCAAACCAACTTCTTCCCTGACAGATACTAGGCAATTTTAATGTGGTTTGGGTTTTAGTTTTAGTCTTTGAGTCCAGCATGGGAAGTGTCTGAGACTTCAGAAGTTGTCTAGTGACTACCAAGCAAAAAGATGCATGCAGTATGCAAGAGTAACGGAAACTTGTGCTTGCATAGTATCACATATTCCACATTAAAATCAGTTCCCCTTAGCAATAACGTAAGGCTTTTGTTTTGTCTTAAATAGCTAATGATTAGGTATCTCAGTAGAAATTTCAGTAGAATATGAATTGAAATTAATCCAAAATTTTATTCAGATTTGAAACTGACTTTTAGACTATGCATTTTTTGAAGTTCAGAAACATAAGGGAGAATCAGTCTCTGCTCATTTGGCTTCTGCTCTGGCATCCTGAGCTTCTGCTTAGTGGTCAAAAATAGTTTCAAAATAAGCCAGAAATACTCTCACACTCTAGAAAGCTCAAGATTTGGCTAAGGTGGATACCTTGGGATATGTATCTAAGTAGAATTTTCTATATCCTGTAAGTGTTGGCATTGCCATAACCACGCCAGTGCCATAACCACGCCGGGCAACTCGTACCCTCTACATACTAGCTTGGGGTTTGGCTGTATTCTGCTTCAACTTACAGATCTCAATATTTTTTTAATCAAAAAAAAAGCAGGGGGAAAGCTTCAGGTCATATACTCGGGTCTTTGAATGCATCAGCTGAGCATTTGGTCCAATATGACTAAGAAGCAAATCTTATACCTTCTGGTTATGAAAAATGGCGCTTTCATTAAACTCCCATCTAATGGTAGTCAGTTATTAAAGAAATATGGGTAATGTGGGTAACCATATGAAAGTTAGTTTCTGGCCACAAGGTACGATAATAAGAGGAGTGAACACCTATACAGTGTAATATATATATTATAAGAAGGGATTGATTTTTTTTTTTAATGTGAAATAAAATTTGAAATCACAAGGAGGTCAGAAAGCTGTAGTTACACAGGGGTCACAAATGGAATGTTCTAACTCTCATATATAGGCTGCTTTCAAACAGACTTACTCTTTTCATTACCATGCTTCATGCTCTGTGTGTATATTTGATTGCAGTTCAGATATCATTCAAAATATGCAGAAGAAAATCTTGCACAGTGTTGCTCTCCTTTAATAGATGGCCTTTTATGCTTTTGTGCCATACTCCCTTGACTAAGTTTACAATGACTTACTGTGAAAGCTGAACATGATCTTGCTTGGGAGCCCTTGGGGTAGCTGTTGAGGTGCGAATTCATGTTAAAGGAATGCCTGCAGAGAGTGGAGGAAAGAGGGAAGGAGATGAAGCTGTGCCACATGCTTTTTAAAAGCAAACTGTAGTTGTAATTGGGACAAGCTTTTCATGTGGAGGAGCAGACAATACATGTCATGAGATGATTTAACTTTTCATCTTTCGACACTTAGGTTTAGCAGCACACAATGCCTCACAACTTTTCGTGTAATGTCTACGTACAGTATTATTGAGAAAATGGGGCAGTGCAAGATTTCAGGTACGGAGGAATCACAGTGTTTCGGTACTTTCTGTTTCTTCTCAGTTGGTTTGGGAGTTTCTCCTCAAAGAAATGGAAAAGGAATTTTATGGTGAAAGCTCCGAAAAAGAAGAAAAGTGTGCACTGTCAATGAAAATAATTTTGCTGGAAAGCAGATTCATAATAGTATGAAGTGTCATGAAAATTAGGTTTTGACTGATTAGGAAAGACAGGGGGAATGACAAGGTAAGCAAATCAAGCATTTGGTGATGCTTATTTTCAGCTTCCTCTTCTGAAAAAAATATTCCTTATTGTTCTAAGAACTGTGAAAACATAGGGATTTTATAGCTAGTGGAAAATAAAACAATTTCAAGGGAATAGCAAACTGTAAAAATGTAAGTCCCTCCAGACCAGTAAACATTCCAGTATCTCTTCAAGGAACTTGTTAATAAATTTGTGCCAAGTAATACTTCTAGTAGCTTCATTATATGTAAATATGAAGAGAGGAGCCGCTATAATACTTTTAACCCTTCCATCACTTTGTACAATGCAACAGCACTTTCACTTTGCAGGAGGCTGATCCTCCCACTTTGTTTCAAAATACTGATTCATTCATACAATATTCTTGAACACGAATGTGCCACACTGTTCTGTCCTGTTAAAGTAATTTTCATGAAACTTAATTTTATAACCTCTGCTCCTATGGAATCCATTTAAGTGTTTTCAAAGGTCACCACCATGTCCACATCATACAAGCAAGATATCAGAGTTTTGTTTTTAAATCAAGTGCAGCATTGAGAGGGGAATGTAGGTGGCTGAAAGGCTTGTTTTTGTACTTGGCCACAGTACAGAGGCAAGCAGTAGGCGTCAGAAGACACTCTCTGCAACCCTTTACAAGAAAGTCACAGATGAACTTAATTTTAAAATAGGCTGAGGTTTCAACTTCTTTCAAAATAAACTGCAGAGCCAAATATAACAGTGTCTAGGAAACTGAACCAGCCATCAGTGCAATACATTCAAAAACAACAAAACTGCATAATAATGATAAACCTCTGGCTTAGCTTGTGGATTAATATATTGACTTATATTTATTTTTGCTTATGTTATATACTTCATTTATATCTCATCTCTCTGCAGTCAGAGTTCTCCAGGGTTTTGTTTTCTTATTCTGGAGGGATATTTTATTCATTACTCTCCTTGTTCTGGGAATTGAGACATGCACAGACGTAAAACATGTCTGCTAACAGTAAGAATACTTGAACCAATTCAAAGGTAAGGCATGATCTCACTGGTTGTTCGTACACTTATGTGAGCTCCTGTGAGCTCCTGCATGAAGAATCCTGCTGAATTCAGACATATCCCCTGGCTGGCTGGGTGTCGGGATCATTTTTATCAGTTCTCCAGAGCAGCTTCTATATTGGATTAACCTCCAGCTGCACACGCTATAGAGCCTCTGCTGATGTTGAGATAGACACCTTGCTAGCCTTTGAATGTAAATGAAACCAAAGCAAATGTTCAGAGAAGAGCCATTCCCTGCAAGAGTTAAATTTGACACCCCAAATTACATTGTCGTCATACTTCTGACCAAGAAACAACCTCAGCAGAGTAAGTCCCTTCAAAGTCACATCAATAACCACGGATAGCTGGCCTCACAATTTCAAAACCTTGTGTATGGCCATTCAGACCTTAAGCTAGGACCTGCCCAGACACCAGGCCAGATGCATGGTGCTGCTGTGCCCCCAGCTAAGCACAGTGTCCTCTAGGAGCAGGACCAGGGCCTGCAACAAGTACCACATCTCCAGCTCTTTCCTTCTGGGCAGATCCTTAGACTGTGCTTAGGAGAGGTCAGCCCTGCATGAGACAGCTCCCCACCTCCCCATCAGGAAGAAGGTTAGTGCACTGGGAGGGATGCTAGGAGAGATGCTGTTTGGGGATAAATGGGGAAACAGCTCTAACTATTAAGTCTGAAATGCAAAACCTCAAATACTCTTCCTTACTTTCTCTTCCTTCCCAGCCATTTTTGTGATTTCGTATCTGTTACCTTTAAACACCACAGTAATGGCCTTTCTTGGGGGGGTGGAGGCTCAAAATGGGAAACAATGGAGCACAGAAGAGGTGTGCACATATGTTTAAGATACAACTCTTTCTCACAAAGATAGCAAGGCTAGAAAGAAACCCTAAGTAGGACAAGGAGGCCAAGAAAGGTTTGGATGCTGACAATTTAAAAGTAGAAAGTTGCGTTTTAGCAAGAAATTATTATGAAATAAACTGCCTCATGTCAGGGAGCAGCAAGGGCTGACTGCACAAGGACATGTCCTACCTGTGGGGTATCCCCCGGGGGCTGAGCACTAGACTGGTAGCGATGGGGCCATTGACAGCACCAGGCAATGGTCTGGTACCAGGAGCTGCCAAGGGAAGCTAGAGAAGCCATGGCCAGAGGCAGGGCTGGAGGCGGGCTGTACTGGACATGGAGGTGGGGGGGTCCACCCAGAAGACCGGCTACCTACAGGGATGGGGATGGAGCTGTAGGCTGGCCCTACTGCAGCATTGCTGGGGCAGGGACTGGTGGCCTCATGGGGCTGAAATGGGGTCCTGGGCTGTGGGCAGGATGGAAGGGAGCCCCAGAAGACTTAGGCAGGAGTAGTTAGGGTTATTGTTAGTCTTGGAGCCATTACATCTGTTTTAAGCAAACTTTTTGTTAATTGTCATTGCTCATAGTGGTATACACTGAATGAACAGTGAGTTCTAGATAGAATAAGGCCAGTGGATGCACTACTGTGAATGTGTTTGTAAATGAGAAGAGGGGGAAAGCGACGGCACGTTATCAAGAGATGATTCCTAGGGAATAATAAAGGGAAAGAGACCGTAGCAAACATGTGGCAATTGCAGCTCAGGGACTCTTGCACAGTCTGTGACTCCTGCCGTAGCAAGCAATGAGCATGTGAGGGAGGACAGGACAGCTGGCTGGGGCGCAGTGAGAGGCAGGGAGGCAGATGACACTGTGGGATGCAAAATAAACAGCAAAACAAAGATGCTTAGAAAAGCAAATGCTGCCAGAACCGGGAAGCTAGACTTTCCAAAAGATGCCTTGGCCTGCCCGGCTCAAACTGGACAGAGCATCCTTCCGCCTACTCCATCCCATTTGCCTCCAGCTCTGCCTACTCTATCCCTGCTTCTTATCTCCTCTGCTCTGGGGCTGCACCATCACAGCTATTAGTTTTACTCTCTCTTCTCTTTCCAGTTCTGCTCCTGGCTTTCTGCATCCTGCATAATTCAGTACAAAAGTTTGAGATAAAAATCAGCAAAAAGACTGAGCTTTTACTGGTATTTTACATTGATGGCTTGAGCAAATGCTCTGGAAACATTGTAGAGAGAAATACAAATACTGTAGCAAAAAGCTATAATTTTACCTGAAATGCTAATTCTATAACCAGCATAGTTTGGTTGTACTGAAAAGCTGAATGATAGATTAAGCTACAGCAGGAAGCTGTAAGTGTCTACTTATGAGAAAGAGAAATGTTTGAATTGTTACACAAAAGTTTTGAGTAGAGGCATTGTCTAGCACTGTGATGAGCACTAGAATGCAATAACATTCAATAACTAGCAAATTGTTTGAAAATGTTTATAAAAATAAAACAAATTGTGAAACCAGAAAAACTTGCTGTTTAAAAGATTGATTTTAGAAGTGTGTTTTCATATGTGATTGATTGAAGCAGGAAAATAATATACCTACATTATTTTAGAAGTTCTTGTGAATAGCTACAACCATCTTGAAGAATCTCAAATATGGTTGTCTGGTATTGGGAAGGTAGTGGTTTGGGTTTTTTAATAGCATTTACCACCAACCCATCCGAATGGAGATGAGACTTCCCTGGACAGAAGTGTTCTGCTCCAAGAATAGCCTGCTCCCAAATTGAAATAAACTCTACCAGCAATGAAGATGTTTTTGTTCCTGAAAGTGTTTATTCTAAGGATTTTGTTGGCATTGCTTTGTCACAGGAGGATGTTAAGTAATGGTTTTAAGTGAAAGTGAATTAGTTTAAGCACACAAAAGACTTGTTTAGATGCTCCTTTTGAGAGTTAAAGTAGTGAGGAATTAAGACAGCTTTGTGAATGAGGACTGCACCTTAGGGATTAATACATTTTTGCTGATGCATTTTTATTTCGCATGTTTAGTTAATTCATCTTAACTTTCCTAACCATACTGGTGCAGGCGCATCTCAAGGGACAGTGAAATGAGGCACTGCAGAGACCTATTCAACTACATTGTCTAAGTGATGACAAGATGAAAGATGAGTTAATTGATTGCAGATTTTTATTTTTGGTAAATTTGAAGAGGCATCTTCTCTATGGTTTTGTGTACACAAGCATGTTGAGGAAAGTTAAGTCAATTTAAATGAAAGAATGAATTCAGAACACATTAAATCACTTTGCCTGAAAAGCCCCCACTAAGCTCCCTTTAATTTTGAATAACAGAGCATAGTGTGATGTGCTCTTCTAGCCACATGTAGCTTGACTTCCCTGGTTGTATCTTTCTACATAAGCTCTAAATGTGTGACACAAATGTGTCACACCAAAATCAATAGATAAATCTAATAAGAATAGCAGACACGAAAAGTCTAGAAATGCAAGTAAATGTATTTATGTGAACTGCTGTGGATTTTTTTCTATTTAATTTTGAAAACTTTGGGCTCCTGACAGTTTTGGAGTGTATTCATGGGCCAGGCAAATGTTTTATTTCTTTCTAAACATTATTTCTTGTTTGAGACACCCTGGGAAATACCACTTTTTCAACTTTATATTTTGCTGTTGCTACACTGGCAAAATGAGTTAGGGGACACCAAAGTTGCCTCCAATAATCATGGTTGATGGGCAGCAAATTTGGGCTGTTTTGTGGTTTAAGATTTTATATAAGCCCTTTTGTTGGCTGTTGTCACACTTGCTTACCTTAGGCATCTAACTTGGGTACTTAAACTTCGAAGTCTGGTCTCTTGGCTCCGTTTGTTGACAGAAAAGAGAAAAATAAGCTTTTTCAGACATTGGGTCAGAGAACTGCTTTTTCTCTCTCAACTACACAAGAATTTGGGGGTGATTACCTGTGTGAATAGCCACCTCCCGATTTACAGATAACTGTTCTTCCAAAAAGTAAATCAGAAAATCTTTCTTAAAAGCTGGCAATCAGTTTAACCACTAGGTCCGCTAATGACCATGTTCCTCACTCTTTGCTGACAACAGTGTAGTACCTGACTGAGATAAAGTTTATCATATTTGATTAGATTCTATGTGATCTTTGTCACTGTGATTAACATCAGCTCTCAGCTTGGAAGGAGGCTTGTACAAGGAACTCAAAAATAATAATGTTTTAATTATACAGCAACTTTCAGTTGTTCACTTAAATACTTCGTCTTCAAGCTTGAGAAATGTCTAAGATGACTCCAAATGGGCTGCAGCTGAGCACACACTGCTGTTTAGTTTAGCTTTCAACAGGAAGCAAAGAGCACAGTGTGAGATTAGCAGCTTGATTAGCTGTTTGATGTATAACGTAAAAGCGTGCCTCTGAGGATGTGGTCTCATAGAGCATGGAACTTCTTGTTGAAAAGAAACATAATATTTCCATATCAAACCTGCTTTAGCAGCTTTAAAAACTCCCTACTAGCAAGGGAACTTGCTGCAAAAGCATTAGTTCTTTAATAATAGATTTATACCCATCATATGCTGATGGGACTGCTTATATGGTAAAGCACTTGGAAAATTTGCAAAGGGTTTTGTGTTTTTTTTCAGTAAAGAAATTCAAGAATGTCCATGGTTTTACAAGAATTTCAAGTATTAGGAGGATATTTCATATTTCAGTAGTTTCAAAGATAAGTTTCAGTGCTGGTGTGTTGCAGACTTCCAGGTACTGCATGACAGCAATTGGGTAGTTGTTCAGTTACTGAAATGCCTGCTCTAAAATGGACAGTTTGAGCAAAAAATACACATCACCAGATGAAACATGGCTGCCTTCTGTTAATGACAGTATTATCCAGAAGGAAATTAGCTACAAGACAGGGAATTGACCAGTTTTCTGCCTATTCATATCACACCTCTTCAAAAACTCTCAAGAAGTGTGAAAAAATTCTGTGGTTCATTTTTGCAGTCTGTTAATAGAGGGAATAGTAGGTTTACCTGCTTTCCTTAGTGGCTGAGAGATGTGGTAGGTGTCAGTAATGTGTGTTAAGATCCTTGAATGGGAAGGAGGTCTTAGAGCAGTGCCTGACATTATTATTTAAGAGCTTGCTGAAGCCTCCCTTAAAGTAACCTTATCCCTTCCTCATATACTGCCTGCGTTTCTGCTTGTGGTTTCCACCACACACAACAGATGGTGCTTAATGTTGTGTGTTCCTTATATGCAGCATACCCAGAAATTAACTTTGTCCAAATTGCTTATGATAGAAAATGTTAAAATATCACTCATTTATGCATCTTTGATTTCCAGTGTTGCTTTCATTCGTTCTCTAAAAATACCATTTGCGCTTTTGGTGGCTGGTAGCTTAGACTTTTTGCCTTTTCCTTTTCAAGAGCTAGAGGACAATTATAACACATATTCTTCTGTAGTTAAGAGTGACTAGAAAGTCTGTTAAAGCCCTCCTCTATACAAAATTTACTACAATGCTATTTTTGGATATCTATTCTTAAAAGGTTTTTGCTTAAGCTATTTAAAAAATTGTAACGGTTCTCAGCATTTGACTTTGACTTTTACAGTGGTTGTAAAGCTGATGGAAAACTGGCTCTAGTTCTTCCTTTTTGTACCATTATTCCACTACAGCATTACCATTCTCAGAATCTCATCATCACTTTGGACACTGATATGAGATTTTTACTCAGTAACAAAACTAAATTGACTAATCAAAAATTGAAAGCTGAATTTTATATACTAAGCAGAAAGCCAGGGAAGTTGCCTTGATGTTACACTGAAGGCAGAATTTAGGTTGTCCCCGTCTTTCAATCAAGAAAAGCTGTTGCCATGAAAAAAAGCCTTGCTAAATGAAGTATTTTTCATGCATGAAGATTAAGAAAACTAAGATCTCAGATTCTTCAAAAACTGCTTGAACCATGCAGTGAGAGTTATTGATAAGCAGATAGTTTAGCCTGACTTTTCCCTGTCATTAAAAAGGGAATCCAAGCCATTGACCTCTGAGGTTAAAAAACATTTTCTGGGATTATGAAGTCCTTGTAGATACAATACAAGGTTGGGCTGCTGTAGAATAATCCAGATGTCAGAAGCACTGAATATATGCAAAATGGTGAGCATGACTTTAAAAATACAGTCATAGCTAGTATACAGATAAATGAACTCAATCTTTCATATCACTGAGGTTTATTGTACAAATTGAAAGAAATAATCCATCCCTTCAATATGAATTAAAAGTGTGGTGCTGTGTTCTTAGAAGTGTATTGCCAGCTCTACCTTTGCTTTTCATATCTTTAACCTTGGGTCTTGGAACCATACTAGAAGTGGGTTATGTGACACAAGAAAATAAAAGCAAACTACTCTTTTCCTCAATTTAGTGCAAATTAAAAACAGGACAAACAGGAAAGTTTACCTAAAGTTAGAAGAGAATACAGATAGAAAGGCTACTAAAAGATTCTAGATAATACATAATGGTAAATCACTGTAACTACAAAGATGGAATATGTAAAAAGTTTAGAGATGATGAGTACATATAATTGGTACATACAGTGATTATTGTAGGAAAACTAATAGGGACAGTTAGGGCACAATGAACATATTGGACTGAAGAGAGATATGATCCAGAGTGAGGCTGGGCAAAGCAGTATGAAAATAGATTTAAAGTAGTATCGCTACAGGAGCAAGGAAATACAGAGTATCAAAATTAAATGAGAGCAGGGAAGAGGGGTTCACAAAACCCTTTTCTTGGCCAGAACCATGGAAAATGGAAGTACAAAGAATGTATTTTGCTTAAATGCCGTTTGTGATCTTATGCCAGGATTGCTTTGCTTTCAGTGATGGAGCTGAGAAAAGGTGACAGTTGTGGCTTATGTGGTGAGATCTACCAGGCAGCACATTTTTCAGGCTGAAAAATGGCACAGACCCAGGACTGGTATCACAGGAAACACGATGAGTGTGAAACAGCACTGGTAGATGCATTAACCACTATCAGTACTGCACCCATTTCCTCTTTCTGCAGACAGAAACTCAATACTAAACTTCAAGAAAAGCGATGTCAGTGGAAACAAAGCTCAATTAGGTGAAAAGTAGTATTCATAGCAACAAGAAGTAATATTAGTAGCAATAGTAATGGCAATAATAACTTCTAGGTGCATCTGTACATATTCATTGTTTTCATTTTTGAAATAGCAAAAAAGGGCAAACCTACATTTACTGACCAGCCATCTAAATACGTTGTCACTAATATAACATGTAAAAAAAAAGCCAACAAAGAGAAGACTTTTTGGGAGGAAATGTTGCACAGACCTTGTCAGGAGTTTTATAAATGAAGGCTAATTGCCCCTTCCTTTATTTTGTGGCACTAAAATCCGGCACTATATATGCCTTTTCTTCCAAAAGCCTAATGAGTATTTCATGATACTCCTTTGAGGTTTGATGACGACAGCGACAGCAACGAAGTACCTTCCTCATCTCCTGTGATCTTTGTTGTCTGGAATGCTGCACAGCATGGGGTGCCCGTTTGGAGGGATGTGCTGCCATAGCGCATCCAGCAGGACAGTGCGTGCACAGACTGTTGCACAGTGTGTACTCACGTTTTCTGTGTCTGAGGCAGACAAGACTGGGTCTTCCTTTGCAGGAGCTTTGAGTAAATTAAATTTAGGTATTTTCTATGGGGCGTGTTCCCAGCATTTATTCTATTGTTGTCGTATGTTGCTCACATCCCTTGCTTTCTAAGCTCAGCTCTTCAGGATTATTTATTTTTCTGTAGAGTTGTATGGTTACATGTTGAACCCATGGTCCAGTTTTGTTTATTCCTTTGGGTCAAGCTCCTTTACACTACTCCTGCCAGCACTCTGGCACTGTATCCCTTGCTATAAAGGAAGGAGTGAAATACATGGGGTAGTCTGGCAATGGAAACTCAAAGGCTGGATGTTTGAAATCAGTTGTATAATTTCTCTCTATGTATACCTTTAGGCATTTCACAACTTCTCTGCATTTTTGTTTCCTCTCTTTTAAAGACTTGTGTCTAATACCCTCCAGGAGTGCTGTGTAAAGTAAATAATTCTGTATATGTTCATATATATAGTCATTTTTAGACTGGAAATGCTCATACATTATTCCTGTTTGTTGAGTACTGACTGAAGACATAAAAAAAACCAGAAAAAATACTGCATTTCCAACACAGCCCTTCCCTGCCATATGTATTTCTTCTTATGTAGATTTTGGCAGGAGAGTTTCCTTGTAGCTGCAATGCATAAGCAAACCAGAATCTGTTGTATGCTTCACTTTTGGGTCAAATCAAACAAAATGGAAAGAAACAGACTGCAAACTAGAAAGAAGCATTTTACATGAAATTTAAGCTCTGTATATTCTCTTCACAGATTTTTGAACTCTTCAAGCATGGAGATTACATTACTTCTTTGACATTTTTGTCAGTGGCTCCTGTGTGTAAAATTATTGCTTAAGCATAAGTATAGCTTAAGCATCTTCCCTTGATTTTGGCAGTATATAGCCTATTGCTCCCATCCTTGACTGCAGTAAACAATAAATATATAGGATGAATTATAGAGAATAAATATACTACAACAAGCTGAAGTTTATAGAGCCTTTTGAGTAATTTTAGTAAGATTGTGTTAGTAGAAGGTTAATGCAAATGCCAGCACTGTAATTACAGATTGCTAGGAGGTCAATAAAAACAATTAATACCTCCAAAATAGTGGCTTGGGGCTGGAGAGTTCGTATGAACGATTTAGTCCCACTAATACTGGTTCAGAGAATTATATCCCAGAAGACTGCTTTTTTCTTAAGGGCTTCTCTCCTTATTAACAGAAGCTGATTTCCTTTCTCCTCCACAAGCTGGAAGCTCTCAAAGGACCTCTCACGTATTATAACACCCATTTATTAGGTTCCTGGGGGTGCATGGGGCAGGCTTTTTTTTTTCCATCCTATCTCCTGGGGTGGATCCATGCTAGCAATTGGACTTGCTTTCAGGCTTAAAACAATATCAAAAGTAGATTCAGCAGTCATAGCTCAGTCTGCACAAGTCTCTGGCCAATGCATCCAACCTTCTGCCCCACATCTGGGTGCAGGGAAGCATGCTGCCCCTTCCTCTTTCCTGCCTTGACAGTCATGGATATTCCAGTGTCAGGCTTAGCCAGGCTTTTCTCTGAGATATTTTTATTGCGAGTTCAGTCCTTCATGTCGCATTTAACCGCAGCACCTAGGGACGGCACTGGCAAGGGAGCTGAAATGTCACAAGCACAGGAGTAACTGTGAGTAGGGGGTGTCATCTCCGTGCCACCCACCCACTGTGGCATCACGACTGGGCCTGGGTGCTGCCAGAGCCCCGATCGCAGGAGGGGAGGTGGCCCCAGACCCAGGTCCTGTGCTGCAGCCTCAGTTGAGCCACTGTTCTCCTTCCCTCCCCATCCTTCTCTGACCTCCCCACAGCCCCTGGTACAGAGCAGATCTGGCACCATCTGTGGGCTGTGCTTCTCGTGAAGAGTCAGGGGGAAGCTGCAGTGCCATGCTGGAAACAGCAATGCCAGAATCTCTGCTGAGAGGGGGATTGAAGCCTAGTGCAGAGTTAAAAGGGTTTTTAGGCATTCTGATAGCATTGTGCCTGTCTGTGGGTGGGAATCCATATATCTGGGGGTTGAATCCTTAAGATCTTATAAAAGGCTGGGACCAGTGAAACCTTTTCTAACTTCCACATCACAAAGAAGGCTGGAGAACAGTGGAACCAGTTTCTGAGATAAAAGAGAGATCTTATGGGACCAAAACTTATTCTGTTTCCACTAGACTCAGCTCGTGGGTTGCCATTGCCATTTAACCTTCACTGATACCCCAGCACTCCTGCAATGAGTTTCAGCCTGTCTCTGCATTAGGGTTAATAATGTATCTGTCACATGTGGTAGGATAAGGCAGATGCTGAAGCATATCTGTAAAACACATCATTAATCAGGCTCTTCTATGACCAGAGAGGTATCAGGGAATGAGAACGGGAATGAAAAATCCATCTTTGAGACACATATGTTGTTTGTTGTGGTAAAAAACCTACTTCATTCTCCTGTATCAGCCTTTGAATAGGGGTGAGTGTCAGGGACATCCCAGCTACTTGTTGGGACTGACATTTCTTTCCTTTGCTGTTGTTTGTGGTTTGCCAGCATGGCTCCATGCCTTTTCCAAATACAAAGTGAAAAAAAGAGGTAACATAGACATACACACTGGTGAAGGTTTCGAGGATGTTATTGCAGCTGTAAATTTTGGGGGGCATTTAACTGGAGACTTATTAATGAAGTGTTTAGTTCAAGAATTTGATATGAGTGATCTGACTACCGTGTTTCTAAAGCTGACAGCAGTGATACTGTCACTGAGAGGGTTCAAAGGGAGAGTGACGATGGGTCTTGGCAGCAGAAATGTTGCTGAATCTCTACTGGAGCAAAATGCACAGAACTGAACTCTGCAGCAATAACTGTGCCCCTTCATGGGCTTGTACTGGCCATCGGGCACATGTAGAAAGGAAGACCTGTGACCATATGCACTTGTGTCCTTCTTCATGTATATGAAGTGCACGATACACTTACAGAGAAATCCCTCAGAAAGAAAGACCTTCTGTTTCTCAGTCAATTGCAAAACTCACCGGCTTTAAACAGGCAGTTCTTAACATGGTATGGAAACTTTCTTGTTTTCCCCTGAGAATATTTAAAGTTAGAAGAGTATTCTAGTTTCACATACTTCAGACTTAAGTTATTCAAAAGCTGATATCATCAAATATATTCCATTTATTCAATACCTTTTGTCTGTCTAGCTATTGTTTTATGGCATTTTTTACTTTCATGATTCAACTACTACTATAATTTCTGTTGTAACAAAACATAGAGTCTCTAAAATAATGATAATCGAGATATATTTTATCTTTCTCTGCTCCATGTTTGATTTTTGGACAGTCTCATGTGTGGTGAATATCAGCAGCTTGGTTCTGCACTGGCCACATCCTGGAAACATTATGAAATCTTCTGCAGAAACCTTGATGCTTTCAAGACTGGGAGAAAGTGCTGATCATTGATGTAATTCCAGTTTTCATTTAGAAGGGCCATTAAAGGTAATCCAGCCTTGAGTCTTCCTGGCACAGCACATTAAGCTAAAATACTTACACTGGAGCTCAACACCTCATGGAAAACTTCCTCAGAACATCCCTCTTGGAATCGGCATAGGTTCTACAGTCTGTCTTGTCTATTCCCACCCCCTTGCTTCTTTGTGTCTTTAGTTTTGGGTTTTTTTAATTCTGTCAGTAAGTTCTGAAGGAGACAAAGCTTCATCCTTAGCACTTGTCTGATCATGACTTAACATTTTCAGAATCTTAGTTTCTACCAATTAAGAAATGTAAGAGAAATGTACTTAATTTGAAATGAGAAAGTAATGAATAGCTGAACTAAGTCCCTGTATCATCAGCTATGAAGTATTTTGGCGGAAAAGAAACCAGATATATAGGCAACCAACATCTAAACACCTATCTTGTATCTGTCTACATATGACACCATTTTTTTAACCTGAAAAAAGAATTTTTTAGTTACCTCAGAATTCTTTCCTAGCTTTCACAAAAGAAGATTAGATCCTGTTTTCTCTTGAGTGATGTAGGAGTAGACTTCTCCTTTGCTGGAACATAAAGCTGGCTTGAAAACATTGGCTTATTTTACTATACTGAGGAAATTATCAGGTTATGAAAGTCCAAATGATAGTAAAGAATACCATGTGTTTTCAATGCATATAAAAAACATTAGTCGGTATGTATGCAGGCAATAGTTCATCTATCATTTTCAGGGAACTTTTTAAAGAAGTTTTGAGATCTAAATGTAAAAAGGTTATAAACCTTATTAATCCGTGTATTGACTGACCGTTTTAAAATAATCTTGTTGAAATATGCTAAATGTTCATCTGATATGTATATATAACATGGTTATTAATCACAATATTGTGATGACTTTGTTGGGACATTTTCTGAATGCATCTAGCTCTGCTACTAATCTTATTTGTGCATAAATACACAAATAAATGTGGTGGAGATGGATGTGAGTGCTGTTGTCAGATAAACTTGCTTGCTTACTTAAACTGAATGCTAGAAGCTTTATAATTTTTGAGAAATATTTGAATTAATAAACAAATGCTTTTGTTTCAAGGTGTTTAGTCTGCTAATTTAAAAATCACACCACACTGACCAAAGGAATCTAAACCAAAAAGAAATCCAAAAGCTCCTGAGCCCTGGGACTCATGCCATGTGAGTGAGAACTTCATAGCTGCTTCAGTATGCTGTGAACTTCTACTAGCTGTACTGGGAAAATGCTAAATATCTGAAAAAGCAAACCTTCTTGCTGTTGTAATGTGTCAGAAATCTCTGGCCAGAATCCTGCTGAGATTGTCATGTGCTTTTGCTGTGGCAAATGAGTTTATGAAAGTTTCTAGGAAATCTGTTCATATTTACTTCTTGCTTTTGCAAAATCATTTTGATTATATTTGCAGTAGAGATGCTTAAGCTTGTCTCTTAATTTGCTTGTCACCTTCTAATAATTTTTTATGCAGTGTGGGATTTTAGGAACTCAATTTGTCTAATTTTGAATATTTTTGAATGCTGGCATTAAGAATTTAAATTGGACTCAGTATTTGCATGCTTTTTAGAAAAGAGCATGCAAAAAAGAGCAGCAAAGGAAAAAAAGCTAAATTCTGATGAAGAAACTAATGAAGGAACACAACACAGATTGGATATCAAGCTCATGTTTGAAGTCTGAAGCACTGCATGGGGTCTCATGTTTGTTTCCAGGGTTTCTTACACTACACATCTGAGAAGCTGCACGTCTATCCTGCTTGCATACAGCAAGTCAGATACATATGACACATGTCTGATTTCTTGAATCCAGTGCTGGGAACACAGGAGATTCACCCAGTATTTTCGAGGCACCAAGCGTGTTGTAACTGGATGACAGACCACAACACCTGTGTGCAACCTGAATGGCTACTTCCAGACAAAAATCCCAGAAATTACTGCAAAGAAGCCTCTGGTGTCTGAGCTCTTGAAGCTATCAGTTATCTATAAATTCTGCACCTGCTTATAAAGAATATACATATGCCTAATATGGCAACAAAATGTTTAGATCACTTAACATTTGTAAGAAGTTTTGAAAAAGTTCTTGTATGAATTTATGCCTGGATGTGTCTTTGATTCTCAACACATTTTAAGAATACAGAGTTTATCTTATTATTTTACCCAGCTATATACTTGAGTAATGGCCATATATCATATATGGTATTATATCACAGAAAATGTGGTCGAAAGGGACATTGTGAGTCATCTGGTCCATTATTCTGCCCCCAGGAAGGTTCAACAAAATATTTTTCATGGTATATTTTATAGGTAGCTGATTCAATTATTCTCTTACAGTATTTGAATGGAAAGCTTATGTTCAGAAGCTTAAAGTGTAAAATTTTGAAAGCACACCTCAGTAGCTAGAATTGTATGAAATTTCCTGATGGGATAGATCATATCCCATCCTTCCCCACACTGAGAAGCAGGTGGTTTCCTCTGACTTTTCACTGTGACAGTATCAAAGCAAAATTAGTCATGCTCAGAAATCTACAGGGCATGAGGAGAGAGTGCTGCAAGATGGAGACCTTTCTTCTTCCTGTGGCTCTTCCCTCACTCCTCCTCTTTCAGGCCAGTGTTTGCCCTCCTCACCTCAAAAATAGTGTTGCCCTCATTTTTTTATTTGAATCTTTTTATTTTTGGCCTTGATGTTTCAGAGGAAGTACCCGTTAAATTGTCTGTGAAATCCAGTGGTGCAGAAAATTTGATCTCATAATATTTACATGAAGTACCATGTAATGATAACATTAACTGGTGTTAAGAAAGAAATAGAAGCTTTTTAGTCAGGTACAGCAGGAAAAGTTCTATGACAGATGAAGGAAAACTTCTGTAATAGTAACCAACCGATCTGGAAACTTCTCTGTCATTAACCAAGTGTGATATATTGGGGATGGTAATCTTTTAAGTTCTGTGATTTCACAAGGATTTGTTTTCTGTATTTACATATTTGTGAAAATAAACAAAGGATTAAAATATATGAAGAATAAACAGAAAACAGTGAAGTTTCAGAGAGGAGTTGTTGTCAATGATATAATGCAGTTAAGTTCTGCAATGAAAACACCAAGGCAACATTAAAGCCAGTGGTGCAAGCTGCTGTTAAAATGAGACGGTTTAGATCTTGTTTCATATACAACTGACTTAACTTTCTGTGTACTTTTCCATTATAATGCATATATTAAAGTTTTTTAATTGCTTTGGGGATAATAAACATTAAAGGAGGAGTTAAAACCTCAGGTTTAGGGTGAAAAAACTCAGAAAAAAATAGTTTACTTCAAAATGTACCAGCTGCATCATCACGAGTATGCTGCAAAGGAACAACTGAGTATTAATGTCTTTCTAAAAAGTTTGTTTTCAAACAGTCTTATATTTCTTTAACAAAATCCAAGATTTGTATTGACAGGATTGTGGCATTTTGATCATAGAAAACTTTTATATAGCTGTTGCATGATCATTTTTGACTGGGCTATGGAGTGAGTGATCCCACATCTTCACTGAGTAGTCTTGACTTGCTTTGTTTCAGACACAGGGAAATAGATCTTTCCTTGGGCATATTCAAAGATGGATCTGACCCTTATGGATCTACTATAGCTACACCCAGCTACTCTAAATGTTTCCAGCAGTGAGAAGAATTTTCTAACATTTTTTCAAAAGCAGAAACAAACTATGTGCTTTTCTGTTACGGAGATGAGAGATGGATAGTGCTTTCCAAAGCGTGTTTGTTCACCTCCGTGGAGCTGTACTGCACCTGGCCCTGCAGCGCCCTCAGACTGACCCTCCCATTTTTAAAGTTCCTTGCAACACGAGGAACTTCTCTGGCAATTTATACAGAGGCCTGTCATTGTCAGTGTACGAATGCTATTCAACAGTAGATACTCACATTAAGCCAGTGGGACAGGGGAAAATTCTTCCTGTTTTACAGAGTTTCACAGAGGGTTTAATCCAAGAAGACATGAAGGGCGCATTTCAAACAGATACTAAATTTAGACCAGCCAGTTCATAATCCAATAACTTGAAAGATGAAACCATTCTTCTCTTTCTTCTTTTTTAGATTATAAACCAAATTATACAGCTTGTGAGGGCATAAAAACTCAAATAGAAGCTGAAAAACGTAACTGTACTCAGTGAAATGTCACTGCAAGCAGCAGGCAGGTGAAGTCAGTGCTCACACAGTTTCTCACACAACTTTCCAACATTTGCTGCTACAGACACAATAGCGAAATAGCTTTGATGTACACTATTTTTTGCATTATGCCTGAGTACTTAGCTTCTGGACGGAAGTTCTCCTTTCTTGAAACGTGTTCAAAAATTAATAGATAAAGATTTTTGCGTGTCATGTTTCTTCGGCATCGGCAGGTTTTTTCTGCAAGGAAGGAGAGAGACATTTCTGTGATAGTTCTAAGAGAATTTTTAAATTGTGTTAGAAAAGTTGGATCAAAATCATTTTGGATTTGATTAGGTTATTGTGGAAAGAAAATACAGTCCTCTGGGTTTTTTCCTTAATTCTCAGAGCCTAATTCTGATTTTTCTCTAAGGGTAAAATCAGCCTCAGTGGATTTATTTCTACTTCTGTATTCACAAAAGAGATCCTAATATTGGGACTAGAGGTGACTTTATCACTTGTGGTCTTTTTCTCAGTCTTCTGAAAATTCTGATTTGACTTTTAACAGCTTGCTTACCTGTATCACCTTAATGAGAGAAAATTTATCACAGTATAACTTGTTTTTGCAGTAAAAATGTCTATAATACATCAGAAGCAACTTTAGGCATGCATTTTTCTCTTTCATGTTGTATGTACTTCAGTCTGTATAGATTTTAGAGGGATAGTTTAAATGCTGACATTATCAGAAGGATGGGATTCAGCTCAAGTTTAAAATACTTTATTAACATGTATGTAGTTGTCTGGAGATACACTAAACACTTCATTCCATTGCCTAAAATATGGGTATCTAGCAACATTTGAAAAGTCACAGAGTATCTTAAACATCTGTGTGGCATTGATAGGTATGACTCATAACCTCTAGAAGACTTTCAGCCTTCTGCTGCAGTAGCTGGACATACTTTAAGGTACCTTACATGACACTAGCAACAGAATTACATCCAGGTGGGTAAGCTAACCATGCAGACCTTGTCATATATACTCAATTAGCCTGAAGATCAATTTGGTTCATCTGAAAGTCTAGGAAGCTATCTAAATATAAGCATCTAGTGCTATTTGAGAAATCCTAGGATATCCAGTACATCAGTATAGCACTAGCATGGGAGTCCTGCAGTACAAGAGTGAACTCTGATCTCTTGCATGTCTAACAAATAGGGACACATTTATAGTAACTGAGGTGCCACTGTTTTTTTTACTGTGCATTTATTGCCATCTAACCATGGTATCTGGATCATGCCTGTATCTTCTCCTGGTTATATAAATCAAGATCTTGGTGGTTTATTTTTAAATAATGGATCTGACATGTCTCTCACTGACATACACAGAATAGCCCTAAATTGAAATCTGAATAGATAAGAAAAATTCTGCCCCAAGATGTATCTTTTGTTGAGTTATGTTTGAACTAACTTCCAAAAAAATCTTATGATTTAAGAAAATGGTGAGAAGGAATATTTTAAATTTATATCAAATGTGGAAGATCACGATTAATAATAATAACAACAATCAGATATATAACTTGCAATACAGATGTCTGCGTATGAGGGGTCAAGAGTCTTTACAGAGAGACCCTTTACTATGATGCTATTACATTGGCACAGGGTTTAAAAGAAGAGGTGGAAGAAAATAAATTTATTAAAGATAAATGTATCAACAGATATTAAATAGAAAAATACTATGCCTGGTGCTGGAAGTTCCTGTCATGCACTAGAGTCTAAGGAAGTATTCTGCCTGCTCCCCCTACTCTCATACCCTTATCTATATTGATATTACCAAGAGCTTTTGGACACAAAGGGCAGATGGACTGTGTCTGGGACATGCCATTGCTGTTATGCAGTTAATTTCCTAATTCCTATTTTAAAATCTAAAACTTGTTAAACATATCTCATCTTAAAACTACCTGCTCTTCAGGAGGCCATAGGCAGCTAACCAAAGTGCAGGTGTTTGTCAGAGTTGCCTAAAGGTGAACCCTCCACCTAATGTTTCAAACACAAAGAGAAAAAAACAGTTAAAATATGACCGACTTGGGCTATAGTTTAACTTGTGAAGATCAAAAGAGCTGCTAATGAAGAGTGTAGGTTACCTGAATAATTGGTGACTCCTACATTTTTTCATGCACAGAACAGGATGCCTATTGATTAGAGTCCTTTTTCTGTAGCAAAAGTATATTCCGTGGCAAAAGTATTATACTTCATTGTAAGAAGTATATATAGAGCTCACCAAATTATGGTTTGCATTAGTAATATAATAAACATATATGAGATACCGTGAATTTCTGAGACATCAAATTGCAAAATAAAAAAGTCCGTCAGGAGGGGTCCCTAATCCAACAAAAGTTATGAGTCTCACACCATGCAAATAACTCTGCAGCTCAACAAGGAGTCTCCTCTTTCTAGGATCAATCTTTTTTTTCTAGAGAAAACTTTAAACTTTTTTGTGCTGAGTAAGGATGTAAAGAATTCTCATTTGCTGTACTCTGGCATTATGGAGAATGTGGAAATATTTTGTTATTGTCATATAGCTATTCTGCATCTCAAAGTGAGGGAAAATCCTAACTTGCCTAGTAGGGCTGGAAGGGATTTCTGCCCTAGAGGACTAAGGTTCTTGGAATGGAAAGGGGAGCATCAGTTTCTTCTAGGTACAGGTACATGAATAAGGTTGAATGGAACCAGACCGGATCATGGAGGATGTTAGCAACTATTCCATAGCCAAGAGCTGCTCAGCCTGGGCCATTTCTGGCCTTGCACAGAAGCAAAGCAGCTGTGGTCTTTTAAATAAAAGGGTAAGATAATTACTGATATTAAGCAGCCCACAGTTTAAAGGTTTGCTAGATCAGATTTTATACATAGGCACCAGAAAACCATCTACCTACCCAATTTTAGGTAGGGTCTTCTGCAGGGGAGGGGGGAGGAAATGTAATGACTGTGTTTTGAGTGCCAAACAAGGAATAAATATTGTTGTTGAAAATGCTATATATGTCATATGTGCATAAAATGTAAGACAATAAATGGGATTGGATGCTGATTACATCACACCATTCAGAGTGTTTTTAAAAATATAATATAACTGAATGTTAATCTATGCAGAAAAGGAAGAACTCTTCTTGAAGTCACAGAGCAAGTACACCTTTTCTATAGACAACCACTGACATGCTTTTATCTCTCATTTCTGTAGAGAAGTAAAGAGAATTCTAAATACATGTCTAAAATCTTTATTTTGCTCCATAAAAGGTAGCTTTGGAGAAGAAGGTGGTTTGCATATAATTTTGCAAGTTTCATGTGGGGCTGTTTGAGATTCTCCTGGGAAGTTGAGGCGGGGAGCAACTGAGAGGTCAGCAGCACCCGCTCATTTGTGCGTGGTTGGAAGGAGGGCACTCAGAGGAGGTGGCAGTTTTTAGACCATCTATCTGCATGCTGATTATGTATGTGCTACACTGCCTGGAAAAGACAGCAATTCACTGGAATAATTTCTCAAGGTTAGTAAATGCCAGACACTACATTTGTTCCTCATCTTTCTAAGGGGCATTTTCAGAGTCAAGAAGAGGAAGTGTGTTGTAGTAGTTGAATTCCCATCTCATCACATTCTTTGAGTTTTCCACATACATTTTTCCAGATATTTTCTCACACACCACCCCTGAACCTTTGGTTTAAAAGGCTCATACTGTCTGTCACCTGGATAGGTGGTAGAGAGCATTTTTGACCAGTGACTATTCTGTTGAACTACATCTAAAACAACAAGTATGGATCACAAAATGTGTTGTGATAAAACGTACCATCTTTTTAGACAGGCTTAGCACAAAGGATAGCTTGGATGCCTGGCTCCACGAGTGCAGTAAAATTGCATCTGACATCTGTTTAATACAACTACATGGAGCTTAAAAGTGAAGGGCAAGCCTGAGGATTCAAGCTGATGGAAACCTCCTGCCAATGCAGTGTGTGTGCTCATGTAGTTTATTAATCTTGTCAGTTGTTATTACCTTTTTATCTGGTTCCTGTTAACTTAAGATTTGTATGTAACTCATGGAAAAGATCCTCTTTTGTTTTCTTTGTTCAGATATGAGAAGTCTGTTGGCATGAGTCTTCAAAGGCATTAAGTCAGTAGCATCATGGAAATTTGGCTATGTTTTACGCACTTGAGTAGCTATAAAAATTAGACTAGGTTATTTTAACAGACTATTGTTCCACAATCTATCTCATCATTCTTTCTATGGTTTTTTTCTTTTTATAACTTTCGAGTCATTTTAAACTACTTTGCTTTTATTCCAAAGTTTAGTAAAAGCTGTTACTTAGTCTGTGGGACTTTGTAATTCCAACATTATATATCAACTAGATATGTCAACACTACATGCAACAGTCCAAGCAGCTGAGACCTTTGCATATGGAGAATATCACTCTGCAACAGACAACTTCTCTTAGCTTAATTTTCTTAGAACAAAATGGAAGAACTAAATATGCTTATTCAATACAGAACAAACTAGAGAACAAATTGCTTTGATCCTCTATTTCTTTTATTACTCTGATACACTTGCTTGTTTATTTCTTGTTGGATGATCTCTTCGCTGTGGACCCTTGACAACTGTTCTACTATCATTTAATCTTTACATTTCCTCCCTTGACCCTCCTGACAGGAATAGACATATCCTAAAGCAAAGCTATGATCAGCACCTATCCATGCTTCCAGAAGGTTCTTCACTGCAGAATTTCACTACATTCATGCTGAGTACCTTGACAATCTTCCCTTTGTGAGCCCTCCACTCTCATCTTGCTACTGTTTTGGGGAACAAAGTCATGCCTTCATCTCTTACTATCAAAAATATTATTTTCTTGTGCAATACGTAAAATCATTTTATTACCACTTGTAACTCTTGAAGATAATCACTGTTGGTTTGGGTTTTCTTGCTGTTATGCAATATTATGTAAGAAGAATTACTTTTAATGTATTTTTAAATTAAATTATCTTATATTTTTCACCAGTGTTCCATGTAATTAATTATTACCAGTACTTTCCTACATAATATGCAACCTTTAGTTTCTTTCAGTTTGTTTTCAAGGGTGTCTTAACAAGAAAACGGCCTGAATACCTTCTGGGGTTTGATTTGTCAAGGTTTTTAAGGTGATAAATGAAGGCAGTTTTTTTCACAGCCCACACTGGGCCTTTGTAAACATGGTAGTATTCCCTGCACTCCACCTCCAGGTCAGCAGCATTGAGTGTCTCCTCACTGGGAGCTCCTCTCAGGCTGACACTCAGGTCTGGCAAGTTAAGCCAATAATCCCTCACCCACACTGTTAATAACTTGGACAGAAGCCTGCAAGATAGAAAATGAACTGGAGAAAGCATGGATTTGTTGTCCTGAAATATTTGGGGATTGTGATTGGCTCTTAATGTCATATCCAGGCCTGTGAAACTCCATCCAAGACCTTGTTGCCTATATGTGGAACATTTTCCACTCACTCAGTGAACCACAGCTTGCCTCCAAAAGATTACTGTCTAAAATCTGGTTCCTTTTCTTCGATTTAATAGTGTAAAAAGCATTTTTAGCAATAGGAAGATATTTTAAACTGTAGAGTTAATTTCAATCACTCTTCTTAGTGGTGGCAGTCTCTTGGTTTTAACTACTATCAGTAATACATCACTACTTATATTACACATTATTTACTGTGTGATATAAGTGAACACTCTTATTAAATTCTAGTCAGAACATACTTTAATAATACCACAGTTTAAATCATCTAAATGTCTTTCAAGACAAAAAGAATTAAACTCTTGTTACATTACTTGGGTTACATTTTGAAGGAATACTGCAGAGGTGCAAAATTTGAGGAACTTCTGAAAAATCTCACTAAGTACATATTTCCATATTTTGCTCCTAAACATCCTTCAAAAATGTTCCCTTAGGGTCCTACCATTTTTGCAGTCATCACAACAGAAAGTTGGCTCTTGATTTCAGACTTAATTCTGCACCATTCCCATGCACGCATTCCTTTGACTTTCATGCTTGTCTTGCATTGTTGGCCCTCAAGTACAAAAGTACTTACTACTTCAAACACTAGAGGTTTCTCAGAAGATGCTGAAAGCTGTACTAAGAAAGTAGTTTCACTTCCTAAACAAAGCTGATGAGTGCTCTGCTGTATTTATTGCTGCCTGCAATGTCATTCAAAGCACTGTAGCAGGGATGCTAATGGAAGGAGGGAGACATGTGGAAGTGTTGGCTGAAACACTGTCCTCAGCATCTTCCTGAGACATTTAGTCATTGAATATCGAGGTGTATGATGTATAAGTTTTTATTTCTTTTGGATTAATTTTTATTCATCAACGTGCGAGGATCAACAGTAGTGAGAAATAGCTCCTCTGTTTTGGTAGTTCACTGATGTCATGTAACCCAATTGATACTCAGTATAAACCCTGAGCTTTGCTTATCATGATGTGCAACATTTCCTGAGTTCCCATTTCATTGAAATTTTTATGCTTTTTCATAGCATTTATTAAAGGCATTCTGTTGTTTGGTTTTGGGGGCTTTTTTTAAATTTAAATTTCCTTGGGTCTACGAAGAATTTCTTTGTTGGAGTGGTGATGATGATAAACCTGCTATTCTTCTGTAACAGATACCTTGAGAAATTTGTTTTGGATATTGTATTTCAAATTGTATTCTTATGCCTGAAGAATTTCTGATTAAGTCAGCAGAAGCTTTTGTGGACACTTGTGAGCTAGTTTCTATGCAGTCAGCCTGGGTAATGGTAGTAGTGTAACTGTGCCAGGCTAGGGCACAAGTATGAACTGCTGAGCCTGTCTGGAAGGCTGGGTGAGTAATGGGACAGCTAGTCTGAGCTAACCTCTGTGCTTCTTTGGCTGCACTTTGTCAGAACTTAAGCTAACTCGTTTGAAGCTGACCTTGGCAGGCTGGCATACGCTATGGTCTTTACTGTGTCTTCACACCTTTAAGTGAAGGTCTCTCTTTGCTATGGCTTACTGCAGTGAATACATGTTTCTCAAGTGCTAGATTTGTTTCAAAAAAAAAGGCCTGATTTCCTTTCAGGAAATCTTAACCTCTTTAATGTCAACAGCAAAACTTATTCATTCAAACAGGGATGCAATGTCACCCTACAAAAGTGTAACTCAGGTTTCTGCTTCTCTTAGCAAGTGTAATGCATCTAGGACAACTTCACATGAACCCTCCCTGTATCGGAAGGGATCTGGTTATGTTAAGCCTCTTTCCTTACTAAACCAATAGGACTGAAAAAAATACATTTCTATAGCCTTGTGTTTGATAAGGAAATGAACTCAGGATGAATTTGTGTGACCTCAAAAGGTTGACCACTTCTTCTGACACATTTAAGATGAAAAAGACAAAAGAAAAATAGGGTGTTTCTGTCTGTTCTTCAGTAATCATATTGATTAGGATATTTTCACAGTTAAATGTTCAAGAACTTGGTATGAACTGTGCTGTGTGTTTCTATTACTGAAAACAGGGCAATTGCTTCAGTCAAAAGTGGACACATCCAGTCGTTGATTAGTTACAATACCAGAATTGATGGCTTGTTTATCCAAATGTTACAAATTCTCTGGTTTTCAGTTTTCCTTTTGCGGTAGCTGTTGCCTCTGCTATATAAATGTGGTTACCAAAATGTGGTAACTATATAAATGAGGGAGGGAGCCTTTGGTGATACTGATGCAAAATATGCAAACAACTTCAGCTAAACATAGCTTTACCATGGTTTTGTTATATAAATGTCAACTTGAAATTAAATGTTATGGAAACATTTCTTTTATCTTTATGGACTCTACCAGCTGCACAGTTTTCTCAAGTACAGTTTACATTTATGATGTTGCTTAAATCTATCACATACATTCAACATGCGCAGAAGAATTTTTTAAAAGCAAGCTGTTTGCGTTTGTGCAGTAATTACCTACGGTCTAGCTTCAGTCTTCTCATATGCAAGACAAATTTGTGCTGACTCCAGGGCGATCAGGAGGCACTGAAGCTGTTGGAAGCAGTTTGATTTTTACCAGAGATTAATGAGCTGAAGACTTCTTTTACATGTGTGTTGCAGAACTCACACTGTATTATTATTTTACCAGTTGTGGGCAAATTTCACAGTATATTAGCAAATTAGACTTTTTTTTTTTTCCTTGGATATTCTGCAATGCCCTTGCAAAAACTGTATTTTAGCTCTTAATTTTCTCCATGCATCTGATTTGAGGCTTACCTAGTAACTAGAATAACAAGAGAAGTGGCAATTTTAAATAGAACTGTGCTGTTCCAAACAACTCCTCTTATCAGGCAGCTTGCAAATATATTTTAAAACAGAAATGTCCCTTTACATAATAACAATATGTGGTTGTCCCTGTGGTGCAAAGTGTAGATATTAGGTACTATACATATAGTTAAAGCAGTGAACTAACTCAGCCTGTAAGTGTAAGCTGTCTCCAGCCAACAAATCTGGTCATAAAGCTACAGAAGCAGGGAGACAGAGATTATTCCAGACACGTCACCTCACTGTGAGTCATGAAAAATAGACACCAGCATTCATTAACACTGCCAGCCTGCTTGGCCTGACATGGCCTGGGTTCAGTGGTCACTGGATTAGAATTTGGAAATTAGAGCTCACTTCTGTCTGTATCTTCCCTAGTTCACAAAAGGAATTCTGCACACTCATACAATAAGGATTTATAAAGTTAAGATACGATCAGGGCAGATGAACAGGAACGGTGATTAACTGCCTCTCAGAATGCCACACAGATGTGGCATCAGCACAATTATTGAAGAGTAGGTTCAGACAAACAAAATAAAAGATACTCCGTTTTCATGGAGTTCATACTTAAACTTTGTCAATCATTCATAGTTTGTGTATGCATGTTAAAAATACACATAGACTCTAAAACTGTGATTAGGCACCCAGATAGCAGCAGAGTGTGTCCAGACTCACAGTCCGAGGTCTGGGGAGCCCTTAAACCACAGACTGATGGTAAGGAGCCCACTTGTCACCTCCACAGGGATCCTTGGCATCTGCTACTAGCCACTGCTTCAAAGGATAGTCTTTGGTCTGGTCCACTGTGATCATCCAGACAGTGAATGGCAAAGCTCTTCACTGCAAAGTTTGTTCCGTGACAAAGTAAACTTGCATAGACTTTCATTACTAAGTTTGCTTCTTTTTAAAATTTTATTATTTATTCTGAAAAATCAAACTATTTAAGGAAATTTTTAGGTACTTCATTTAGCCGTTAGCTGTTGCACATTCAGCCAGACAGAGGCTGCCTGAGGCAATAGGCAACAGGCTGTAATCAGAGAACAAAACTGAAAATATGGGAACAAATCAGAATTGTCATTTTACCCTCAGTCTCTATAAATGTTTTCTATCTAAAGGCATTCTCATTCTATTTTTTCCTGCCATTGCAAAATTGACTTTTTCAGAAGAAGCTTTGATAATACTGTCATGTCCTCAGCAAGATAATTTGAAGAGAAACTGGGGCATAAGTGTTTCAGTTGACAGCAATTGAATGGAGGTTTTTGACTTTTTTCTTTTTGTCCAATGAGCAAAATCAACCAAATACTTTCAGTTCCCCTCTTGCCTTTCCTCTGAAGCAGAGAGCTGTGACAAGACTAGGGACATGCCACTAGTTGCACGAAAGGCAGTCATCTTAAATAGCACCAAGAAAGTTTTCTTAGATGCCTGCATTTTACTTTCTGTTACTTCATGGAGATCAAGTGGGTCAATTTCGAGTCAGTAAAAAGTCTCACTGCAGATATAATTGTCGGGGACTCAGAAGGTGTTTTGGCTTTTCTTTGCAGCTGGGCCATGGGATGACCATTGCAGTCATGTGGTCCTTTCTGTATGGTGCTTGTAGCTGCAGGGCCCTGTGGGTGGGCTGTGCTCTTCCAAGGTCCCAAAACCAGGGAAAAGTTCAGTCCCCTGAAGTGCAGTGGTGACTGGTACCATTCAGAAGCCCAGGTAAGAGACATCATGGTCACTCCCAGTCATAAACTGAAATATATGAATATTCATTTTTAAAAGTAATTCTCTGTTTACTTACATACTTAGAAAAGCATTACAGCCACTGCTGGATGCATGTGCATTACAGCACACTGGCTGAAGTGGTAGCGTGTGACCTACTGGGCTGTGGCCACTGATAGAACACATTCTGGAAAGACGTCAACACAGCCTGCTAAAGATGTGATAAATATATTTCCAAATGAAAGTGCTGTACTACTGGACATCTGAATCTGTGCCTGGGCATTTAATTACTGTTTTGAGCCTCAGAAGTTCTCTACAGGCCAGCTAGGACTCCTGAATATGTCAACCTGTCAAAACAGCTACTCAGGGCTTCTGTATCTGAAAATACCAGCTAATAGCTGGAAAATCCTTCAGTGCTGGGCAACAGATAATAATCTATATAATCAAGATATCATTAGCATGCATCTTGGGTTTTTTTACTTCAATAGCCCAGTTTTGGTGGGAATTTTTTCATTTTCAGTAACATAAAATAAAACCCTCTGACAAACTAAAAGGAGTAAAAAATGAGTTAATATACAGAGCAAACCATGTCTATTTTCATAGTAAAACCAGTGTTTTAGCTTTGTTCTTGCCTGGGTTGCAGGAAAAATAAAAGGAAAGAGAGTGCCAAGAATAGCAATGCAGGTAATGAGGATACTACAGAGAACTGTGAAACTATTCTAGTTTGAGAGGCTTTGATATCTTACCTCAGTGCTTCTGTTAGGTTTACCAATCTTCAACCAAAGGGTACAAACTGAGTGAGATTACTGGGGTAAGGAGGTGATAGCTGTAAGAGATTAGCACCAGGATTAGCACCAGGAGGATGTAGGCCATCCCATCATAGCCCATCAAGCCCATTTTTTCTTAATCTAGTAGACTAAGTGATGCACTCTGGTGATCTGGAAAAAAAAAAAAAGAAAAAAAAAAATTTAGTGATTATACTTTGAGGAGTAATGTGATGCTCAGTGTTTCTTATATAAGAATTGCAACTTGATATTAAGAAAAAAAATGTAACCATGCAGGCAGTCAGGTGTTGTAGCAGGCTGCCCAGGGAGACCGTGGAGTGTCCTTCCCTGCTGTTACTCACCACTCAACTGGACATGGCACTGAACAGGCTGATGTAACTGAACTTGCTTTCAGCGGGGGCTTGGACAAGAAAATCACCGCAGGTCTCTTCCAGCCAACACAAGACAGTGATTTTTATGAATTCTGTTTGTAAAAGAAGCCAGTGTAGCTTCAGTTTTGTTAGAGATTAATATTATGAGATTTTAACAGACAGGTCCTTGGTTATTTGTTTTCCTGTGATTGTCTGAGCTTGGTAATGCTCTGGGAATACTGCAAAACAGTTTTATAGGAAGGTTTGACTAAATCATCTTGTTAGGTTGAAAAGGGTTGCCTTGATATATTGGTTGACTGGGTTACTTTTTCATCTGTGTGCTCTCATATGACTGGATGGGTACTGTTACATGATTTTTCAGTTAAATCAAGATGCCTAGTCCTGCTAAGCATTTATTCGTTAAATTGACATAAATAAATGTTCATAACAGGTCACAAAATATATGAAAAGAAAAAGGTTCAGCTAACGGAGTGGGCTTTTTATAGATAAATATATACAACATTTTTGGCTCACCCTGGATCCACTCTTGCTTGTCAAGTTTCCTGAGCAATTAGGAGACAGGCAGACATGCATCTCTGCTGGAAGGAGAAAAACACCGTTCTCACTACAATGAGGTGCAGTCAGCTGGTGTATCTCAACTAAGAATCATTCCTGGCTGTGCGAGTGCTCTGTTTGGGTCCTATACACAGCTTAAATCCCTCCTAGTCTAGGAAGGATCAACTCTCAAGCTTTTCATGTACACCTGAGTTAACATTTTAAAGACAGTTAAGAATTTAGACTCTCAGGAGCTGAGAATTTGCAAAAGCCCTTCAGTGCCTAGTCCGTACTGATTTTTAATATGATTTTTTATTAATTGTAGTAGGTCAAAATATCATGTATCTCTGCTCAACATTGTTAATATAGGGAACAACAGTACTGTGTCTCACGATAGAATTGTCTGGACTGAGTACACTGAGAGGTGTAAGATGTAGGTGGGAGTCATAGAGGTACAACAGAGATATATACCCTTGACACTTTCACAGCCAGGAATCATTCTTAGCTGAGATACACCAGCTGACTGCACCTCCTTGTAGTGAGAGAGGTGTTTTTCTCCTTCCAGTGGAGATACATGTCTGCCTGTCCCCTAGTTGTGGGAAATTACAATCCTGTTCACTAGGACATTCCATAGAACTACTGAAGGCTAGTGTTTTGTATACGGAAGGTCCAGAATAGCCATGTAGTTAACAATGGTATCCCAAGGCTTCTTCTCCAACCTTGAAAAATACAGTGAGTGTTTGAAAGTATGCACTCACAATCGTATCTGATTAAACTATGTACAAAGATCATAGAATCATAGAATGGTTTGGGTTTGAAGGGATCTTTAAAGACCACCTAGTCCAACCCACCCCTGCTGTGGGCAGGGACATCTTCCACTAGATCAGGTTCCTCATATCCCCATCCAGTCTGACCTTGAACATGAGTAAGTGCTTAAAGGATCAGCATCTGTGAAAGGAAACTGATCTGCTAAAGTAACATTCATACAGAGTTATCTCTGTGCCTGCAATATGTGTTAAAAATGCAAACTTCTTTCACACTAATTTCTGATCAGGATGATTTTGGCAAAGAGTGCAAGCCACTGTAAGATAAAATGTTGGAAAGTAAAACCACCTTCATGTGTTGCTTCAAACAGACAAGAAGCAGCTTTAATGTGTTTAAGAAGCTCAAAGGGCAGATTTTTCCCCATATGGAAAATAAGCGATCACTTTGTGTATTTAACATTCTGTATAAGTGTAATAGTTGTTCCAGAACCATTGCAACTCAGCATTTAATAAAAAACTCATTACCGAAACAGAAATATTATTGTTGCCAAAGCCATGTATAAGCATACCATTGGCACACAGAAGTCAAACATGTGAGCAGCAGCTGACTTTCTCAAAAACATCCCAGGAGAGGCAGGTCTAACTTTGGGCACAGAAGATGCTGCCCTTCCACACTGCTGCATGCAGCCACTGCTGGTGTGCTTAGCCGCGGTACATTGTAGGGACTTCAGAATATCTTCTTTGATGCATGAAAGAAATTATGTAGCCCTCTTTCCAATCACAGTGATTATGAGAGAAAAGACCCTGAAAAATAGAGGAAAATTAGTCACATCATTGGGCTTTGACTGGAGAGAGTCAGACAGGGTAATGCCTCATTTTGAAAAGTGTTACATCTTGCTTTAGGTCCCCACAAGAGCTGTTCTGTTCTCAAAGCAGTGAGAGATACAAACCCACAAGTTGTTGTACCCACCTCAGCAAGGCCTAGTGCTTGACAAAGCACCTATCTGCCCTTTGCTTTTAAACACCAAGAAACTTAAAGCATAGACCCACTTCCCCCCGTTCTTGAGGCTTTGTGTTGCTTTCGTGTCGATATCATATAAATGAGCCTATGAAGAGAGGAGATAAGGGTTTCTATAAATACCTTAAGCCCAGGAAATTCTCACTGTCATTTGAACCCTTCAAGATAGGATTATTCTTCTTTTGCAATCTCACATGCTTCTGCCATCAGGTCCTGGTCTGTTAGTACTGCTGCCGAACAAAAAGAAAGGGCAGTTCAGACTCCAGAAAGCACAGAACTTATTTAGATTAAGTAAGACAAGAATAATGGTGTAGTATAAAACTGAACACCCTCAAGCTAAAGTGCAGTGATTGATTCTTGGAAGTAAGTTTAATACTAACAATGCATTATGTTGGAAAAATATTCTGTGTTCCATTTATATCCTTGTTTACTACTGGGAGAAAACTATAGGAAACTAACAGGATTTTCTTTCCTCTGGTGATATTTATGAGTCAGTTCATAATTCCCAGCACAAGACATACTTCCACTGAAGTCAGCTGTAAGGATTCAGTAAAGACCAAATCCAGCTATTAGTTTAGAGAAGAAAATTAAATTAGAGAAAGAAGACCTAGATCTTGGTACACTGAAGAAATTTTCAAAAACATTATTCTTGATGCCATTATGTCATTATTCTGCCAAGTTTAATGAGCCCTGGCATTTGTGGCTGCTTAGATTTCTGTGGTAGCTGTGAGGGGCGTTAAGGCTATAAAGTAGCTTGGGCATTTAAATACTGTGTTATGTTTACCATTTTTTTAAATTCTGTCATGAATATATGGTATTGTTCAGGGCAGACTTACGCTTGCATCCTCATTCTTCTGGATGGAGTTTTTAAAAACATTCTTCTATATTTCAGTATATTAAAAAGGTGATACATTGTTCCTGTCTTAGTCAACCTGCTGAATTAAAGCATCATAAAGTGAGCAGATTAACTAGTATTTGTCATTTTTATCATTCTGTACCATACCTCCCACAGCCATCATGGGCTGATATAGTGGTGTGGTACAACACACATCAAAACTCTGATATTTCCATTTAAAATCTCTTTCTCTGTTTAAAAAAAAAAAAAAAAAAAAAAAAAAAAAAAAAAAAAAAAAAAGAAAAGAAAAGAAAAAATAGTGTGGTTTATTGTTTTATCCAGCATTCTTGTAACATGTGAGACTTAATAGCATTTAGTGACAGCACATGAACTGGAATCCCTATAAAAGCGAAGTATCCCATAGATTCTTCATCTATATCATGAAAGTGATCGTTGCTGCCTTAATAACTGTGTTATTCTGCAGTCTGGAAAGGTGTTACTGGGGAATTCGTGGGTAGTACTTTGTTCATGTGGGTACTACTTTGTTCACATGTGTGGAATAATAAAAAAATTATGTAAGTAGCCAAGGGTTACTAAGAGGTCTTCTTGAGGGATATGATCAAAAGTTCCTTTTACTCATGTACTGCAGCAGTATATAACTGCATTTGAGTGGTCCTTTCCCCTGCAGAACTCCTTTCATTCTCTTATGTTGCTGACCATACACCACTGAAAAAAAAAAAAAAAAACCACCAAAAAAACCACCCAAACATAAAACCAACGCCAAATCCAATATATAAGATACTACTGGAGAAAAATAGGAGAAATAAGAAGATTCATTTATGTCCCAGACCTCTTCAGTAGGATGGAATATTTTAGGTGAAAATGCACAGCTGATCCTTGGGTGCTTCCCACAGCGTCAACCTATCATAGTCTTGTTGGGCTAATTGTCTTAATCCCAAATCTTACAAATAGTTTAATCTCAAGCATTTTATTAAAATATGCCAAACAGGCACCTGAATTTGAATGATTACATTTTCAATAGACTTTGCCTTTGTTCTTACCTTCAATTAAGATGTAAAACAATACTGAAATATTCTCATTGATCATAAATTGCAGCTCATCTTTTAAATATGTTCATTTGGTAATGTTTGGGTATGGATTTAAGTATAATAACATTTTTCAATGCAACAACTTGACATCCAGAAGTATCTGTCCATAGTAAAAAGTGTACTAGCAAGTCCAGAGAAGTAAATTGTCCAGATACATGCCAACTTCCAGACCATACCCAGAAATTATCTAGGAAAGTGTTATTTTATCCAGGCCAAAAGGATGATAGTGGCAGTCCTCACCATTTAATGGTGTAGACCATCAGGAGCTAGGAGCCATGAGGAGTAACAGTGCCATTCCCTGGCACAGTGTGATTTACTAGGGGTCTAGCTGAGTCACACTGAGTGGGATTAACTCCAGAGACTAAGTTAGACAGGCTTTTTTTCCCAACCCAGTATGGTTTCTATTTAGTTTTATCTGCAAACATCATGGCACTGTTGTCCACCGATGGACAATTAGGTAATGAGCATAAGTGTTGTCTGGCCCCATTACGGTCAATCATGCCTTAGCTTCACTGGAGCCAGAGCTGCACGCCCAGCACTGAGCAAAGAGGAGACTGTTACTTGTGGCATAAAAAAATACCCAGCAGTCCTACAATTCTTCTGCTCTTTTGACTTTGCTCTTAATTAAAAAAAAAAAAAAAAAAAAAAAAAAACCACCAACCCATGTAGTAATGGCAGTATTTCTATCTTAAAATATAAAGACTTGAAAATCTGATTTTGAAGTGGATCATGCTGGTGATTATCAGAACACATTCCTTTCTTACATATCTAGACATTTCTTATATTAAGGATTGTTTTTCTGGTTAGCAAGAGATCTGAGAACAGGTGTTAGCAAACACTTTTACAGAAAAAGGTTATTTCAGTATTTCCCTTTGCCCTAGATTGTGAACAAGGTTAAAATAAATAGATTGCAAAGGACAAATGATTTTACAAAAGCGATTATGCAGTGACTTCCATCTCTCCAGCTTCATACTGTAACTCTTTTAATTTTCTCCATTGCATTGTGATAAAGTTTTTATCTTAATTTTGTATGTGTTCTAAAAAACTATATAAAAGCTGCAGCCAGTTCTCAGTAATAAACACAACATAGTTTCTATTCATATTTTAAATCCATTTTATTGGGAAATATCTGTGGTGCAACAAAGGTAGCTAGGTGATGCAAAAGAAAAAAAAAAAATACCCAGAGCTGTATAAATAATTTAGTTTACTAAATTAAGCATTGAAAATTTTGGTCCACAAAAATACCTACTCTTTGGATGTGATAAAAGGAACGTTTTGGCATTTTCTACAGATTTGAAGCACCTGTAAGTGCAAACAAGGATCCTGGGATGCAGATCACAATCACACTTCCCAATCTTTATAATAGTTAAAATCTGGAAGTAGTCATGCTTTATTCTTATTTTTGTGTCAAAAATATCTCTTGTTGAAGCCAAAGAAAACCCTTTAGAAAATATCTAGGCCACAAGTATCTCTGAGCATTAAACCCATCAGAATAAGCATTTCTTTTTCTGTTTTGGTTTCTTTTAAACTGATGTGCTTGCTCATGGAAGAATGATGCCTGCTTTATAAATACCTGGATAAATTTACCTTGATGTTTTATTTTTTCTATATGGTGGAATGGATTATCAAATACGCATTTAATAACGCTGTGATTGATGTCCCATAGGCGACTGAGCTGTTTCATTTGCTTGGTTCTTATTACATCTCCTGTTACATCCTTTCCATTGCTTTGTCAGTATAAGCCAAATACAATCACTTAGCAGACACTGCTAAAAATATGACTGCTTAAAAATATGACAGAAAAGGTCAGTTTAGGTTGACAACACTTTTTCTGATACTGCAAATTTAAACTCTTTCATACTTGATGAACTGTTTTAATTTATAGAATGAATAAACATCCTGTAGGGGAATGAAAAATTAAATATTATTTGAATAAATTTTATTCATCAGAGCCTAACAAAACTCATCTTTCTAAACAAATTACTTCATCATCAACTTCAGTTCTTAAAAAATTTCAGGCATAAAATTCAGTTCAAATTTCTATATTTATGAAAAAGGTAACAATTAACCCAAAGAAAGAATATATAAAAAGCTGGGTTTGCGGCGAATTTATTTTTTATCCCAGAAATTGTTTTTGAAGTTTCCTATCCAGTTTATTTACACATTTTAAGAGGTCTAATTTTATTAAATTTCTTATTAAATTTCCACATTTAATGAGGTCTTCATGCTCCACCTCTCCATAGACAGGGCTATGTTTTTTCTGAGTAGAAGGCAGCACAGTATCAAGCCGTTAACGTGTTGTACTCTTCCACTTGAAGAAAAGGTTGAAGTGCAAGTCATTTTAAAGAATGCCTACGGGAGTAATTTATGAGCTTTTTCTATGGGAGAGCGCTTATTCTCCATGCAGCTTTTGTCAAACATTTCTAACAAATTGTAATAACCTTTGTCATATCTCATTTTGTTTCATAAACAAGTCACGTTGGAACTATAAATGATGGAAAATTTAATCCACATGGCTTGCACTATCAAAACTCTTAAACTGTATTCTTTTCCACCATGTCAGCGGTGCATTATCTGTTTTATAGAAATGTTGAAAAGATTACATTTTAAGGGAGATACCACAGGACCTGCATAAATGTCCTCCTCATGCCTGCACTAGCTGACATTTTCACTTTCAGTTCTTCCTGAAACTAGGAAAATGCTTTGGCGTTTGTCTTGCTGTATCCTATTGGAGAGGATATTTTCACCCACCATCAAGAACTGGCTGCTCAGAGACATCAGGAAGCGCACTGGGGCTGACAGGAGCTGTCAGGTTTCTACTGCCTTCCTGACATGAGCATGCATGTCTGCTCCAGGATGCATCATGGTACCCCAGCTCTCAGTCCAACAAGATGTATACTTTCTCCTCTGTGGGAACTTACTGCCTTGCAAATTGTGTGTATATGTAACAGTAATTCCTAGTCCAGGAGATGCTGTTTTTCTCTGTCCCCATCAACTCCACGTCACGCTGAAGCCATGGTGCCTCCCTTTCTCACACACCTCAGCATCTAGCTGATGTAGAGCAACCTGATTATCAAATGTTTGTCTCTGTGCTTTTTGTGAAAACTGTTCACCAAAACTAATAGTCCCCATGAAAGTACATCAGTGCCATGTATGACCATCTCTCTCCTTCAAGAGAGTTTTCACTGGGTATTGTATCCATTTACCTAAACCTGTAATGAATCTATTGGAGCTCTACATCCAGTATAATCTGCAGCACATTTTATTTATCTAATGCCTCACACAGATTTTATGCACTCAAGAAATTAAAAATCCTTTAAAGGTGGTACTTGCATACTCAACTCAGCAAGATCCTGGTCACTGTTAAGAAAACATGAGCACTGCTCCTGGCTGTGGGAAGGAATCACTTACAGAGGGGCTCTAAGAGCTTCTTTATAGACTGAGACCTCATGAATGCAAACAACTTTCTGCATTATTTCTGACTTTGTACCAGTTCTGACTATTTCTGACTTTGACAAAACTGCATTATTTCTGACTTTGTACCAGTGGGAAAAGTAAGAGCTACTTTTTGGTCAGAGTTAAGGTTAGCAAAAGCTTTCAAACATTTTCTACCTTCCGTACAAAATCCAGGATAATGGCACTGCCAATAGTTTGCAAACAGTTTTGGTCATAATCCTGAATGTTCTTGCATTTATGGGGATTAAATCAGACTTCAAATAATACCGAAACATAACTCTGGTGGTCTAATCGCTTAATTATGTCACTTTAACAGTGATACGTTTTTATTATTTACAGAAGAGGTCATAAAACTGTTTGCAGATGTTTAACTTCTGATTATTTTAATTCTAGCAGTAAATAATGTAGCAAAATAGCTTTTAAAGATCTTCCCTGAATGTATTTTTCGTGCTTACAATATTCCCTGAGTAATGTTTTAACAATTGCTTTAAGCTGAATATCCTCTTCCATATGAACAGCCCTTAAATCACAAACCATAGTAAAATTCTGCTGAAAATTAAATAAATGGAAAATTGGTAGTTCTTAATTAACCAGTAAGAAAAGTTTATGAGATGCAGATTGAATAAATATCAAAGCTTCTGAGCTATATTATCTTTCATAAATTGGCTTTTCTCCCATTAGTGTATGCTTTCAGAAGCAGGGGAGTAAGATGAAAGGATCTGCATCAAAACTGATTACTGCTGAAACAAAATGGAAGTTGCTGCTTTTGATAAAATACAAGACTATTGCAGTGCTTGAATAATTTTATGGGAAGTTGCTGCCTAAGGCATATGTTTTACTGTCTGATACTGAATGCATGAGGAAAGACCATCTGTTTTTTTCAGCCTGGACAAATATATGATCCAGATTGAACCACTAGAGGCCAAATATAATTGCTCTGTGTTTTGCTTTGTACTACTCTCTACCTACAGCAGCATCCTCTTGTATAGCATGTATCATAGCACACAGTTCAAATGATGGCATTCGAAAATACTTTTTCCTCTACTGAAGGTTATAAAATGACTATCCAGAGCTTAATGCAGTCCTCTACACTTCATCTGTCACTGGAGAAATAGTTCATGATAGGAAAGAACAACTTCTGATACACTGTGACCACTGCAGTGTTTGAACCTTAGGGACTTATTTTTGCTGGACAAATCCTTGTTTAATGTCCAGCCAGGTGGAAGGTGTTGCTGTGTTGCATGAAGGATTCTTCGGTTCTAACTGGGGAAAAAAAAAAAAAGGTGCTTTCTTGCATGGCCCAAGTAAACAGGTTACATTATAAAAGACAGAAGTGAATCGTAACTATTGGTTTACTTTGAAGGAAAGCATGTCAGTGGCAAATAAACTACAGAGAATATTCCAGAACACTTAATCCTTTTACTTTTGTTGCTAGTGTTGTGTTTTACAGCACCTAAAAGTTTGCTTTTAGTTTTGCAAGGCTAATAGGACTGGGTTTCTGCCCTCCCCTAAATTGCTTACTCTAATTTTAGACATAATATGCTGAATGGCAGTAAAAAACAAGTGTTCAGCGTTAGAGGGAGGAGTGAGGGATAGGAGGGGCAAGATTTGAATGTGTGGGCGGAAAATGCAAACATTTTTCTTTTGTTCTTTAATAAAAATAATTCATAACAATGCTCCAGTCTTTGTAGATTTTCTGGAAAAATTGAGAACAAAAGGTTATAAAGGTGTGGAAAAATAACTTTCCAAGACTACTCTTGTGTACGGCTGTGAGGATTGCTTCTGCTTTTCATGGATGTTCTGCAGAACTATGTCTGCCAGGTGCCAATCCAAACTGCACCTGGCTTTCCTGAATATTTACCTTCGTTTTGATGAATACACTGCTTAACTGTACCAGTTCCCTCTCCTGACTCACTTTACCCATCTACTGTGAATTAACACTTTGCCCACACTGATCATATAAATCACAGTCCTGAGGAATTATGGCAGAGCAAGTGGTGGATGAGTGGAAGATGGTTTTGTGCATGCAGGACTGGGCTGGGTCTTAAAGGGTTTAGGTTTGTTCCACATATAAAGATATTCTGTGCAGCCTCAGGAAGTCCCTTACCTTTTCTGTGCCGTGGTCTCCAGCTGTGATATGGGAACAACAAGCTTTCTTTTTTTTTCCTGCTGTGCCTGTTTTCTATAATTGTACTCTAAGAGATCTCTTCCAAGTGAGAACTTGTATTGTGTGTTTGGACAAGACCCAGTATAACTGCACCTCCAATTTAGTTGGTATTACTGGAATACAACTAAACAAGAGCAATTTTTAACACCTAAACACAAATGAAGCAACAAAATATAATTTTAACTGTTACAGGGCTAAAGAAATTCAGCAAAAGGAAATTACATCCTTTTACCGTAAATTCTTAGTCACTTCTTAATTTTATTTTGCCCTCAATGCAAGCCTTAACGAGGAGAAACCACATTTATGCCTGTGCCAGTAGGATGTAATTATAGGGGGATTGTATCTGAAGACTGTAGCAGCTGAAACTACAAGTAATGTTCTGGGAGATTTTTCTTTTTTAAAAAAGTGGGGGAGGGGAAGCAAAATTGCTCATAAAATGGATTTTTGTCACTTGAATGAATTTTTTATGAAACCTTTAAGCATATATATATATATATATATATGCTGATCTTTTATCTTTCTTCATTCTGGAAGATAGACTTGGCACTGGTATGTGCCAGAGACACCCTTTACCCTCCTAGATACTGTTTTATTTACAGTTCTTGATAGAACATATATGCAAGCTCCTACCAGGTTTGATTTTCAGAGTGGTATTTCACCTCAGCAGTTAAATGATAGACTAAAAAATGTGCCCCCAATGTCTTATCACATTGCACATCAGATTTTCTAATCGAAATTCTGAAGAAATAGACTTACATTTTTCTCTGATGTACTTGATATATTACAGCAATACTGTATTGCAGCAATATGGAAATTCTGTATAAGGGAAGGAGCAAGTTTAGAACTTGAAGTGCGAGTGGCAGCAGATGCAATAATATATCAAAGCTTGTATACAGATAGAATCATAGAAGAATTTAGGTTGGAAAAGGCCTTTTCAGATCATCTAGTCCAACCTTCTGCTCAAAGCGGAGCTCACTTCAGAGTCAGACAGGGGCCTTTTCCGGACAAGATCTGAAAATCTCCAGGGACAGAGATTTCACAGCTTCACTGGGCAACTTGTTCCAGTGCTGAATCACCTTCACTGTGACTTCTTTCCTTGTAGCTAAATATAGTTTTCTTTCCTGCAAAATGTATCCTCTCTGCCTTTTTTAAAACCAGAATTAGATAGCTGAGGACAGCAGAGGTCTCATCCTCCCTTTGTCCAGGCTGGATAAACCCAACTCTGCTCACCCCCTCCTATGTGTCATGAGCTGCAGCCCCCGACCACCTTGGTGGCCTCCACTGGGCTCGCTTCAGTCTGCCCATCTGTCTCTCATGCTGGGAAGTCCCAAACTGGGCACAATACTCCAGATGTGGTCTTGCAGATGCCAAACAGTGGGAACTAATCACTTCCCTCAATCTGCTGGATGCATTCTTGCTAGTACAGTTTAGCATGTGGTTGTGTTTCATTGCCACAAGAGCACACTGCTGAGGGATGTTCAACTTGGCCACAGAAACACCCATACACACCCAAACACTTTTCTTAAAATCTGCTTTCTATGTCTTCAGAATTATTGTGTTGATTAATAGAAACATCATATTGAAGAGCATATTGCACCCTCTACATAGATCAGTAATATCTATGCTTTTTCCCTTTGTTCCTGGAAGAGAACTGAGTCCCTTTTGTATCAGGAAGGAGCCATTTGTACTTTCTTGCAGATTTATATGTGCATTAATTACAGCACCTATTACTGTTGGGTTAGAGCGTCTGCTAACAAGAGTCCCAGCAATTCAGATAAAAGCTAAAGGCCGGCCCTTTGTTTGTTGACTCTGCCCAGCAAGACTTGCAAGTGTTTTAAGAAAATTAGGAAAACATTGATACAATCAATTATTATTATTATTACTTGCAAAATCCATTGCAAGAATTTAAAACACAGAACATGCACTACTTTGCACTCATTCAGTATGCTGCCTGGCTGCTCATTAGTCAGTCCATGGTATTATGGGTGAAATGTATTTCTCTTCTGATCTGCTTCACAGATGGTTTCACCAGCACAGTGTTATTACTTTTGATGAAGCACTACAATAGGAGAGGATCTTCCTTATCATCCATAGTATTGGCCTCAGAGCATTTCGGGCTCTGAAGGCTCATGTCTGCAAACACCACACATGCAATATGCTGTAAGGATCAGACATGAGATATGCAAGAATTTCTACAGTGATACCTGCATCTTCCTTGCAAAGAGATTTAGCAGCATGTTGATGCTTTGCTTTGCATGTGTGTATTCATCAATACCATGAAACATGGAAGCTCATGCAAGCTCAGAATTGCAGTCACGTTTTCCCAATTGTAGTTGCACAACCTGTGTAACACTTTTAATTCACTCCTTTGTTTTAACTTCTTCAATGGATTGTATGATATTAAGTTTGTTCCCAGAATGGAGCCTGTTCATTTAGGGCAGTGATGCTGTAACTCAACTACTTCTTGGCTTCTGGTAGTTTGTACATGAAGTTTGTTGCTCGGAATGAAGTTGTTTCAGATGGGCAGTTAGGTGCAATATGTATCTCAGTCTTCAGTAAGCTTATACAGCAGATATTTCTTGTCAGTTGTGGGAGCAATGATTTTTCAGACTGGGTAGGGGACTCTCCCATTGGTGACCTTTCTTTAAAGCCACTAAGAATATCTGGGACGCATAAAAGTAAAGGATTGTGATATCAAAAGTAGTGTCTGTGTACACTGGGTCATTTATCAAAAAATTTTTTTCTTGTGTTTGTTTCCATTAATTCTACCAGTGCTCTTCAGAAGCCTGTGGATTTAGAAATACACTATTTAATGTCTTTAATGAACTTAGTAATGGTTGAATTCCCCTCTATTAATGAAGACTATTCACCAATAGTTCTCTACTAATGTTGGTGAAGTAGTATCAATATAGATACTGGGTCAGGGTTCTGAAAAATATTAACAATTATTAATATTCTTTCTCTTTCAGTTTTCTCCTTGTGTTTGGTTGCTTGATTTTGTCCGTGTTTTCTACTATTCCTGAACACACAAAACTTGCCTCTGGTTGTCTCTTCATTTTGGTAAGTGAAACTTCTAAATATAAGACAATTTTACAGATAATTTTATAAACACTCAAATCCTCTCCCTCACCGCAGAGAAAACAGTATAATTCCTGAATGCTTTAAGAAACTAGACTTTTCATCAGAATGATGAAAGAATAATAATTTAGAGGTTTCCACCATCTTTTTCTTTAAAAGCAGGTTAGATTATTGTATGGAATTGTTAATAAAGTACTGTATTGCATCCCCTTCTTTGCTTGAGAATTGCTGTGGTTTATAAGTGATAGTTTTTCTACTGCATTTTGTCAGGGACTGAGAATGAAAGACCTTTGATACTGCTGCTACCATTTATAAAGTCAGGATGTAGTAAGAGGCACTTATACTTAAAATAGGAAATAATTTTGGTATCTTAGATACCAATTGGTGCTAGCTATTGGTAGATACTGACATTTTAGTGGCAGTTGCTGCAGTAGGATGTGGTAGTTTCATTATTTCTTCATAATACATGCTTTTGTATTATGTTTATCTCTCCTTTTTCCCTTCTGAGGTAGATATAAATGGCTTTAATCCCTAAAAGTGCTTAACATTTTTCATGCATTGTATGGACGCCACTTTATCCATCTGCTTCTTGATGGGCCATTTAGTGCTGCCAGTGATGGCCTGAGGATAAGCGGTAGTGATCATTAAAATGTCACTATATACCCAGAGTTACCATGGTTATTTCAGTTCCATGTATACAGCAGACTGTGGCTCGTTAGGTAGTGCCTGGGGTGAAGTAACTGTTGACAAATGCCAACATTTTAATTGTCATCACTGTATATATCCAAAAGCCCTGGTCTTCAGAACAGCTCCTTAATTAATTATGGCATGAGCAGACCAATAAGCATAATTATGACATATGCTATGTCTTTACAGCACAATGTGCCACTGCATCAAGATGCCTGAACTAAACGTCCAGAGCTGGCTAGGTGCAGATGTGTGCTGTTCTGCTCCACCTGATGATTTCTTAGATGGGCTAATTAGAGAGACCTTTGCTAAATGTGGTATTTTGCTTCCAAGCCATATTAGCACTTTTTCCTTTTCTGGAGAAAAGATCATATGGCATTAAAACAGCTAAAAGTGATCAGATTTAATCCTACACTTATACCTAGTCCCATTATTTACATACCTGAACAACACTTTGCAAATGGAAGTTTGTTTGAATGTTCTGCAACTAGTTATATTATTGCAATTACTACACTAACTGCTAAGATTTTCTGGTATAAAATAGAGGAAAATTTGATTTGTCTGAAAATACCCTAATAGCAGGTGGTTTTGTGACAAGTAATCTGTTTCCCTGTACACATGCAAATTGATTGTAGAAATGCCATTTGTTCTGGCATAAAATATGTATTTCCCATGAGCCACATGTTTGTTGATTGTGTTGGTATGCTTACCGCCGCTGAGTCCTCAGCTGGCTGATAAACACATTCCCTGTGCTCTGCAGTGGCTCTCCCAGGAGCCTGAATGTGGGGAAGCTCTGTGAAGCCCTGGGCTTGGTCCCACCGCTGGGTAGAGGTGTGGTGAGCTCTGCTAGCTGATACACCAGTCCAGGCAGAGGGATCCATCAGTGGAGCGGAGCTGCTCCGGCTCTGCAGCAGGAAACTACAGCACTTTCTTCTACTGCAGCTTCAAAGGTGGACTTTGTTCGTCCTAACAGTTCTGACTGTACATCCTACGGCATCCTCTGAACACAGAAATGGCCTTAAGGAGGAAGAGGATGGATGGTTGTTCCTTGAAGCATCAGTACGAGCCCAGTCCAATATTTCTATGCTATAGCCTAGTGTGTTCAGCAAACCCTTGGCAGAAATAAATCTAGTGATGACGAATTTTACGGCTTCTGCTGTGGATCTCTAATGGAGAAGAATATAAACACAGCAGAGTATGAAGTTCCAGAAGCAGGCTAAAGCTGACTGGTTTATTCCAGTTTGCTGATGCATGATTTGCTGCTTCTCTGCATACTGAATCATTAACCGATACTGCCAATGTTATCAAAAGCAGGCTTTTGCAACCACAATACATTTCTACATTAACTCAGGAGCAGTTGTTTTGGCTGTGCCAACACATAGCTGCAGTCACTAGAGTTTTCACAACCTTTCCCTTGCAGTGATTCACACAACTCTTACAAATGTGTCATTTAATAGACAGTTGTATTAACTATCAGCAATCTGGTTTAATACTGTTTTGCTTTATGCTCGAGATGGAAGATATATGTTTACTTTCTAATGAAGTACCATACAAATACCACAATCCGTAGAGCTGCCTGCTGGATTTCTGTGAACTGTTTGCTTTGCAGATTTATTCCAGATGGTCCCCCCTACAGACATGTTAATTGGCTAAAAAGCTAGTGTAATGTTCGTTCAACTTAGAAACTGAGCTGCTGCCTGCACTGGCACCTGTGGCTTTTGACATATTGCAGCTATTCATAATTACACCAGGAGGTTAAAAAGGAAAGTGTAGATGAGGTGAGCAAACCTTTCCTTCCTTCTGAGAATGGTCAGAGGAGCTGAGATTACTGTTCTGCAATCAGTCAATTCCATTTATATCCTCCAGCCTCATTTTATAAGGGCACAGAAAACCTATCTCCTAATCACTGCATCCTAAATACTCTCTCAGAAAAATACAGTGTGCAATAGCTCAAAGTAAATCATTGTTTAGGAAAGCAGTGTTAGCTGAGGGCTTCTGAGCGTCAGCAGAGGTTAATGGACTTGTCTGGACTGCAGAAATGCCTGAACTCCGCTCCCAGAGCCGATGTAAACCTGCCCCATTCTGTCATGCTGTACCCAGCCAGGGCTTCAGTTCTGGCATCTGCACAAATACTACTGTGTTCCTAGGCATCTTCTACTTATCAGGGGGCCTGTCAAGGAAAACACATTTAATATTTGATTTTTATGCTTAAAATGAAAGTCCTACAGATAAGTGCATGTTACATACAGCAATGTTTTATTGTTACATCAGTAATTAATTTGGTTAGATTTTTGTCCAGAAACGTAAGCCTAACCATGGGGAGAGCAGCAGCTAAAACTCCTTATACCTACAATGATAATTATGCTTTAGCCTCGTCTGTGCACACAACTTCTGGCACTCAAGTTGTAGCAGTGATATATCCCAGACAGACAGTAGAATAAAATCTACTCAACATCAAAAAAACCACAAGCAGCTTAAGAATCCAACTAACACAGCAACAAAATAATCTTTGGTGTATTGCTGATCTCCTACAAGTACGTTTGCTGGCACTTTATCAAATAATAAACACAAGGGAAGTAAAACTTAGGCTGGGAAGGCAAAATCAAATCTTTTTGGGAAGATAGCCAAGAAGGAATATATCTGGAACTGGAGGTCATTCACTTTCATGACCAAACTCTCTATATTTTAAGATCATTTTCAACTAAAACTCTGTGAATAACTGTTCACTTCTGTTTGTTTCCTGTCAATTCAAAAATATAAATAAAATAATTTGAGTTGACACACAACAATTCGGAAAATCAGAAAGTTAAAAAAAAAAAAAAAAGTCTTGGATTAAATGTTTCATTTGACCTGGTCTAAAATTTAGGCCATTTAAAAACTTTTGGATTACAAGTAAAATTAAGGCTGTAGGAAAGAAATGGCATTTTTATTTGAAATGACAGCGCATTCCATTTTTTTCATAATTTTCATTTTAAACAAAGTGGAGAGATTGCAAAACTCATGTGAATTTTTGCAGGACTGCTTTTGTCAAATCTGGTTTATGTTTTTCTTTGGAAAAGGCTGAGGTATAAAGCTGTATGCAGTTCCGTGGGACAAGGGCCTCTGAAAATGTACTCTAGGAACACATTCTTCAAGCAGAAATAGCTCCCAAAGACATAAAAGCAGACAGCTTGCAGTAGATGAGGCTGGTTTCTACATGTACTGTGGTCACTTATATGAATCCAAAAGAAGAGTCTAGTAAGTGCTTCTAGCAATTAAGATCTTTCTAACATTCCTTCCTTCTCTAACATTTTCCCGTAAAAGAAACATAGAAAGAGGGTAAACACTGATTAAAAACATGGGGTATATCTGCCCCATAGCAAGCAAGCACAAACTCAGTTTGTCTCTGCTCCAGAAGAGTGAATCCATCCACAGAGATGTAATCATATAAATCTGCTACAAAATTTTAAAGCTGGGCAGAGTAGATTTTAAAAGGAGGGAGATGGATAGTGCTCAGTTCAAAAAGGTAGCATTTTCAGTTTAGATTTTTTGAATCCTCTTGCAATTCTTGGATAAAAGACCACCAGACCTGAGCAGAGGACTGGATGGATGGCTCTGTAGGGCCAGCTAACAATGCATAAAAGGAGAAACTGAATCATCTTGAGAGATTTCAATTATAGATACATGTCTAACAAAGACGGAAGGGTATAGACCATGCGTTATTGCAATTCTGTTGCAGTTTTCTCTCTCCCAAGAGAAACAGATGAACTGATCTCACAGCTTTTCAAGTGGGATTTTCAAGTTTGCTGGAGCTTATCATAACTCAGAATCAGTGTTTCTCCAGAAATACTTATTTCCAATGGTTTTTTTCATCAAAAATCAAAGCAAGGGTTTGAAATTTCAAAATTTCTGCATAGGAATCTCTGAAAAATTACGTGTGTTAGATACACAAAACTAACATTATCAAAGATGTAATAAGAGAGGGGAATGTAATGTTGATAAGGTCTCCCCCTGGTTAGGCTTATTATTTCTGGACAAAAATCTAACCAAACTAATTACTGATGTAACAGTAAAACATTGCTGTACGTTGATAAGCCTTCATGTCATCAGTCTTGCTTGGATTCATATACACTAATATTGTAATAAGGTGATAACATGAGCATAAAACAATTCAAGCATGTCATAATAAACTACCTGTTAGCTTTGAAGGAAAACAATCATAGAATCATAGAATGGTTTGGGTTGGAAAGGACCTTAAAGATCACCTAGTTCCAACCCCCTGCCATGGGCAGGGACACCTCCCACTAGCCCAGGTTGCTCAAAGCCCCGTCCAACCTGGCCCTGAACACTGCCAGGGAGGGGGCAGCCACAGCTTCTCTGGGAAACCTGTGCCAGTGTCTCGTCACCCTCACAGTGAGGAATTGCTTCATTACATCTAATCTAAATCTACCCTCTTTCAGTTTAAAACCATTACCCCTTGTCATATCACTCTCTGATGAAGAGTCCCTCCCCATCTTTCCTGCAGGCCCCCTTTAAGTACTGAAGGCCACTATAAGATCTCCCCAGAGCCTTCTCTTCTCCAGGCTGAACAACCCCAATTCTCTCAGCCTGTCTTCATAGGAGAGGTGCTTCTCAGCCCTCTGATCATCTTCATGGCCTCCTCTGGACCCACTTGAGCAGGTCCATGTTCTTCTTATGCTGGGGGCCCCAGAGCTGGACAAAGTGCTGCAAGTGAGGTCTCACTAGAGCAGAGCAGAGGGGCAGAATCCCCTCCCTCGACCTGCTGGCCACACTTCTCTTGATGCAGCCCAGGACATGGTTGGCTTTCTGGGCTGTGGGCACACATTGCTGGCTCATAGTCAGTTTTCCATCCACTAATACCCCCAAGTCCTTCTCCGCAGGGCTGCTCTCAATCCACTCATCACCCAGCCTGTATTTGTGCTTGGGATTGCCCTGACCCATGTGCAGGACCTTGATCTTGTTGAACTTTGTGAAGTTTTCACAGGCCCACCTCTCAAACTTGTCAGGGTCTCTCTGGATGACATCTCTTCCCTCCACAGCATGTCAACTCCACCTCATCTTACCTCATCAAAATAAATAATTTCATCTCTTTGCTGATTAAATTGATAATTTCCGATAATGTATCTTTCCTATTATGTATTGTATTTCATCAAATCAGAGCTGACTTATTATAAAAATTTGGACCAGATCTCATTACAATTGCTTGGTAATCTTCGTGTGCAAACAGAGCAGACATCCCATTGTAAATGTAAGTGCTGGTTGCACTTTTCTGAAACTAACAGTTATTAGAAGGAAGCCTGATAAGGCAAAAATGTAAATGAAAAGGTGAAGTTATTTAAAAACATATCGGTAGATGTCCCCAAAGCTGTAGTTCTTCTGCCAGAAGGCAGCATTGGCACTCCCAACCAATCAACAAAGCTCTAAAACAAACAAGCACACACTGTAGCTATGAAGAGAGATCAAAGTAATAATAAAAAATATTTCATAACAAAGGAATATGGCACTGCACATAAAACTGTAAAGACATCTATGAAAAAATCTATTGCCAACAGTGCCAAAGATGATAATATACACTTCAAACACTTTAGAGAATAAAGATGTCTTGATACCAGCATAAGTCTATTATTGATATGTTTCTGGGATGGATTACATTTTCAGTAATGTTTTGTCCTTTCTTTTCTTTTATTGTTCTACATTAAGCAGGAATAACCTTTGTAAAGAGAAGAATGAAAAATCACACATTGAATGGAATCATTTTTCCTTTGTAATTAAAAATGCAATATATTATAATTCTACTGGGAAAGCTGGGTTTGATGACTAAAGATGACTAAAACAGCGTTATTATACGTGATCTTCAGTCAGGGCAAAGAAAAATCTCATAGCTGAATCACTTAAAGAAAGTAGGATAACTATGAATGGTTACCTCAAGTGCTACAGCATTCAACAGCAAATGCAGTAGAAGGCAGGGGAGAGTTTCAGAGTTGCTGCCAGAGCATTTCTCAGGCAGACAGAACTACCAACCAGTTACAAGAAATGTCCATTTACTGTGCAATGTTAAGATCACTGGAGTTAACACAAGTCAGTGTCTGCTGGATGAAATTCTATCCATGAAATTATTTTCCATTCCCTCTGAATGAGTGGGTGGTACTGTGCAATGAGGATGGATAGAAATAGAAAACCCATAAGCAGTGTTAAATGTAACACAGCTCATGACCTGGTACAATTTTAACATTAAAACGACAAACCTTTAGTAAGAAAGCCAGTGTTGATTTTCTAAATAGCTACATTATACTCTTTTATATTCTCATCTATTCCTACATGAGCTGTCACTTAGCTTATCTTGTACATGACATTACATGGTATACACAGAAAGTCAGGAGAGAAGATACCACTACTGTGAACAATCAGTTTCTGATTCCCTTTGTTTCCTAACACAGGGAGGACTAGTACTCAAAGGTATAGAGCATACTCTTAAGTGGGAGAGGACCGTCCATAGGAGCCACTTTGTCTAGGAGAACACAGAACCTCTAGGAGGATTTTGAGATTGAGTGGAAAATGGGGAGGATTAGATGTTAGTGATGGGGTGTCAGGATTCAGATTAATATGGATATAATTCTGAGGAGGGAAAAGCACGGCTTTTAGGCTAATCAATGCATTGTGCTAAAGAACCAAACCGGCTGTGCTTGACCTCTTTTACGGACAAAGGAGCAACACTCCTTGCACAACTGCTCTTCCATGACATGTCTTCCTTCTTGTTTTATCAGCTTAAGTGATAAAAAGGTAGCATGGGAAACCATTCCCAGGTCATAAGTGTAACATTTTCCGTAGATGTAGATTTGTAATAGTTTATGCTAGACTCTGCAGTATTGAATTTTATTGGCTTCACACCAGAGTTTGATAAGGATCCAAACTTGTTATATGGAGAGTAAGAGCTACCTCCTTAAAACAGGCAACAGTTTAGATTGCAACAGAAAAAACGGATAGATGTCAAACTCTCTATCAGAAATTCAGACCTGACCCTTGTTAGGAAAATACTGATTTGCCAAATGGAAATGCAAAATATGTCTCAAGTGGAAAGCCAAAGTACATGGTTATAAATAATATGGAAGGAAAAAGTCTACAAAACACTAGATGTCAAAAGGAAAAGGAAGATGAAAAAGACAGACCATCGGTGATATGAAAGCTGTTGGGAAACCTAGAGAACACCCACCACCTGAGTTACACAGAAACTGTAATCCACTCAGTCACTTTGCACAGATGTGACAAAGCAAAGCATGCAAAGACATAGCTTTGTCACATTTCAAAATGTGAACTTTCCTCAAGTGAAGGAAGAAGACTGTTCACAAGATTCAGTTTAAAAATTGCAAAGTCAAGCAAATAATTATCAAAATACAGGCAAATTATAAAATATCTGTAAGTATCCAGAGCAGACATACCTATGAAACAAAAATCCAAAGAGAGTTCAAAATGTAGGTGATGGTAAATACACAAACACTGAAACTAAGTCCTGTCCTGAGGACCGTGAACTCTGGGTAAGCTACAAAGATGAATTAGCAAAATCAGTACTGTCCATTTTAAACTTGTAGGCTTCCACTGAGTGCCTAAGGAAAGTGTGTATGTCATAGACAGGATAGTAACTTTGGTATAAAATCTGAACCAGACAGGAATTGGCTGATTGCACCATATGAAGATATATTACAGGAAATGAATGGCTCACAAAGATATAGGTATATGTTTTTGAGAGGATGTGGAAGGGGTTTGTTCTGTTCTTTTTCCAAGGGACCAAAATTCCATAAACCTTGAAAAAAGATATTAGTAAAAGCTGCAAAAAACTCAGCAAATGGCATAATTTGTGACACACAAGACTTGGTATACTGGTTCTCAGAGTCTAGTTACTGGACTAAAAATAGGGGACCGAGTCAACTTTTTCACTGAACCTAAGGAACTGAAAAAAAAAGTTGTAAAAAAAAGACTTGTTCAAGTAACAGAAATGCTTGGTGACATGACAGAAGTTAGTATCTTCAAGAAACTATCAATAAATGCATAAGCAGGATTTTGGCATTCTGGGTAAAGTGCCTTCCAAGTCCAGTTTGCTAAAAGTTACCAGTTGTCAGAAAACACTTTCTTAAAATTGCTTTCTGAAAATGTTTGGTACTGGAAACATTGCAGTATATCATCCTAAATGCCCATAGGTCTCAGTGGTCAAAACGTACTCGTAGGGAAGCTCTGCTAATGAGCTTTGTGAACTGGGAAACCTCAAGAAGAAATATCTTAAAATAGACACAGCAAATATCATTGGCAGAGTCTCTAGAAATTAACAACTCCAAACATGCTAAGACCCAAGAATAGAAGAATGAATATCTCGTCCCCCTCAGCTATACAGCATGTCAAATGTTATCAGTTAATTCACATACATGTGATCAGCCGTAACAATTAGCCTAAACCCCTTGCATCAATAAAAAATCATCACGGATGCCAGAGCATAAAAAGATTCAGAGTCTGTACTGGCTTTGACACCCATTCTGCATTTCTTTTGGACGCAGCAAAAGCTATCAAATTCTTCACAAATATTTCAAAAGGAAGATTTGGGAGCTGTGTTGCTACAGAGACATGTACTTGAATGTCTGCCTGTAACATGTGACATAAAAACATGACTACAGCAGAAGAAAATGCGTGAAGAGATTACAAAGAAAATGCAAAGGCCTGGGTACAGCTGTACAGGGCTTCATTGCTTTCAATATGTAGATAATTTTAAAACCAAAATTAGACCATTTACTGCTGATATCTCACTACAGAGAAGGAAAATTTGAACATGTACAAAGCAGGACACAAAAATGTTTGGAAAGTAGAAAATTATTCTGTAGTGCAAGTTTTATGCCTATCATTTCCTTTCAGGAATTTTCTCAGAAGTGTATCTGTACCTGACACATAAACAAATTATATGATGCAAAGCAGTGAGTGCAGATGTCTGGAAAACACCGTATTTAAGGGTGATGCTGTATCTCAGGAAGAGCAGGATAGACACACTGGGTGGCAAAGCCAGCATTTCCCACTGCCCCTTTCCCAATTTGAAAAAGGATTTTCAGTGATCACCAGGGTCTTCTGAGAAGAACCGTGTCCACCAGAAGCCAAAAGGAGTTTTGGGATGTGTTTGCCCACACATGCTCTGACACGGTAATTGCAGTAAGTGTGATGGCCAGGAGCACAGCTGCCCAGGGCAGCTGCGTGGCACTCACTCCTGCGGCACCAGCAGATCCTCGGCGGTGGGTCCGTGGCGGTGTGAAGTGGGTCTGCTGATCTGGGGAGGCAGGAGGGTGTCTGTACTTCCTTCATGGATGCTGAGGAAGGTTAGCACAGTGTCAGTGCTAGCAGTTGTGTATTGAGTCTGATATGGTAAATAGTTGTATTTACTCTGTAAGAGATGATTAAAAACGTAATTAAATGACAGGTACGTAATTCTGGTGCCTGCTCGTACTATCAGATTCAAAACTGGTTTTACTTGACCTAAAAAGTCTGGACTTTTTTCTCATGTATTATATAATGAAGCATGACTTGCACGTGCCGTTTCAAGTAATAAACACAAAAAGCTAAAAGGGAGTTTGAGAGCAGAAGTCCTGTATAACGTGGTTAATTAAAACTAAGCATATCACTTGGATTTTAATATTATATCAATAAACTTGTAGCTGTGTATTAGTTTAAAAGGCACAGAACTGATTTCTCAATAATATTCTATTAATGTAGAATCAACATGGGAAATCTTAATCATAATTTGGAAAAGGAAGTATAGTAGAACTATCACATTAATTATAAAACTGATAAATGATAAAAAAGTGCATAAATTTCATTTCATGCTTATTGTGTATTGCACTGGGAGCTGAACTGAAGTCTCCGGTTGTGATTTATATGCCACTAATAGGGTCTATTCTGAGTTATGTTTTCTGATTTATGGCTGCCTCTCCCACTCTTAAACTGCAGTTGGAAAGAATTGAAACATTATTTCTTTAAATGTATGTTTGCACATGTAGATATATTTGTTAGTGTTTAGATCAAAAATCTCCCCTTCTAATGACGAATCAGGAATAACACAAATGTGTTCAAATTATACTACTATTTTAAATTATAAAGCATGCACATATGCATAACTGCTGGTTTTAATCTGGAAACTGGCCACTATGACAGAAGGCCCTAGTCCTACACCAGCTTCTGCATCATACCTATTTAAAGCTCAAACCTTCTTCAGGTTTCTCTGAGACAGACTAGTGTTGTTCTTCCCCTCACATCCTGATAGTATCTGTTTAAAGTGTAGACCCCAACTCTGGTGCTCAGTAGTTTGAAGCAGTAGAGGGCTTTTTTTGCTTGAGAGAAGGGTGCAGAAGCTGAGGTGTTATGTTCTTTCTTTAATTGAATGAGAAAACAATCTCATCCTCTTTGATGATGAATAATAAAGCACTGCTATTTGAATAGTCACCATAAAGAGGTTGTAGCAGCTGGTGACATTCTTAAACCAGTCAGTCATAAATTGAAGGATAAGAAAATGTTTATTCTCCCTCTTTTCCCCCTGATTTGGAAACACTGGACTTCCCTGTTTATGAGTTTTTAGGGAAGAGAGGACACTTCCTGAGCTGTGTCAGACAACATTGCTACTACTGTTCCTGCTGTTATGCTAGTGTAGTGAGGCTGTGCTGGTTTACACCAGGTGAGCATCTGCAGTGCAGCTACACTGCAGAGATGTTGTCTTCAGTAGGGAAACACCTGTGGCCTTATTAAAGCTTATTTCAGGGGATTAATCTGATTTGTTCTAGTCCATTTCCCAGTTTTCTGACAATGTCACTTGTAGACCCAGTTCTGTGAGCTCAAAGCAGGCAGCTCCTTACATCAGTCTGCAGCTCTGTTGTCCTACTTCACTAGCCTTTAGAATACTTAACACAATTTCCACATAAGAAATATAATTAAAATAACAGCAGAACCATTGTCTAGTGGGAGGATTTCTTACATCCAAACCTCAGCTTCTTTACGCATTGCAAAATAACCATCCTAGAAGAATAGCATGGAGTGCTCAACTTTGGTCATTTTCTCATCTCTAAAGTGGCTCTAATTCCCAGATATTACAGTCTACAACCAAGGCACCTGACTTCAGCAGCAGCAAATTATTTTAAATTATAATAAGCAGTTATGTTAATTAAAAGAAAGCTATGATAAAAACAGGGTTTTGCTGTTATAATGTTATGCTTAGGGAAATCCTTATCATCAAAAACTACCTGAGAAGCATGTTAATGTAGAAAATTTCAAAAATCATTACTTGTATCCTAATTAGATAGACAAAAAAGAAAAAAAAAAAGTGCTCATTGTAGGTGGATTGTGCAAAGTATTCTTGATTTAATTAATTATCAACCCTGTTCATTAGAGTCCTCCAGGACCTTTTGTTAAAGAAACCTTGCTCTGGATGACCTTTTATTTTATTTTCCTGTCATTTGTGTGGCCCTCATTGTTCCAGTGGCAGAGCAGCCAAGGCACATGCAGATGTAAAAAACTTCAGGAACACACTAGCACCTGTGTTCCTTATGCTAAAAGCAAATGATTCTTTTAAGCCCATGTGTTTCACCCTTGCTTCTCTTGCATATACATAGTTCCCTATGACAACTGGAGCTACGTATGCAGAAACATTTCAGAATGAAAAGTTCATCAGTCTGGGTGAACTGTGCTTTGAGAAGGAAGAAAGACTTTCTACTGTCCGAATCACCAATGCATCTGCTATATCAGTTACTGTGGGAGGTTAACTGTGAGCTTAAATAGCCAAAAAAATTACAGATTCTGGTAACTGTGGTGCAAGGCCAGATGCAGCTGTGACTGGAAATGGATGACAAGATAGCAGAAAAGGGAGAAATGGCGATGGCCGGGGCATCCCCGCTCTACCTAGGAAGGGAAGGGTTAGGTTTCCAGTAAATCTGAATTTCATCAGTTCAAATGCATCTTTGCTGAATTTTGAAGGAAGCCAGATTTGTCAACAGTGCAGGATTTTCCACCAGTGTAAAAGTTGTTATTCATATCTCATAAGTTATCCAAAATTAATGATGTTCCATCATATTATACGTGGGACAGAGATACTTGGAGTGCATAATTTCTGCAGCAAGCCTACAAATCATATGAGGTCTAATCATTTATTCCATCACATGCCTTTCCAATTATGTTCTGATTTTGTTTCCATTGATTGCTAAAGACCTGAAACCAAGTTATTTAGAAGCTTAGATATATGCTTAATTTTGTAAGAAGCCATTCCAAACAAAATTAAAAAAAAAAAAAAAAAAATCTGATCTTGGTTCAGATTCATCCTTTCAGTCTTTGTCCATAGAAAACCAAGAACCTCCTGACTGTGCAGTTGAATAGGAAAAAATAATGTAATTCCCTGGTCTGCATTAACCTTGACAGAGATTTGACTTCACATTGTGACTGAATTTGAGAAAACATCCTTCTGCTCCCTTTCTCTCACAGAATAGATATATCTCCATGAAATTTGTCTTTGTAGTACATGTATATGCATTTGTATGTGAGAAACAAATGGGATTGCTGCCTCTGACACACAAGTATAGCATCTGGTATGATGACTCTCAAACACGTGCTTTCAGCACACAGAGGCTTTTTCGTCTTTGTATAACTGAGCAAACAAAGCAAATAGTAATTGCTAACGGTAGTCGAGATGATTAATACAAAACTGCATAACACTAATAAGAACCAGAATAGTAAGCTACCAAAAAAAAATTACCTCTTTTTGGCTTCTACCAGCAGTTTTATGATACTAATTTAACTGAATTGAAACTGTAGACTAGTCTTTCCAGATCATTAAGTACTTTCTGCTCTTGCCAGTGCTCTATCAGAGGCCCTACTGGGGTCTAGAGTATGATAGAGGACCCACTCCTGCATGTGTGAATCAACTCCTGTAGACACCTCTGACAATTTCAGCGCACTTAAAAAGCAGGAGTTGATTCTCATGCATCTGTACACGCTGTATGTTTTCCAGGGAAATGACAAACTTTAGTCCAATGAAATGTGTCTAGATTTTAACAAGGAAAATATTTTATTGGAATAAAATAATGTTTCATGCTTTGCTGGCCTACTCTCCTTCTGTAGCTCTTACCCCTGCACCAAAGAAGAAACTTCATCAGGAGAATCAGATGTCAAATGGCCTGGATGTGTGCCATTGACCCCCATAAATTCAGAGACATCTAACAATGTGTAAACCAGATTTGACAATTCGTGATTTAACTAGCACTATAAAAGTGGTAGTTAAATAACTAAAATACATATTCTTCCTTTTTTCCAGTTGGCTTCTTGTCCATTTTATTCTTGGCTTACACAGAATTTCCTACGAGGAAATATACTGCATGGTAGCCAGCTATTAAGAATTGTTACTATATAGAGAGCTTTTTCAGTTTTGCACATAGTCCTTTCTGAAGTTGTACAATAACTCTGTCCATGGAATTAAGTTGAAGTTTCTCGTAGTAGAATGAAAAAAAAAAAAAGAAAACCTTAATCACGCTCATTTTTCCATGTTTTATTTTCTAACAAAAAATATGCCATTTTCTTTTGCTGCATTTTATCGGAGAGATCTCATTCTGCTTTTTTGATTTAGGGATTCAGTATGGGATTACAAAACAGGAAATGACGACAATGAAGAAGGTTCTAAAAAGTCTTCCAATGTGTTGTAGTTACACAAGCTGATGTTTTAGGAAGGAATACTATGTTTTCAAATTGTTCTATGACAGCAAAAGCAAATTAAATTCACAATGTTTCAATGTACTGTCACTAATCATAAGCTAGTAAAGCACCATAACATGACACAATATTAAGAATGCCATTTGTTCAGGTCAATCAATGCCCAAGTTGATATATGTGATATTTATTTACAGCCTTATTGGTTTGTAGAGTTGCTGGATCTCACAGTCTGAAATCATGCAAACTGTTTATTTGGAAAAAGTCAATCAACACTACCCTTGCAAATATTCCTCTATTTAATTCATCTGCAGTGCTTTCTTAACAGTACTACACTAGTCTTCATTGTGAAGAAATAACAAATTAATTGGCTGACAAGGAACAGCTTTCTCTGGGACATGGAAATACATTCAGCTGCCAAATAAAATACAACTTTCATCCTGTTCTTCTTGATGAACTGTTTAAGAAACTCCTTCAAGTACTTTTCTCTTTCTTTTGGTGAACACACAAATTCTTATTTTATCATTTCAAAACTCAAAACTTTATGATAGTATTCCAGAAGAGTATCTAAGTTTATAATTCCATACCAGTGTGTATGTATTGTATTCAGATTTCCTTAAGGTATGGAGCTGAATTGTGTTCCGAGCTCTATTGCTGCAACTCTGTTGACCTCACTGTTGTACTGAAAAATTTCTTCCAATAAAAATTGCATAAACACAGGTTGATGTTGCTATAATGGACAGTCTTAAAGAAGGTTCCAGCATGAAACATAAGCAAGCCAGACAAGCAAGGAGAGATTTTTTTAATGCTTTCATTCACAGGTTGTCCAGGGAAGGTTATGCCTAGTGTGAACATTCATTCACTGTCTTACAAATAATTACATATCCATTGTTTGTAACTACACTTGCATGTATCTTAACCTACTTCTGGGAACAAATCGATTTCTTAAATGCTTCTACATCATCTCAATCACTTCACTTGTATATTGCTACAATAAGAATATATCTACCAAAACATTCAGCCTCCAAACTAAGAACTAATTATATGAATGTGAATATATAACATATTCTTCACTATCGGTCTGAATTACCTGACGTCTGATCCTCAGTATTCAAAGTCACTGAGTATTTTGCTTTGATATGCTTTGTGTATGATTCAGTTCTTCAGTCTTTCATATTTAGTAGGTAACCTTAGCAAATATTTAATTTTATTCACATTAGACTTGGACCATTCACTAGGAAGCCCTGGAGACTATGTTCTGAGTGTAGATGCGTAACCATCCTGGGGAGCAGGATCCCAAGTTTGGCTTGGGATCTTCAGATGCTCAAAGTGTATTGCTAGACTCACACAGTGGTCTTAAGTTTCCTGATGTTTCAGTGTTGGTTATATGTAATACGCATTTTTCTTATTTGCCCTTTCTAGGAATTTGTCATGATTGTTGTCTTTGGTTTGGAATTTATTATTCGTATTTGGTCTGCTGGATGCTGTTGTCGATACCGAGGATGGCAAGGAAGACTGCGCTTTGCAAGGAAACCATTCTGTGTAATAGGTGAGTGTCCCAGCTCTAGTTTATTTTAAGATAAAAATAAACAACCCCCTTCTGTTTTGCTTCTGAATTAAAACTACTGGAATCAGTACAGTAGTTTACAGTAATTGGGTGTAAGTTCAGAATAGCTGTCTGTCAGCTGTCATCTGCCCAAGGCTCCTCTAGATATAAAATCATGAAGTCCCTAAATACCAATCAGTCCATGTTTCTTATGTTCTACAAAAGACATTTTCCTATGCATGTCACACAGCTGGCATGTATACTGGAAGAATGGGGCGTTGGGAGCTGGTCTCACTGAAAATCACCAGAGCTATATGCATTTAAGGGATGTATTACACACCTTGAATGTGCATAGGTACCATGCACATATGTGCATACATTGTGTTCTCCTTACTTAACTTCTGTGATCAGACATGTATACTGCAATAAGTTTGAATACCAACCTATAAACATCTTCTGACAACATTGCTGCTTCCTACATTGCTGATTGCTGCATGACAGTCCAGGTATCTGCTCTGCCAGTGACTGTCATAGGATATAGCATACTTCTTTTACAACTGTTTCAAGAGACAATTCCTCCCCTTCTTTGCTCTAGAAATTTTCTGTGAGAATGGTGAATAGGCCCACAACTAGTCAAAACCCTATTTTGAAAAAAAAAAAATCTGCAGGAAAACAGTTTCCCAGTAAAGGTAGAAATCAAGAATGGCTAACCAAATTAATATGATAATTTCTTATTTTTCTATTGGTTTGGAGCAAATGCATTTTACAGAACATCTGTGGAACTTCAGGATATCAACAACCCAACTTCTCTCTCAACTTTCTTCTTCTCTCCAGCCTTTAATTTCATCTGCCTGTATCTTAAATTAAAGAGTTACGCAGTGTCCTGTGGCATAGCAGACGGGTGCCCTGGTTTGGGCTAATATGTGAAGCAAGCTTTTGCCTTCTGCCTCATTCCCTGGTAAATCCACACCTTCTGCCACTGAGGAATTTATGCAATGAAGAAAGGGTCTTTAGCAAGAAGTGCATAAGTAGGTGGAAAGGCATCACAGACTGTCTCCTCCTTGGAAAGAATCACCCCATCTAGGCTATTTTATGACACTGTGGGAGAGGAGAAAGTATCAGGATTTGCACTTGTTTGTTCAGGCAGCAGAGGAGGTGGCTAGGTACCTTACCCAACCCACCTGGCACCAGGTCACATGCTTGCCCCAGAGTTCCCATCGAGTTGAAAGTGGAAAGAAAATTCAGAAATCTTCCCAGCCTTTACCAGCCATCTGTCAAGGGAAAGCTAGAAATTCAGACATTCACTCTCCCTGGCATCAACAAACACAGCTGCCCTCCTTAACCAGAAATACCATTATTCCAAGATTTTGTAGTGCACCTGAAACTTAGGAGTCAGGTTTTGTCAGCACACAATCATAAGAAAGCACCAGAGTATTAATTTAGCAAAATTAACCTACTTCAGCCATTTAGAATTTACTAGAAACATATAAACCTTTAAAGAATTTGAACTTACTAGAAGCATTTGACATCTCCGAGTGGTTTGCTGCTCTTCTAAATGCCATTGTGTGGAAACACTAGCAGTTTGTCCAGTTCACCTTTTGTTTCTCCTCCCTTTCCTGTCTCCATTCAACTGGCAAGTTTTCTGACAGTGATTAACTTCATTCTGATGTGTTAATTCCCAGCAAAAGTGAATGGAGGTGTTCTTCCTTGTCCAAAACTCTGCATGTTATTATGGGGTGAGGATGTAGATCTTCCCCCTTTCCTTTAAACAGCTCATAGCTACCCTCCTACTGTTTGTGAAATAGTTTAGGAAGGTCTCCTGACACAAGCCTTGGTGAGTGTTGGGGTTTACTTCACTTGATTGTGGCTTTTCCTCCTTTCATTGGAGTTCACCTGCTCTTTTTGTTGCACCTGTGTTCATGTAGGCAATCTCTAGCCTTAAATGTATTTTCTCTGTCCCCATTGCAACTCCATCATTTGCTAGCCAATTAATTAGTAGCCAACTGTCTTTTCTTATGGATGTCTTTCTATGCTAGTTCTTGCTATGCTGGTTTACTGGATGAAAAGGGAACTTTGTTCTGCAGCTACTAGTATAGCTTCTGGGAACTAAACCAGTAGCTTGAGTTTCTTGCCATTAATTATTCTGTCTCTCTCTTCTCTGGACTGATTTTCATCCATTTCTAGACTTTAGCATTCCTGAAGGGAGTTTCTGTTGCTCAGCATCTCTTCAGATTTGATCTTTTGAGGAATAACCTTTACCAAGTCATCTTGCATCTCTTGTTGCATAAAGTAACTATTTGCCTGAGACTTTGGCTTTGCAGTCATGGCAAAGTGTGCCCTAGCAGGAAAGGCCAACAAGCAGTATTAGCTAGAGCACCATCAGTAGATGAAGACACGTGATACATCCCTTTCCTGGGCACTCATTAGATCACATCTAAAATACTGTACCTCATTTTCCCCTTCCAACAGCATACATGAAAGATGTCAGTAAACTGGAGTAAGCTCAGTGAAGGCCACCAAGATGATCAGTGCTGGAGCAGTTGCCCTGTGAGAATAGGCTGAGGGACCTGCTTTTGTTCAGCCTGGAGAAAGGATGGCTTCAGGGGAAACTCAGTGAACTCAGTGCTATAGTCTCCTTAAAAGCACATGGTCAGTTTTGGCCTATTATTTTTCATGTATTTGTTTAATTATTTACTTAGTTGTCCATTCAGTTATTCTTTCTTCTTATTGTTACAGTGGAAATAATATTTTAGAAGTCTTAGACTGTTTATTATTAATTAAATTGACTATATATCTCCAGCAAATCTGTTCTCTGTTTATTTTTGTGATCAAACACAAATCACATAGGGGAATGGCTTAAGAGCTAGTAATAATAAATTTGAGGATTGCCTGAAGCGTCACATTCACACAGCCTTTATTTTTTCCCTAATAACCAGAAAAATTTTATTCGGGACAAAATCACTGTGCTTACATTAGTGTGTCTACAATGTCACTACCCTGACAAATTAGTTCATCAAGCATTGCTGTATGCTACCAGTTTAGTAATGATATCTATAAAATTATTTGACAGTTTTGTACCCTTGTTTAGTTCTGTAAAAATGAGAATATTGTAGTTTTATATTTTGTTCCATGCCAAGAGTTACCTTCCATCCCTCATTTTCTCTGCTTGTATATGAGCTTGTGTATGTAATGTAAAGGGCATACCAACATACCCTCCCATGTACTTAATGTACTTAAAGATGTACTTACTTCTGCAAATCCTAAACTTCCCAGGCATATCAGTTTGAAGCTTGGCTGTTAGCACTGCAGAGCAATGTTGCTGTGTTATACTGTGCAGAAGAGCAGCAACCCAGGCACCGCATGGATCCTAACTGCTGTTTCTGGGGGCCAGAGACACCAATGCTCAGAGGGAACCCTGTGTTGTGCCTGTGCCTTGGGAGAAGCTGTGCTCTGTGAAGATCCTCAAAATAAAAGAGGACATGTCTGATAATAAGGAAGAAAGTATGGCGTCCCCTCCCTGTCAAACTATTCAGGGACACTGAAATAAATTAAGAATACATTGTCCTTTCTCTGGCAATGGGCTCCTAGATGGTTGCATATGACCTGACAAAATTAAACTTCTGGTCACTGTCCTGTGCATATGAGAGGTTTTACCGTCACAAGGAAATCTCAGGCTGTGAGGGTGGCTCCCATGCAGTGGCACGTAATAAAAATAATGAGGAATAATAAATAACAAGCTGTGGGTCAGAAGAGTAAGATCCTGCCAGTCTCACATGCATGTCTGAAGTCTGCTAGGCCTTCAGAGGAACTTCTTTCTCTCCACTGACTCTGTAGGAGACTTTAGGATGTGAGGAAGCCCAGCAAAGGCAAGAGCAGATGAGCACACTTCTCTTTGAATGCTGGAAGCAGTGAATTTTAGTGCCTAAACTTTATGCGACTTATAGATTTAAATTGGGGTTTGAAACTCCGATTTCAGAATTTTTTCAACTTAAATTTGAGCCCACTTCTAGTAATATAACATTTTTTCAGTGCAACTACATTTCCTGGTGGTCCAGCCCAGTGAAAGATTTCATGTATTTCAGTTAGTCCATTAGCAGTTTCCCCACAGCTGCTTCTATTTTACCTCTAGTCAAGCTACAGCATGATGGAAATGTCACAAGTTCAAATTCTGTTGAGGCTGCAGAATGAACAAATTCCCAACAGGAAGCTTAAGTCCATTATCTGTAATCAGGCTCTTGAACTTCATGGCTGGCAAACCTCTTTTCAGAGCATTAAGTGATAGCAGCAGCTGTTGCATATTACTGGATCTATTTTTCATTAATTAGAGTGGTAATGAACGATCATATGGCACTTTTGTCAAACTTTATAAGCAAATCTGTATCTAGTGTGTTACAAGATCCGCTAAACCTTTAATTTTAATTAATTCAATATATTTATGTAATGAGATGCTGTGTGTCTGTCACCTTGGTATTTAGACACATTATATAGGCTAAATAGAGACAGATAGTAAATCTGCTGCTCATGATAAACAATATAAACAGCCCCTTTCCAGTATAATTTGAACTCTAAATAACCCAGCAATGGTCTGTAATTAAGTATATCCTTGACCAAGGAAACACATTTCACATCACATCTCATTATAAATCCCAACAAGACCAAGTTCCAACAGGAGCAAATTCCATGCTGGGGGACTGATATAACTCAGTACCTGCACTAAAATGTTTAGCGATTCCTAATTCAATTCACTTTTGTTACAAAAGTGTCCTAAAGTCAAATGTCGCTGTCAAATGATTCAGAAATAAAGAGGTTCTCTGTCCATACTCACCCAGGATCTGTAAATGATTTATGAAGTCTTTCAAATTACTGATATTCTCATATTTTAATCTCAGAATATATATTGTAGTATAATTATAATAACTTACTCTTATTAAATACTATATATACTGAAATATTATATATTATAAATGTATATTATAGAACTTTCAGTGCTGCTTATGAGCCACAAGGTTTCAGTGACTTGGAAATGTACAGTAAGAAGGAGGTAAGGAACTGACAGTCCAAGAAGCAGTCAACATTTTCTGGTTTTAGAATTTGTATGTTCAGTTTCACTCACATTTTTTAGGGACTGGCTTTAAACTTATTGCTACTGAAAATGCCCAGTATGTGAAGATTCTTATAGAAATAGCTTCCTTTTCACTACCTGTCTTTATTCAATTGGAGATGTTCACATCCTGCCTTGCTACACTGAATCCCCATCATATCCACAGACAGGCTTGTGCCAAATTCACTTATCTGCCTACCTCAGCATACGGAGTCTCAAAAGCAGTAAAATAGTTGATTTGTTTTTCAAAATTTATCATTCCTGCCATCTAAAAAAAAATTATATTTTTAATGAAGTGAATAACATGTCAGACCCTAATTGACATGCAAGGAAATACTCAGCTTTCTTGGCTTCTTTCCAGATGTTGTGCTGCAGATCACCTGCTTTGGTGTGCAACATTCCTTGTACCTCCCATCTCAGATAATTATCAACTCTTTCCTGTAGCTCCTCTGTGAGAGGAATTGCTGCTTCAGTGGCTGTGCACGTTTTGCTTTTGCAGCAGCAAATTATGCTCTCCAGGCAGAAATCTGAATTGTTTAGGAACATTTCCATATTGGTCCAAAATAGCATCCTATTAGACTAGCTGTTTGCTATTTTAGACTTCTGCAACTGTCCATTACTCTATCCTTGGCATATGTGCAGCCTCTCATGAGACTGTGATATCCCTATCTTGTGGTACTGTTTTATTTAAAAAGTCACTTTCAATGTGTATTCTATTTTACTAACATGCCTGTACTTACTTATGGTTGCATGCTAACATAAATTTCAATGTTAATGCCTTGGTGTGGTACATTAGACAACTGTCAGTCTGACTATTTGAGCCATGATTAACTACTCTTGCAGGTGTTAGTCAGTCAAATCATGCTTTCTCTTGTGTTGTCCCAGCCTCACCCCTGTCATCCCAAATGAAGAATTTGAAGAGGTCTAAGTGGAGTTATTGGCTTGGCATATACTGCAGGAATCTTTCTAGAATGGTTTGAAAATGGTGTGCAACTAGGGGAAACATAGTGAGAAATTTTAGAATAGAATAGAATAGAATATAATAGAATAGAATAGAATAGAATAGAATAGAATGGAATGGAATGGAATGGAATGGAATGGAATGGAATAGAATAGAATAGAATAGAATAGAATAGAATAGAATAGAATAGAATAGAATAGAATAGAATAGAATAGAATAGAATTCATCTAGTCCAACTGCCCAACCACTTCAGAGCTCACCAAAAGTTAAAGCATGTTGTTAAGGGCATTGTCCAAATGCTTCTGAAACACTGACAGACTTGGGGCATCAACCACCTCTCTAGAAAGTCTGTGCCAGTGTTTGACCACCCTCTTGGTAAAGAAATGTTTCCTAATGTCCAGTCTCTAGGGTGATCTACCTGATCACCCTGGGTATTGTTGACAACTACCTCATTCATTTTTTTTTTCTGTAATAATTACAGTTTTACTGATCCTTGTCCACAGATCACTTTGTTCCTTTTACATTCACCCTGCAGCATATAGCAGGCAACATGATGCTGTCTTATATCTGCAGTATGTCTCTCCATCTCTTTGGTGCTTTTAGTTTATAATTATTACTCTTATACCTGTTGAATGTTGTGACTTTATTGCTTCCTTTGCTGAAGACTGGTTTACTTCTGTTCAGGTCATCTGCATGTGAGTGAGGTCTCCAGAAAAAGGGTCATAGGTACAGTCAGTTAAAAACAGCTGTTTCATTTTGCTTGACTGTATCATCATTTAGAAACATAGGTGTTCTGAGTTGCTTTAAAGATAGTGTTTATTTCTTCAAATGCAGTTTTTTGCTATCTGCTCAGCTTTAATTTGTTAGCTGGCAATGCAGAGTTTAAAACACAAGCTTTGCCCACTGTTACATTCAGTATAGTCAAATAGATTGCCAGGTGTCTTCATCCAGCCTTGCAACTATTGTATTAGTGATCACAAAGCTTGAAAAAGTTCCATTTCCACAGATGTCTCCATTCTTTTGCATCCATTCAGAGAACTGCATGTTGCCACCAGCACAGCTGAAGTGGCTGATGGACGAGTAGTCCAGTGGGAATTGTGGGAAATCTCTATTTTTACTATCATGCCTCAAATGGTTACACTCCAACTGTTACATTAGAGAAAGACTTGTGTACAAGAAAGTACAGGTTTTATTAATTCCTTCTTTTTACAGCTGCTGTGTTAAATACAGCAATTAGAAAGGATTTGACAATGTAACAATATTATTACACGTGTAACGGAGTTACAGTGTTTATATCTGAAGTTTAATATGGCTAAGTAGAAATATTTGCATATTTCTAGGTGGGCAATTGGGCATGTTCTGCAAATTTTAATTTCCTCCCTTCCTTTCCCGCAGTTAGCACTCTAAGCACCAGGCTTCCATCATCTGTAGTCTCCTCTTGAAGAAAAATAACTTTTTTTTACGTTTAAACTTGTACTAGTAACTCTCAAATGTGAGGATCTGACCTTTCCGCTGATAGATGATATCACTGTCAATAACAGATCTAAGGAAGGCGTCCACCAGATCAATTTTGCATCAACCTATGTAAGCTCCAGAATGGTGTAAATGCTTATCTGAGTCTGGACTAAACTGTCCCTGCCACAGAAAGAGCCAGCTTCAGCCATGTGCTGCCACCTTTGTGCCACCCAGCCCAGGTGCCCCAACACATGTATGCAACCATCTTGGGACCAGCCAAGGCAAAGGCAGGTCCCCTTCGGCCCCGGGGCTCCCCTGTGTCAGCCCAGCCTGCTCATGAGACCCTCACCTTAGGGACTGCTTCATTTCAGTTGAAAATGTCACAGGCAAAGTGGAGAGGTTGTCACACAGAATGGCATCATCTCCTGTATTTAAGATCTCATTTTGGGATTGCCTCCTGTTGGGTTTGTGAGAGTGCTACCAGATTATGAGTTTTTTTTTCCCTCTGGGATAAGCACTGAAAAGACCTACTATTTCTTTCTTCACATCTCCCACACGAGAAAGTCTCAAGGGTGGCTGCAAGGTACCCCACACTACTATTCTCCAAAACATAAAAATATTCTTGCTGACACAGTAGTCCCTCTTTGGCTATCCACCCACAAACTGCAGGTGGGATAGCAGCTGAGGGTGAAGAACGGCTGGAGATCTCTGGTTCTGTATCATCTGAGTAAACTATATTTACAGAAACAGAGGAATCCCAGGAGGCACTCACACTGACTGTGCAGACATTCAAAATAGTTGCGTAGGTTAGGAATGCAAGTTCTGGTTTTAGGCAGCAGGGAGAGGTAGATGCCTCCAGAGGATGGCTCAGAAAACTTAAGGTAGGATCATCTCTTTCAGACAACACTGAGGGACCCATGTTCTGCCTTCAACCCCTGCACTAGATAACTCAGCTAGATACTGGATACCTCCTGTTTCCCCCACCCCATGAATTTGAGAGCAGATTATTAATACTGTCTCTTCCATCTCCACCTACAAACACACATTTTCTCTTCCTCAGAGACATGCTTTTCTCTCCCCTGCTCTTTTCAGCATCTTTACTGAAGTTTTTACCTGTCCACTTTCACCCTCACATCCTGGATTTTTCTGTTCCCACGTTTTTTTGGCCTTTCCACTCTCATACCATTCCATCACTTTCACTTTATGCACCTGGGAATGTGTTAGATGGACACTTCCAGACACCCTGCCTGCCTGCCCCTCCCTGAGTTTTAGACTATGATTGAAAAGGCCATCAAAGTGCAGGCTCCTGCCTATACATTCCTACCTGTGTGGTTAAAAGGACCCAACACAGATAGCATTGCTTCCCCCGCTGGGCTGGATCATGTAGGAGCCTCATTTGGTGACTTTCTACATACCTCTAAAAAAGGTGTTAATACCTATAGCCCAAATAGCTAATTACACGATATTTTTGTTCGGACACTGGTTAATCAGTGACTGACTCATACAGGAATTTGGATCCCCTGAAAAATCTAATTTCAGAAATTCAGGGAGAATCATCCAATCTTGTCTTCAGTTTTCCCTGGTTATCCTTTTATATCCTGTGGCAATGAATTTTACAAGTTAAATGCATGTTGTATTTCTTTTTATCAGATTTAAATTGTCTTTTGATGTCACTTTTATAAGAAAGGGTAAATAGGAGGCATCCAATATATATCTTCTTATCTTCTGCTGGTTTGCATACCTCTATCTGCCATCTCATATTTGTCTTCTGACTAACCACTCCTAAATTATTCAGCCCTTTCTCCATACACAAGTCTTGCCATGCCTGTAGTTATTTTGGGTTTTTTCTTGCTGATAACTTTGTGGTTTTCTTGCAGTCCAATCTAATGAGCCTCTTTATTCATCAGGGGTGTGTGTGTGTGTGGCTATCCCTCCTGCTGCCTTTCCCTCCAGAAATCTGCAGGGTTTTTTTCTCTTCATAACAACAACCTTTTTCACTAAGGTCTACTATCATCCAGGAAAAAGTCTCAGACATAGTAAAGTGACTATCAAACCTTCTTTTCCCAGGGCTTGTAAGGCAGAAACAGTTACTGGGCAGAATAAATAAAGATTTATGGGAAGGATCTGTGTGTGTTACTCGTGGTTTGTGTCTTTGGTTGGACACAAATTGGGTTGGTGAACACTGGGTCAAAGATACAGTTTAAATGTATTTCTGTCAGCTTTCTTAAAGCCAAATAAAACTCCTACTGAATAAATAGTGCTTTATTCCTTCTGGCAGGGACATATTCATAATGTTAAATATCAATTATTGGAAGAGGCTAATAAAGTATAAATCCATGAAAGGCTTGCAATTGAACTTAATCTTAGTTTGCAAGAGGCCCTTAGATTTTTAAGATTTATTGAGCCAGCTGTTAATAATATAAAGATGTTTGCTGAGGACTTATTCAGTCCACACAGAGTGTGTACTCTACAGGGCCATGAACTTTAATTGCTAACAGTACAAGGACAGGTGAAATGTTCCCGTTAATGTTGTTATTGTTATCCAGACTGAGTAAAAAATGGTAACCATAACTACAATTTAAAATTCAGTATTTATTGACCTATTTGATTCTCAGCCCACAGAGAAATATTTTGCTATCTATAACAGAAAGTAAAATGACGTTATTTTGATATATTTGTCATCATGGCCTGCAAGCACAGTACTTTTACACAGAAACAGTGTACCTATACTTTTAGTACATTGGTGTAGTAATGAGTAACATCAGTTGATCCATTCTTGGGGATGGAATTAGGATATCATTATAAACCTTGATTAAAAAATGACAAAATAAAAATCTGACCCATTTTCCTCACTCTTTCATAAGGGAATATGTAGTTTTCATACAAGGGATTTCATAAGGGAATATGTAGTTTTCAACATCTAAAAATTACCCAGTACTGACACTTTGAAAATATTTCTTGTTTTTCTCTTTCAAAAATTGTTTAACTTACTGAGTCCGAATTTGTTGTATTTGATTAGCTTTACTAACAAGTGTCTTTGACTTGTTCCCAGTTTTGTTTAATTTTGTTTGGGGGCAACATACAATTGCATTGTATGGTAAAGAGATTTACTTAAGGTGTAGTGAAAGCATCCTAAGGTGCCGATGAAGAAAGGGGGTTACTGGTGCTTCTTGAAGACTTCACAGATAGAGGAAACAGAATAGTTCTCCTTGACACAGAAAGACTATACTGCTCCTTTCTGTGGTTGAGGCAAGAAATCTTAATAATTTTTCATTAGGACAAGCTGAAGAAATATGCTAAATAAGCATGGGACCAGCTTAAAAACAAATGTTTAGCAGAAGGGTGTGCAAATTCAGTTTTAAGTGACAGGTTCAGTTTAGGTTCCCCTGGACCACTTTGCTTGCTGTGTGTGTATGTGTGTGCTGAGGGTCAGTGGCAGGGATTAGCATACTTATTCATCCTGTTTGATGTGCCACAGAGAAGTAAGCTGAGCTGCCACCATATCACATTTCGCCTGTTATTGCCAACCTCAGCCAAGCAGACACTCTCACCCCAGCTCATGTACACGCTGGGCTGAGACCCACGCTGGGGTGCAGGGGTACCTCCAGGTGCCAGGATGAGATCCCACACATCTTGAGCCTGGCCTGAGGCTCAACGTTCTCTGCCCTCGCATGGACAGGCTCTCCAGTGACATGCCATGGGGTACAGCCCCCTTTGCACACAGCTGCTCTGCAGAACTGACCTTGTGGTCTCTGGGGGCTCTCATCAAATCTGGAGTTTCAGCTACAGGACACGGTGCTGCAGCTAATCCTCACAGTGTTTGCAGTTATAAAACCTTTGAACTGATCTCCTAAATCATGCTTGCAGTTTAATGCAGAGTTTATTTTCCATGGCACTGAAAATACATGAAACGTAACCTATTTTATATTATATTTTGTTGTGGTTTAACACCAGCTGGCAACTAAGCACCACACAAGTAGTGCTTTTATAATATAAATACATATGTATTTTATATTCTATATTATTTCATTATTATATATTATATAGGTTTTATATATCATGTAAATAATACTACATATCCTTTTATATGTATGTTTTTAATTTTAATGTAATTTATCTTAATTTTAATTCCTAACATTTTCTCTATGCCAGAAAAGATAGCTTTACATGTTGGAGAGTTGCTTTTCTAAATAGACCCACTTTGGCTATATAAAATTAACATGTATCCTAGAAAGAAGATGTCTATATTTCCAGGAGGTCACACTCATTTCATACTAAAACATTTTGCTTACTCAGATGATTTCAATACATTGCAAATGAAAACTATAGACAGACAGAAGGATTCAAGATAGTTCATCTCTTTTGATCTCTTCACTGGAGTATTGTTCAGCTGATGAGTAAGAAAAATCCAAGTTTCTACGCACAGATCAGTTTTAGTGGACTCCTTAGAACTGAAGTCAGTGACTAATGTAGCCTTTTTCCACTGTTAGAAGAAAAAAACGTCAATAGCATAGAAGTAGTAACCTCTGGATTTTCCACTTCAGTGCGTAGATAGTATTACACATCTTTTATAACTTCTTGTGCCACTGCCATACGTCCCTATCTTTCTGTTTTTCAGCAGCAATAAAAGTCAATTTTCACACTCCTCTGTGTTTATCTCTGAATTATCTTGATACACAAAACTATTTCACTTTCCTACTTCTAAAAATACAAAGTTGTTTTGCATCTTGAAAAAAGATTAAAGAAGGAAGTGAAATCTCCAGCTTGTTTTGCCTGTAATGACAATTAAGATGGTTTCCATCCAGAGGGTGTTATATATTTGAAAACACAAAGACCTTTTGGCTGGAGTGACAACAACATCTGCAAAAATCAAACAGCGTCATCCATCCCAAGAATTTCCTGAAGATATCCTGCCAATTACTTTTACTAGTAGGTGATGATTAATCATAACCTGTCTGGCATCTGAGCAGAGAGATGCGATCCCTGATCAGAAAAAAAAGCTATATTCAGACATAGCTGAAAGCAAATTTTGCCAGGACTCAAGATGCTGAGCACATATTTTTAGTATATATTTTTAGTATATGCAAAACTCAGATTATCTCATACTGCTTAGGGTTTTTTGTTGTTGATCGTGGTGTTTAAGCTTTTTTTCTCTGTGTAATTGAGGCCTCATTACTGTAAATCTGCTCAGCTTTTTGTGGGCGGTGCAGAATTTAGCTTCCTGCCTCTCCCAAATTACGCTAGAGATGTTCAGGTGATATAATTCAATGGATGACATTAAACTGTTGGGGTTTTTTTATAGGCAGAGAATAATGCTTGAGCATATCATATTTCAGAGAGTCAATTCAGGTGACCTCAAAAGACCGTATGTCTCCAGAGTGGCCTCTAAAAATCCAGTTTTCAGATATTGACGATATTGCACATACTGAGTTGTATTTTATCAATAAACAGTTCTGCTTCTTCCAATGGGATAATTTACAAAATATTATAACATTCAGCATCTTTCTAAATATCGTAATACTGATCATCTCTCTGTTCAGAAATGTTTAATCCTTTCAAAAATATTGAGTTAAGATTCTGGGTATTTTAAAGATAAAAGCATTGAAAATTCTTGGTTTCTGGCGCAAATACTTCTACGAGGTCACTGGAAGTTCAGCCCATATTAGACCAAATTTTTCTGCCATAACTATGTGAAATATCCCACTGATTTCATAGCAAGGGGACTATTCATAAGCAAAGGAACTGCCACCTGGTAAAAACATTACAATTTGCCTCTTTTCAAATTAACTGTTGCAGCATACTCTAATCATGATTTTTATTCTTTATTCTTTACCCTCTTGAACTGCTAAAGGGAAGTGTTTAATCCCTTGTTTGAGGCTAAAAGCATTTTTGCAGCCAGTTATGATGAAATGACCTTTTCCATTCTATGACTTTTCTCAACAAGTGCTCAAGGAATAATGATACAATTATTTCCCTCTCTGAGTACCCCTCTATTAGGGTATTCAGAAGCCTTAAACTCCATGAATGTCTTTTTCTTTTCTCTTTTTTTTTTTTTTTTTTTTTTTTTTTTTTTTTTTTTTCTTTTTAGTTAGTCCACAGGAGCATAAAATTTGCCAATACCAAATATGTTACCAGGCTGTGCAAAATGGCTGCTGTTCCTATAGATAAGTTTGTATAAACAGATCTTTTCTTTTATGGATCTGAAAAAAAAGCAACCTGATTTTCATGTACTGATGTATGGCCTAAATCAGGTGTTGATCATCAGGCTATATGTTAAACTGCTTTAAATTGCCAACTTATTTCAGTTTTAGATAGAGCCCATTGAATATATTTTTGTGTCATGTTTCTTGAGTGACACACTCAGATGCATTGCTCCAGAATGTGTGTTAACTTTGGGCTGTAGTGTCCAATTAAAATTCAAAGTACCTTTCTGCACTGATTGGATGATACCCTCTGGTCCCGGACAGCTAGCTGTAGAGATTATTGCAGACAAATTAAAGTGAGTTCTGAGAATAGCAATAAAGATGATGAAGCTTCTGGAAGGACTGAAATATAAAGAGATACTAGAAAAACTAAAATCCTGGTCATTCCCTCCCTTCCACCACTCACTTCCTCGTGATTCCCGATAGAAATTTGTTAATTATTTCTATGTAGTTGCTGGTTTAAATCTGGATTTAAATTTATTTAAAATCCTCAGTGAGTGAGAATAATTGCTCACTGTGCTGCAATAGGCATGCATAACCTGTGCCGTGACAAGCAGATGGAGCCGATGTCAAAGCACCCTTGGTGCTCTCTGTCGATTATGGAGCTCAGTGGCTCTGTAACACCACAGAGTGCTGTGTTTTTCAGGAGTAACTTTGAAATTTAGGATAATGAACTGTCCTGAGAACTATTCATAAGAAATGACCACTGCAAGCCATGTCTTTTCTGTGGGTCATAGATAACAACTCTAGCCCAAAACTAGACCTCAGAAGGCAGCCTAAGGGTAGCCTAAATTTGGTCATATGGTTGCCAGTTAATTTCCTTTGTGATTTAATACAGCAGAAGGCTAGATAAACCACAGTCGAGATTTTCTGCTTATTCCTGCAGTTTTGGGGGCAGATGTGTCCTACTCTTGTCCTAGCTTGTTGCCTCTGTGTACTCTTCTGTAGCCAGAGCAGACACAGTATTGACAGCCATTTCAGTTTCCTGCGTGTTCTTAACAACAATGTGTAAACTTGGAGAATTTTCTGTGAATTTATAGCAATATCCAAGTAATGCTTCTGTGTTCACTCTATATAATTGGGTCCATTAGCATGATAACATTAAATACTATAAAATCTCACAACATCCAAAAAGTTCATAGTAGGAAAGTTACATTGAAAAAGTTATTAGAAGCAATCCAATCCATTATGATGATTTGTGATGACTCCTTTTTTATCATTACTAATCTCCCAGTCACATAGTTGCCATTAGAAGTGTTTATAGCTTAGAAATGCTAATCACACCTCCATGGGTGACCCAAGTGGTCCAGAGTGTTTGACCAAGTTTGAACAGGGTAAGGCAGCCCAACACTGGCCTTGCGCTGTGAAGTGGGGAAGTCAGACTGGCACATCTCTCATGAGCTATTCAGGTTTCAGGTTGTTTCATTACTGGGCTTCAGTTACCTGTCTTATATGTCACTCTTTTAGTGAGATTGGACAATATACAAGTGTAATCTATTACTCGAGTTCTGGATTCATCTTATTTTTCAGGGGGCCTCCCAGTTGTTAACATGGTGGCTGTCAACTGAAAAAGCCTTTCATAAATTACTATTAACAAAACTTTCACTTAATCTCAGGGGTTTCTTGAGAGGTACTAGGAAAAATGTCTGAAGTAGAAGAATTCATTCTTTGAAATTTAATTTTAAATGAAGTGTTCGGAAGTGAATATTTCAAAAGCTACTGAGAAGATCTGAAATCTCAGACTGGAGTTAACACCAGAGGACAATATCTGCAAGGATAAAAATATGAGAGACATTTCTACAGAGTGAATAAAATCAGCATCATAGCTGAAGAGACAATTAAACACTGTGGAAGATCGTATGCAAAATATTTGATTGGAAGAAATCAAAGAAGTAGATGTACATCAGAAATTTTTGTCTTCTAATAAGTCATTACAGACAAGTTTGGGATTATACTGCTCATTACTGACTCTCACACCCCAAACTTTCCTGTTGATTTGCAGCAAGATACAGAGTTAAATTACAGTCCCCATTAAATTAATTGAAATATCGCTATTATTTAATTCTTCCTGATTTCCCCGTTTTGCCACTAAAAGACAAAGAGAAAAATACTGATAGAAGTTTTCTAAAACCTTCTTAAAATACAGAAATACCATGGAGATTTTAGCTAATTTCAAGTGGAATATGAAAGGAAGTTCAGAAGAATATTTTGCTCTCTTGCTTAAAAGAGGGCAAATGGCACCTCAGGTATGGAGGATAAAAATGTGGCAGGGAGAGAATTATAAAGTACTTTTCATTTTTCCAAGGTATGCTTAGATAAGAAAACGAAGCAAGTTTAACATATTCAGAAGTGACTTTCAACTGTTGCAAACTTTTCTTTGGACTCTGATTTCATTCCAAACAGGGTTTATTTTGATTTATCTTACACCTGTTCCTGGCAAGTTAAACTACACTGAAATAATCTGCCTGCCTGCCTTCCCTACTTCTGCGGGAAACAGCCAGGGAGGGCTGCCTTAGGCAATGTACACAGTCTTTCCTTCCCTATTCCCAGCCTGAGGATGGAGGGGGGCTGGTGGGGGTGGGGGGTGGTGTATATTATGAAGAGGTGAAGATGATGGGAAGGTATGGTGTGAAAAAAAAACACCAGCAGCCGGGCAAGGCTCTTTTCCCTCCATCTGTTTTTCAAACATATGCCAAAGTGTTTTCTGCTCCCCTGTTTCCTCATCTTATTCTCCCATTTCTTCTCCCCATCCCTACCCTCTATCTGGAAAGGTATACACAGTAGATGACTCCCTTGGACCAATACTTTAAAAAAGGGAAAAGAGAGCTATGCTGCTGTTGGCTTCTTTGTCTCTCACAGTCAGAGGGGACCAGAGACCCTCAGTGGGGCAGAGGTTCCCAGTAGTGGAGGGCAGATGCTGTGTGGTACTGGCAAAACTGAATTAATTTTAATTTTTTTCAGTGTGGGACCCAAAAGAAACTTCATGTTATAAGGAAAGCTGACAGAGCTCCTGAAATGGTCAGAAATAAGGCCAGGGGCAAATCATTGCCTTTTGTAAAAACTGTCCTATTGAGAGTGGTTGAGGGTAACCAAAACCCCCAGTAAGCACTTTAATAATTTCCGGACTGAATGCATAATTCATAATATTTGGGTGTCCTTACTCTTTTTTAAGTTCTAAGAATGATTTTCAGGAGTGCATGCTGCTTTTCTAACAATATCCATTTTGCTGCGAGCCAGTCACCACTAATTAGTAATGGCTGTTACACTGCTGCTCTGCTCAGAGCAGCATGGGACAAGACAAGCTAACCTTGCTGTCATGTTAGCTACCAGGGGCACTCTTTCTTCAACAGTCTATATTGCTCAAGACTTTCCAGCATGCTCTGTGTGAGCCTTAGATGCAGATAAACACACCTAAATATAGAAGTTTGCTCATAGGTGGGTGCATGTGTGCTACTTGTTTATACTTCCACTATAGTTGGTCGAGATCTAGGGCTTAGTTCAGCAGAGTACATAGAGGTGTCCCCTGTTACATGATATTCACGGCTCTCCAGTGACTTCTCCTGAAGGGCACAACCCTCCCAGGTCTGAGAGCACAGTGGCCGGACCTAGGGGATGTCTCAGATACCTTAAGGCATCTCAAATGGCACTGGACAAATAAATTCTTTGTACTAAACCCAGAGCATGAGTCAGCTGAGCAGCCAGCAGGAGCCTTCCTGAGGATTAGCTGCACCTCTCTTGGTTGACGTGATTTTCTTGTGCTGCATGGGGAATTTAGACACGTGCTTCACATGTAGACACCTACATTTGAATGTCTTCACATGGAGCTGAATCCCAGCCTATCTGTTTCTCTGATCTTCATTAGAATCTGTGATGTCTTTAACTTTTCCTGGCCAGTTGTCCTATTTCTGAATTCTTACCCAGACCTCCTGCATTTGGTTGTCATGCTCTTGAGAGTGGTACTGTGCAGAGATGCCCTAGGATACTTTATCCTTTTCTGGCTCTTCTTGGTATCTGAACTTCTTGGATTTACATCTAGAAGCAAATCCAGCTTTTTTGGTAGCCAATTATATAGCAGCCACCTATGATCCACCAATGTAGTAGCCAAAGGCATTTTAAAATGTCAGAGCATAAGACAAGCAGAAGGTCAGCCTAGCCTAACACTATGTCCAACAGTGACACTAGCCAACAGTGGATAGTCAGGGAAGATTACACAAGCAGGGCAAACATACAGCGATATTTCTCCATAAGAGTCTCTCAGCCTCAGCCAGCCTTCTACTTGAAGATGAGATGAGCCAGAACTGGGTTCTTGGTATTAATTAGCCCAGGATTAAATCTTCTCCCATGAGATCATCCTGCTGGCTTTAAGCCTATGTAAACTTTTAGCATCTTGTGACAAGGATTTCCACAATTTAACAGGACACTCCTTAAACCACAGGTTGTCTGTACCTTAGTACAGTTTGTCCTCTTACTACAATACTTAGTATACAATACTTAGTATTGTAGTAAGAGGACAAAGCCATCCATAGGTGAGTTCAGAGAAACCCAGGATGTTTGCAAGCAAGAGTGTTGGACCTCAACTTACTTTGGTGGCTGGACAGAATGAACCAAGGCTACTTCCTACTGTACTGGAGCAGGTTAAAGAAAAAGTCTTCTGCTTGTAGGTACAGCCAGTCTCTCTCACTGCTTGCCTATGTGGGGTCTTTTCACTTACTTGGTCGTTCTTGACTTACAGGAGCTACACTTGGGACAAGTTGACTGTTTGTAACCAACACAAATGAAGCAAAACTCACGTCAACAAGAACTTGCTTTCAGTTCCTCACTGGCAAGCAAGAGTTTAGATTATCCTTGCACAGAAACTTACAAACACCACAAAATCCTAAGATTTAAACCAGGTATTTCTTACAAGGGCTCTTTAAGCTTTTAAAGGAGGTCAGGAAATTAATTATGAGCTGATGAAGTAACACAGAGTTTGTTCTGTGATTTTCCACTCGGTGCACACCGATGTGTTGCTCCAATCATCATAAAAGAACATTATGCCTTCTCATAGTATCCATGTGCCATCACTGTGCTTCCTCTCCTCATCTCCCTTGAAATGCTGTTCTGGCTCTAAGAGTAGCTGGCTAATTAGTTCATGCAGAACTCACTCTCACAGTTTGAATCTGTGACCTGAAGAAATAAATCTTGACACTTGCTGGGCTTCAACAAACTTTCCAGGCTGCCAGCTAAAAGAATGCTTCTGAATACCCAGCACTGTCTTTCTTCCCTTCCAGGAAAAGGTGCATCAGGGGAGTTGTGTCCAGAAACTATGTGCCTCAACCACATAGTGTTTGTACTCACAGGAAATTAATACATGTGCTTGTAAGTCCGGTTCCACTGGACTCTCACCACTGGGGCTGCTCTATTTTTTTCTTACCTTTGTTTTCTTTTTTGCCTTTTCATAGGAAAGTTGCTATGGGGAAAGATATAATGGGAAAAATTTCTGATCCATCTACTGATTTGTAGTTTGCTACATCAAGCTTCAAAGCTCATTCATGAGGTTTCTTCAACACTGCTCCTCTTATCCATATGTTTTCTCAAAATTACTACCCTCAGCTTTCACCATGGAGGCTCCTGAGGTAGTTTTTGACACCAACCCTGACCTCACATCCTACCTCAAACAGGAATCTCAGTGCTTCAGATTCCCACCCACCACGGGAGGCTCTGTGTTGTTCCCTTTCAGCTCATGTACATGTACATGTTATTTATTAGTACTTGGACATTAATGTTTTCTGTAATATATTTCTTTCAGACATCATTGTTCTCATCGCTTCAATAGCAGTTGTTTCTGCAAAAACTCAGGGTAACATTTTTGCAACATCAGCACTGAGAAGTCTTCGTTTCCTACAGATCCTTCGTATGGTGCGCATGGACCGAAGAGGAGGCACTTGGAAATTATTAGGTTCAGTAGTTTATGCACATAGCAAGGTACGTAATCTTAGATTCTGATTTTGTCTGGCTGATATCTTCACTTGATGGGTTTCAACAAGAGGCCAAGGAAACAAACATTTATCAGTTTTGAGCAGAATACCTAAAATCTTCTGAAGTAACTTCAATTGTAATGGGCATTAGCACAGATATATCAGGCCACATTAAATGCTAACAGTTTCTAGAATATGTTGAAATTACTGTCCTTGATACACAGCTGTAATTTGATATGTATTACTGAAGTTGCTGAAGCATCAAACCATAGAAGTAGATTTGGTCCACTTTCAGAAAAAAATTGCAAAAGGAGAGCATTTGACTTTTAACTGCACGAATGCCAAAAACAATGTAGAACTTTTCATTATGTCTTCCTTGAAATGCCATTCTGTCCAGTCTCAAATGGATATTGATCTCTGATTTCTTTTATCTAGGAATTAATCACAGCCTGGTACATAGGATTTTTAGTCCTCATCTTTTCATCTTTCCTGGTTTATCTGGTGGAAAAAGATGCAAATAATCAATTCTCCACATACGCAGATGCTCTCTGGTGGGGCACAGTAAGTACACAAAAATATTAATACACACTCTTTAACCAGTATGCTAGAGTGCTTTGAATTTCACCTACTGTGAACTTTAACTTAGTGTGCTGTTCAATTCATTGTTTTCACTGACATAAAACTAGTCTGAGAAGCTCCCCCCTTCAGCTATTCATTTGCACATCCATAGTTCATTTCACTCCATCCTGCAGAACAGTTGTTTATGTGCTTCTTCTGCAAACCAGACTACTAAACCTTCAAGAAAAGAAAGAATTTTATTTTTTAACCCAGATCTTTCAGTAATACAGTTTGTAATAGAGTCCCACAAAGAGCTGCTTTGATCTAAATCAGAGGGCTGTATGCAATAATGCAGGAAGAGGAACAAGTGTCAGGAAAGAAGGAGGGAAAAAATTCTTACATCAGCTTTGAGGTGAAGGGGAGAGTATCATCAGCTCCCTTAGAATCACAGAATCATCTAGGTTGGAAAAGACCTTGAAGATCATCCAGTCCAACCATTAACCTAACATTGACCGTTCCCAACTACACCATATCCCTCAGCACTGTGTCAACCCAACTCTTGAGCACCTCCAGGGATGGGGACTCCACCACCTCCCTGGGCAGCCCATTCCAACACCTAACAACCCCTTCTGGAAAGAAATGCTTCCTAATATCCAGTCTAAACCTTCCCTAGTGCAATCTGAGGCCATTCCCTCTTGTCCTATCGCTTGTTACTTGGTTAAAGAGACTCATCCCCAGCTCTCTGCACCCTCCTTTCAGGGAGCTGTAGGGGGCGATGAGGTCTCCCCTCAGCCTCCTCTTCTCCAGACTAAACACCCCCAGTTCCCTCAGCCGCTCCTCGTACGACCTGTGCTCCAGACCCTGCACCAGCTCCGTTGCCCTTCTCTGGACACATTCGAGTCATTCAATGTCCTTTTTGTAGTGAGGGGCCCAAAACTGAACACAGGAATCGAGGTGCGGCCTCACCAGTGCCGAATACAGGGGTAAGATCCCTTCCCTGTCCCTGCTGGCCACGCTATTGCTGACACAAGCCAGGATGCCATTGGCCTTCTTGGCCCCCTGGGCACACTGCTGGCTCCTGTTCAGCCGGCTGTCAGTCAACACCCCCAGGTCCCTCTCTGACTGGCAGCTCTCCAGCCACTCCTCCCCAAGCCTGTAGCGCTGCTGGGGGTTGTTGTGGCCCAAAGGCAGCCCCCGGCATTTGGCCTTATGGAAACTCCTCCAGTTGGCCTCAGCCCATGGCTCCAGCCTGTCCAGGTCTCTCTGCAGAGCCTCCCTGCCCTCAAGCACATCAACACTCCCACCCAACTGGGTGTCACCTGCAAACTGACTGAGGGTGCACTCGATCCCCTCATCTAGATCATCAATGAAGATGTTAAACAGGAGTGGCCCCAAAACCGAGCCCTGGGGGACACCACTCATGACCAGCCGCCAACTGGATTTAACTCCGTTCACCACAACTCTTCGGGCCCGGCCATCCAGACAGTTTTTTACCCAGAAAACTGTGTGATCATCCAAGCCACGAGCAGCCAGTTTTGCCAGGAGAATGCTGTGGGAAACAGTGTCAAAGGCCGTACTAAAGTCAAGGTAGACAATGTCCACAGCCTTTCCTTCATCCAATAAGCAGGTCACCTTGTGTGTAGAAGGAGAGCAGGTTTGTCAGGCAGGACCTGCCTTTCATAAACCCATGCTGACTGGGCCTGAGCATCTGGTCTTCCGCATGTGATGTTTGATGGTACTCAGGATGAGCTGCTCCATCAGCTTCCTGAGCACCGATGTCAAGCTGACAGGCCTGTAATTTCCTGGATCATCCTTCCGACCCTTCTTATATATGGGCATCACACTAGCCAACTTCCAATCTGTCCGGACCTCCCTGGTCAGCCAGGACTGCTGGGAAATGATGGAAGGTGGCTTGGTGCACACCCCAGCCAGCTCCTTCAGCACCCTCGGGTGTATCCCATCTGGTCCCATAGACTTGTGTGTGTCTGTGTGATGCAGCAGGTCACTGTCTGTCTCCTCCTGTAATGCAGGGGGGTTGTTCTGCCAGTCTCTGTCTTCTGGCTGAGGAGGCTGGATTCCGTCAGTAAAACTGATCTTGTTATTAAATACTGAGGCAAAGAAGGCATTGAGCACCTCAGCCTTTTCCTCATCACTTGTTACCATGTTTCTTCCTGAGTCTAGCAGCAGATGGAGGCTCTCCCTGGTCTTTCTTTTGCTGTTGATGTACTTACAGAAATATTTTTGTTGTCCTTGATTGCTGAAGCCAGATTAATTTCTAGTGGGGCTTTAGACCTCCTGATCTCCACCCTGCATAGCCTCACAGTGTCTTTGTAATCACTGTGAGTGGCTAGCCCCTTCTTCCAAAGGCTGTAAACTCTCCTGTTCTCACTGATTTGCAGCCGAAGCTCCCTGTTCAGCCAGGGTGGTCTTCTCTGGCACTGGCTTCTCTTACAGCACCTGGGTACTGCCTGATCCTGTGTTATTAAGACTTTCTTCTTAAAGAGTGTCCAGCCTTCCTGGTCCCCTCCACCCTTTACGACCGTCTCCCACAGGATTCTGGCAAGTAGTTGCCTAAAGAAGCAAAGTCAGCCCTATCTAAGTCCAGGATGTCAGTTCTGCTGCCCCCTCTCCTGACCTCTCTAAAAATAGAGAACTCTATTATTTCATGATAGCTGTGCCCTAGTTGGCCTCCAACTGCCACATCATCCACCAGTCCTCCTCTATTCACAAAGAGGAGATCCAGCAGGGCACCTTCTCTCATTGGTTTTCTCATCAGTTGGGTCAGGAAGTTATCTCCCACACATTCCAGGAATCTCCAGGACTGGTCTCACTCTGCTGTGTTGTATTTCCAGCAGATGTCTAGGAAGTTAAAGTCTCCCACAAGAACAAGAGCGAGCAAGAGATTTCTCCTAAGTGCCTATAGAAAATTTCATCCACCTCTCTGTCCTGGGTGGGTGGCCTATAGTAGACTCCTACTACAACATCTGCCCTGTTGGCCTTCCCCCCGATTCTAACACAGAGACACTCCACTTTGTCTTCACTATATTTGTGCTCAAAGCAATCATAACAGTCCCTAACATACAGCGCCACCCCACCACCTCTCCTTCCTCGGCTATCCCTCCTAAAGATCTTGTAGCCATCAGCTGGCACACCCCAGTCATGGAGTCCAACCATGTTTCTGTAATAGCCCCTACATCATAATTTTCCTGCTGCATCATGGCTTCAAGCTCCTCCTGTTTGTTACCCATGCTGTGTGCATTGGTATAGATGCACTTCAGACGGGCTGATGTCCCCAGCACTTTTTTGCATTCAGAGGTCCTAAGGCTGCCCTGACCTTTCACAGGTGTTACCACAGTTACTGATCCATCAGTATCCCTTGCTTCTTTGTTGTGCTGCATGTCTCCATCCCTTGCCTCTACTGAGATGGCAGAGTAAGGGTCATCGCTGGCACATCAGTCCACAAAGTCTGGTAATCTACCCTGGGGCTTACATCTGGGAGTTCCAGTTTTGTTCCCTTCCCCCTTCAAATCTAGTTTAAAGCTCTCTCAATGAGCCCAGCTAACTCCTGCCCCAAGAATGATATCATCTCTCCTTTCTCTGTACCTTGAACACAAAAAGCCAGAATAAATTTTGCTATTCTGGTTCAGCAGTGTTATTTTTACAGGGGTAAAACCTCTGATTTAGTTGAGCTCACGTTTAATTATCAAATCAGTTGTTTTTACTTTGTTGAAAACTGTGGGATCTAAGTACACGCCTGACTGGTTTTCCGAAAGAAGGATTATATGAATGCTTACGTATTTAAATAAACCAGGATTGAAATGAACGATGAAAAACTGGGCCTGAAATTTTGAAATTATTTTCATGACATAATATATAGGGAGTTTTGCTTTAAAATGCCCTATAGCGAGCTAGGCCCCTGCACAGTGTGGGACTGACTTAGGCAGGTTAAGAAATCTGCCCCGACAAAGCCTATGGCAGAGCTATTGCCATTAACTATAAAATGTGCTTTTCTTCTCCTTCTGATGCAAACACCATGAGCTCTAACAGTGTCTGGGTAGTGAAATAATGCCTGTGAAATCATTAAAGCTACTATAACCTAGAGCACTCATTAGTTTTCCTGGAATAAGAACGACACCTGAACCAGCCTCTGCCACCTTTTCTCATCAGAGGAATGCAGGAGTGCAGAATCTTTCTCACCTCAGACCGTCTGCTGAGGAGACTTCATCTGGACTCAGTAGTATGCATAGATGGGCTGTGCAAAAGCCCTTTCCAAAATGCTTTAAATCCTTGTGAAATATTTTTAGTAAGTTTTGTTTAGATTTTGAGCAAAGGTCAAGGTAATTTTCTATTAGTAAGACTAGTTTGTATAATTGAAATTTGTTCATCTAAGGGTTAATAATACGTTACATGTCTTCCCTAGAGACTATATTTCTGTGTTATTGTTGCACAAAATTTGGAGCTTGGAAAAGCCAGATCTAGTAGGTCTTACTTGTGCATTTACAAATATACAGAAATATTTTTCCTGAACCTTGTTGCCTTAGAGCATCAAGGCAGATCTCTGATAAAATATACATTTTTATCCTGTAATCCAAATGTAAAATTCATGTTAAAGTTATGAGAGAAGGTTTTCCTCTCAGTCGCATCACTATAGTTTATTTCATTTCACGTTTCTTCAAAAGCCAAGGTCTGGGTTTGGTTTAGAGCTTTCTAACCTGCCTATATTGACATGGTTGTGAAGCATCTGGCTTGGGATGCTGGTGTCCTCACTGATGGGTACCCTGTCGCCAGCAGTCTGCAAAAACCCTTTGGGGGTGGCAGCGTGGATGTGATTGTGCAAGAGACCCTCCTGTGGCAGTGCATGGGTCTGGGAATGCATGTTTTCAGCCATTTGATTCTCTGGTAAACAACCTTTGCCACTCTGTAAAGCCATGTGTGACTTAGCACTGCATAGGCAGGGAGTTTGGACTAAGCAGAGGATTGTAGCCACCTGCCAGCAGGCAATAGTGAGGAGAAACATAGGCACGATGAACAGGAAAGTCCCAGCAAACTCAGACCTCAACTCTGACATCTGACTGAGGCTCATGTTAAATCCAGATCCCTCTCCCGGAGCAGCTCTGGCAGGAGGAACAAAGTCTTTACTTTAGAACTTGCTTCTCCACTACCTGCTGACTGCTATTTTTTAAGGAAAAACCCTGCTAAGAAATAATCATTGTATAAAGTGGTGCTTAAAATATTTTGTACACTATGAAGTGAAAATGTATGACTCATAGGTCAGATAAGTAGCGCAACTGAGAAAATAGGAATCTTTTCTTGACATCAGCAGGAAAAACAACAAATTGTAATCAAAAAACTGAAAACAATCCATATTGTATATTTCTATATCTTTTCTCCTTACCCCAGTGTGTGACATGAATACATTTAAATTTTTAATGTGCTTAAGTTACTGAAAATCAGTGTTCCCCCTTACCTGTTATCTTTGCCATTTTAATAATAGTATTTTTTGTATAATATGTAAAACAGTATGTGGGAAATGCATAATGTGCTTCTTAGTCATAGTTGTTTTTACTGCCAGAGTAACCCACATGCAGATTTTGAAAAGGTCAGATTGTATGGCATTCTAGGGGAAATCAATGCTTAGTCTCATTGATTTGTTTATTTGCAAAAGTTGTTCTAACTTAAACCACAGAGTATCTACCAAATCCCAGACTGAATTCTGCGATGGCAGAGGTACAAGAAAAAAAATACCACATTCAAGTCAGACACAAATAGTCGCCTTAAATTTCAAGCTTTTAGAGGCACTTATGTCCCCTCCTTACAGGACCAGACCCAGCATGCAGCAATTAACCAATTCATTAATTCAGATTATTTAGGGCTATACTCTGCTATGGTCATTTCACTGACTCCATTTCTGAAGCCCCTATTTTTACGCTGAAATGAAAGGCAGGATCTCGCATCCTAATTTACATATGAATACTCCACTGTATTTGCAATTGCATATTGTACTTGCAACCTACAGTTTAAACATCATGCTAATGTTACTATTATGAATATGCTTGTGGTTGGGGACCCCACAGTGCTGCCTAACACAGCAGCACACAACAGCATGTGTTATATGAAGACCTCAGGTTCAAAATTTGCTTTGGTAGAAAAGGTTAATTAATTTAACAGAATAACGTAACTAAACTATACAGGAACAAAAGGTCAATTCAAAAACTTAAGTATTTCAAAACAAAACCATGCATGGGTTTCTGAGAACCTAGTGTTAGCTAGAACTGTGTGTGCTTATAGTGGCATTTAGTTTGCATGTTATTTAGTTTTACCTGTAAATGTAATGCAAATAAGATTCCTGTCTCTCTTTACACATTTGATAAGAGTTTCTCTTAATAAGTCATTATTCTCAAGTAGTATGCAGTAGTTACAGTTGGATACAGAATGGCTCTGGCACTCCACATTGACCTGTAAGTGAACATACCATATTGCAATGAATAATATTGTCACAATTTTTAGCTCAGATGAGTTAATATTGATGACAGTTTTCTCATTTAATGTAATGGCAGCATGAGCAAACTACATTTTTTTCAGTTAAGTGATTTCAGGTAAAGATTCAAAACATAAGTACTGCTAGCAGAACGTAAAGTGACATCAGAAAGAAATATTAGGGTAGAGGGGAGCCTCCTGGGTCCTATCTCATCTATTTGAAGGCACCTAGGTTATATAATCACACTCATTATTATATTACCTCACTTATTATTAACATACTTATTATCTCCAGCAATGAGCTATAACAGAAGTTCTATCATTTTTGCAAGTTTTGAGTCTATCAGGTGACACTGCCTGCCTTAGCTGGTCTGTCCAGACACCTCATTTGTAGAAGCAACCAGAATGGAGTGTTGCATCTGGTACAAAACACAGGACTCAGCTTGCTCATTTAGCCACATAGGAGTGCTTGAACATAGGCATACAGTGCCATGGATGATCTGTTGGAGAGTCAGCTGTCTCTCCTGCAAGTGACTTCTATTCAGATGTCCCACGGCATCTCAGGTGTCACTAGGCATTTGTTGTCAGGCAAGCCTAAATCCTACATTTTAGGATAGGATGAGTTACCTGCCAGAGGAATTGTGCATGTTGCAGTAACCAGATCATGCTAAACACCTAAGCGTTTTATTTTTCAAGCTGGGTGAAATGAATCCTGTACAAAAAAAATCTAAAAGGTTTCATTTATTGTCCTGATTTAGGCTGTAGTGATCAGACACAAGATTGCTCAGCAGGTATCCCCAGAAAGACATGATTTGCACACCTTGTTATTTCTTTTATTGTATCTTGATCCTCTTTTTCACCACTTTGCTTCCTCTAACCAAGTCTCCTCTCAAATAAACAACCTATTCCTAATTACCTTCACAGGTTCAATACAGATTTTGTAGTTCTGTTACCTAGTCACTCTTGGCCTTGTATGATACCACTGATGTATTCACCTAGGTGCTGTTGTCCTTGCAAGACTGTAATCTCCAAAAGGTCCCAAATAATTTCTTCCTGTCACCTTTGAACTTTTGTCACTGCTCCCTTAACCACCCATGGGATCCAGCCTTCCCTCACAGTGCTATCTGTAACTTCTGTCTGCTTCTTACATTATTATCAGTGACATCTGGAAGTTTTTCATGTTGTCATGGTCTCACATTCAGTAGTTTTCCACACCCTGTTCAATTAACTTAACCTCAGGATTATGCCAGTCAGGGCCTGGCCAGTGGTTCAGTCATTCACTTGCAGCACTAACAAAGATGCAGAGGATTATTCCTGAACTTGATCCTGAAGTTGTCTGAAAAAAATATTTTCTTAGCTGTGTAATGAGAGGAATACAAAATGAAGATCAAACCCATTTGTTCTGTGTTGAGTAAGACAATACAGCATGGTGCTGACACCTATACGCCCATGTAAAGACTGTCCTGAGATAAAACAGCTCAAAGAGAGCAAGAAGCCACTGATATTCTTAATCATAGACTAATACCATTAAGTACTCAGGACCTCAAAGAACGGGGGAAAGGCTTTAGTACGGTCTTATTATTTTCTTTGGAGAAATTCCAGAGATAGAGTCTGTATGACTGCTCCTGGTTTTGGATTGCTCACATATGTCAGATCTCAAAGGTTCAAGTTTATCTTTGACTTCTTCAGAAACCAGTTCGGTGGCAATATCATTAATATGCAGATGACACTTAGTTCTGTTTCCTTCTTGTCAGCCCAGTCAGGAGAGATATCTATACTTTCCAGGGTCTGGCAGAGATAGGGAGCTGAACAGAAGCCAAGAAACTGGGCTCGTTCCAGAGCTTCAAACTGCTTTGCAATGACTGGCCTGGAAATGATTTTTGAGGAACTTTTATTCAGGGCTTCATTTGGTCAAGTGCTTTGTTGCTCTCAGGGTCTTAATAGCCTCAAACTGTTCTGCATTTGCCTTCTGATGAGAAGAACTGGGAATACCTTCTTCAGCAAACAAAGGAAATCCAAATCAAGCCACTCTGCCAGGCCAAGAGTGCGGTTGCATCAGCACACCTCTGCCAGAAAAGAGGGAGCTGCATTCCCACGTCCCTTCCTCCTTATCACTCAATCCCAGCCGCGCACTGCCTTCTGCAGGCTCTGGAGCTTGTTAGGCACCTCCACGAGCTAACACAGTTTGCTGAAACAGCAGAAACAAACCATGCAGAACTGTGGATAATTCTCTCCACCTTCCTGGGTTGCATTGGCTCTCCAAAGAGTCCAGCAAAAGTCGGGAAGAGAGGCAGGGAAGTGAAAAGAAGCAAGGAAGGAGAACCAAGACCTGATAAGCACACAAAGTGGTGTGTCTGTGACCGGGCTATAGCATTACAAAACTTGAGACTTGATAACCACTTGAAATTTCAGCTGCAGCCTTAATTCAGCTCACGCTCTTTCAGTCACTATGGCTTTCTCAGGGTAAATTACACCCACAGCTTGTTCCCAACAATGGGAGCAATTAAGAGCACTGTTTACTATCTACAGAGCCCTAAATAGTTGAAATCTAATTACTTCCAAAAGACTTTCCTTCTTTTGTCCTGTGGTGACCCCAGCATTAAATAGAATTGCTTTGGCCGTCTTGCCTAGGAATGAACTTTGAGGAAGCTGGAAGCAAAATAATGTCTCTAGAAGGCATTTTCCTGAAGAATTCATTCCTGCCAGAATATTTGCTAAGCCTGAACTTGCCCACATTTGGTACACGATGTAAAATAATTCTCTGTGCACATGTTCTCCGCTAATAACAGGCCCTGGAGTCCTTGGCATTCAGCCTACCGTTGTCTATCTTTGTCCTTTAACATTGTGTGCCATTGCCTGAGCACGCACTCTGCAGCCTACCACCCAGCCTTTGGAAATCCTCCGCTCTGCCCACACCTCCTCTAGCTGCCTGGACCAGGCAGTTGAGCGGGTCCAAACTCCCCAAGAGGGAATCACAGAATCACAAAATGGTTTGAGTTGGAAGGAGCCTTAAAGATCACCTAGTTCCAACCCCCTGCCATGGGCAGGGACACCTCCCACTAGCCCAGGTTGCTCAAAGCCCCGTCCAACCTGGCCTTGAACACTGCCAGGGAGGGGGCAGCCACAGCTCTGGGCAGCCTGTTCCAGTGTCTCAACACCCTCACAGTGAAGAATTACGTCCTTACATCTAATCTGTATCTGCCCTCTTTCAGTTTAAAGCCATTACCCCATGTTCTATCACTACATGCCCTTGTAAAAAGTCCTCTTTTCACAGAAAAATGTATTAATATTAATTTATTTATGTTGTTTTTCTTTTAGAAAAACTATATATATTTCATGTGTCTTGGATTATTTAGTGGAAATGCTGTTTCATGCAATGTAAATAATCTGTAACTAATCTCTCAGTGACTTCTGGTAAACCACAATGTTTATTCATTTCTTTTTAGATCACATTGACAACCATTGGGTACGGAGACAAAACTCCTCTTACTTGGCTTGGAAGGTTGCTTTCTGCAGGATTTGCTCTACTTGGAATTTCTTTCTTTGCACTACCTGCTGTGAGTATGGCTATAAAATTTGTAAAAAGGTAATAGAAACTTCTGTAGCTCCTAATGCTGTTAAATACAAAAAGTTGAAGGAAGATCTCTACATAAAGAACAACTGTTTAAGACTTTTTGGTCTGTGATAACACTAGCGAACTGCTATCCAAAATCCAGACAAAAGGTTTGATGTCACTGCTTGAATTTTGGGGAGTTTCTTTGGCATGGACAAAACTGGGAAGTAATCCTAAATTAGGTAGCATACTATTGTGTATGGTGAAAATTCCTTTCTTTTGTTACAAATTGTGGCTTATCTATTACTGCTTTTCTTTCAGATTTTTGAAAAAATAACGTTTTTATGAATTAGATTCTATTGGGGGAAAAAAATTAGATATTTCTAATAGGTTGTGCTGTATGACCATGTTCAGGCTACCAACAGAGAGTAGTAGAAGGCATTAAATCAACCAAAAGTTAATGGTGTTGAATGTAAAAATGCAACTATCATTTTCTGTGAGTGATTGTAAACAAACATGACAGTTTATTTGTTTATATATATGTTGCTTTTATCAATGTTCAAGAGACTTTAATGGAAATGGGAATCATCTAATGACTAAAATATAGTGTAGCTTCAAAAATAACTTTTAATTTTTGTAAGTAAATTGCCTTTATTTTTTAAATTAGTATTGAATAAGCTTGAAAACAGAAGTTGCATTTGTATTTTGTTGTATTGCATCCAGGGTAACATATACAGAAAACCCGTATATTAATACTCAGATTCATTGTCTATAGATCACTATAAAACATGTATATTATAATAATACAGGGTTTTTTCGACCATATAAAGAAACCTAGATTAGAAGTCAGCATTTGCCAATAGCATTGAATCATCTAGTGTACTGCATTTACTTATTATTCTAAGTACAGAGAGTATTTCAGTATCTCTGACATATTACCTGTTTGTGAATATTTGACATTTAGTGGCAGCTACTGTAATTATTTCCCTTTGTCACCTAGTCACCACTAACAAGAAATTTAGTCTTAGCAGGTTTATAATGAACATTTAAAAGATGAATAACCTTACATATTAGAGATGCCAGAACTTTTGTTCCTTGTGTGGTATCTATGTACAGATACTCATTTTCCTCATAAACACTTTTGTGTTGAATCTGTCTGTAAAACAAGATATGTGTGAATGTTGTGCATTTCTAATAGTATTTTATCCTAACTAAGAATCATGTGGAAATATTCTTCCTTATAATGCAGACATGTTCAGCAAAAATACTACACTCCTTGCAAGCCAATGAGAGAAACTTTCTCACTTTTTGGCTCTGTTCACCTGGAGTCAAATTTATCTTACTTCATTCAAAAGTAAAAGGAGAGGTTTGATCATCAGCTTTTTTCATAGCCTATAGAATGAACAACAGGGATTATTTAGATGGGAAGGAGTAAGAAGAAATAGTCTTAATCTGTTAAGCAAGGCATTTTCTAATTTTTCTAAAATCAAAAGTTATTATAAGCACTGCAGATATGGACTTTGAGGTCCGTATATATCTGGCAGCTGGTCATTTCATCATTCCTGGCTTAAGTTCCTCTGAATGTTCCTGCTTGATTTTATATCTATATATATCTCCATGCCCTTTAAAGTTGGAGGAACGTAGTGTAGCACAAACCCAAGTAATGGTTAGAATGAGTGGTCACTAGTAGCACCACAGATGTTCTCTCTTAAATAAGGAGTCTCCTGCTTCACCACGAAAGGGGCACTGTTGTTAAACCTTATACTGTCATGTACTGTCATACATGTGTTATCTCAAGCAATCATATATCATAACATCTTCACGAAATCTTTGTAGTTGATTACGCACATTGTTGAAAAAAACTACCTGCATGATAATAAATGGCATATTGTATTGCAGGGCATCCTTGGCTCAGGATTTGCATTAAAAGTACAGGAACAGCATCGTCAGAAACACTTTGAGAAAAGAAGGAATCCAGCTGCCAGTCTAATTCAGGTAAATATGGAATCAGTGAAAAGATAATAGTAGGTGGTTTAAAGTACATATTGGAGCAAGTTTTATTATTTGAATTTGGAAAGCTTTGTGGAAATAATGTTTAACAGATTGGTTAGTTTCATGAAATAAGTTTGTTCAGTGATTGCCATTTATTGCCATAATTGTATATATTGCATTTCTATGCGTAATTTTTGAGTTCTTCTATCCATACTGAATAAACCAAGTCAATGATGTCTGTTGCATTCCTGCAGTTAGGCAATTACTTGGAAAAATAGAACTGATCGCTATAGACACAGCACTCTTGCCTATATTAAGCTGCTTTTCATCTACTACAGGGTTTGGAGTGTTCCAATGAGTGATATATTTAGTAAAAATGAAAAGTCCCCTGCCCAGGAGAATTGCTTCACTATTAGTCAATTCAAAAGCTGGAAATGTAGGTGCTAGCAATTCCAAAATGTCTGAAATTGTCTGAAGTGGTTTCAGCTCCAGTATTGACATGATGGTGTGTATTAACAACCGAGAAAGATTTTTTAAAGCAAAATTGGCATATTTGTTAAACAGCTGTTTTGCGTGTTTTTTTCTTTAACTTACAGTCCTAGTTAAAAATGAGAAAATCCTCTAAAGAATGATTTTGCACCAAGCTTTACTCTGCTTGATGCACTGAAGAAAAAAAGGAGGGAAATAATCTTCTAGTGTCCTAGTTTATTTTCTTGAGATCCTAAGTGGTTTATGTGTACCATTTATGCTGATTTTTTAAATTCTGAAATCATGAATCCAAATAAAGAAGGTGAGCATGAATATACTAGAGTTCCATTATAAGTTCAGGATAGATGCCAGGCTGTCTTTGAAGCATTCTTAAAATTAATACATGTTTTCCATTATTACTGCTAAATTATTATTAAATATTAAATATTTGAGATTTAATGTTTATTAGAATAATTAATAAATATAAATCCACTCCTTTTGTATCTGTCTGCTGTCTGGGATATTTTCTAATATATATATATATTCTAATCTACTTCTTCCAAGTTTGGTTGCCAGAAGAAACACACAATAGATTTAGGTTTTGGATGTAGCTCTACTTATTACTGTATGACAGTTCAACCAAAATATTAGTAAGACATCATGCTAATAAGAGTAGTTGGCTGACTGATTTCCCAACGTGACTCTCAGTGGCCAAAATCATTGTGAAAGGAAGACATTTGTGGTGGGATCCCATGATGAAGGCTTTTCAGCATTTACGTGTTCATTTTCATGTTCAGCATTTTAGTGATCTGGAAATTAATATAAAATTGCTGATGGAGCACAAGACCAGCAGAATAGGAAAGATGAGGACGGGCAAACAGGAATGAACCCAAGGATGATCTGTGGACTTTACAGAGTGGAATGGTTCCTAACAAATGTCTTAATACACCAAATACAAAACTTGATCTAGAAACAATTAATTCAGACTATTACAAGAAGACTCTATCCCAGTGTTAGTGACTCTGGAAAGGATTTGACAAAGGATGAGAAACACAGAGAAAGAGTGGGAAAGAAGGGTCAAGACCTTCATACAAGTTCCCAGTATGTTACTCCAGCTGGTTTGTTACAGTCCTTAAATACAGAGCCAGTATCTAAGTAACAACTAGGAGGAGGCTGGTATTACCACTGTGTATAGTGATGCTAACATTCTACATATCAACTCAGCATCTACAGTTTGTAAATAAGACTAGAAAATAGGAGAAAACAAAGAAAACATTGGGAAAAAATGAGTCCAGGACTGGAGAAAATTTCATGTTCATAAATGCAGAATGTGTCTGAACTACATATCATTGACTACTGTAACAGTGCCCAGGCTTTTTAAAATTGTCTGTTGTGGCTATTGATAATGAGCTACCATGGAAATCACTGTGCTCTAGTTCATCAGGATAATGTCTATTTTCTAAACAGTTACTCTGTAGAATTAGTCTGTGCTAACTCCTCTGTTGCCATAGATACGCTGTCTGCTAGAACCTTTACCTGACTGATCTCTATAGGAGACTGAGATGTTTCATGTGGACATACTGTTCTCAATTTCTTTAGCTTATAAGAAATACTCAGTGTGAGTATTATTTGAACATAAAAGTCCAGAGAGGAAGTACTGGAATCTACAGGACTATTTAATGTAGCAGACAGAAACACAACCAATATGTTTGGCTATAAGCCAAACAACAAGCATTTCAAATTAAAACAATGCAGAGATTTTTGACAATGAGAATGATCAACCAGTGGAACGGTTTACAAAGTGACAGGTTCTCCATCTGCAGATGAAGACTAGTTGTATTTCTGGGAGATATGCAGTAGGAAAACACAGGGTATTAGACTCTGTACAAGAATACCTGGATGACATTTAATGATTGACAATATATAGGAAGCACAGATACTAAGATAGTACAAATTAATATAGTATGCTGACATCAGGGAAGCTGCTGCAGTTTGTAGAACCGAGGATCTGTCTTACTATCTACGTGCAGTTATAAAACCCAATAGTGGATACTCACCTTTGAAATTATTTATTTTTTGTTTTTAAACATTTGTTTCAAACCACAGAGAATACTTCTGTTTTCTTCTAAATATTTTTTGTCTGGTTTTCATTATCGTTTACAAAAAGTATTATGACCCTTTCTTTACCTCAGACTGCAAGTTTGTGTGGGTGTCCCCTATGGATTTGTCACAAATAAATCACTGTGATGCTTTTTTGAGCACCTTTATGTGATGAATATCTTCTGGTGCTTCCACAAAGCTGGTAATTCTTACTTTACTGTGTAAAGTGTACTGTGATTCACAAAAGTTTTGGTAGGTTGTTACTGGTATTTCCTTAATCAACCCATTAGAGCACATCCCAATCTGAGCAAAATCCCCTCTCTCCGTAATCAGTGCGGTGGCATTGTCACTTCATGTTCTTGGTTCCTTTGTGCTTTTCTATTGTTTCCCCATACCAGGCTTCTTGGCGGTTTTATTCTACTGACACCAGCCGAACAAACCTGACAGCCACCTGGCGATATTATGAAAGTATTCTTCCTCCCCTCAGGCATGTATCAGTGCTATGAATGATAAAAGAAAGCCATGACTTGTATTGGTTACTAATCTGCTTTTCAATTTTTTGTTTCATCCCCTGCTCCCTCTTGCCTTGTTTTTTTTCTTTTTTACCATATATCCTGCACGTAGTGTGTATGGCGTAGTTATGCGGCTGATGAGAAATCGGTTTCCATTGCTACCTGGAAGCCTCATTTGAAGGCCTTGCATACCTGCAGCCCTACAAAGTAGGTACAAATATGGCAGCTGGTGATGTTCTCAATGTCTGTTCAAGCTTATAGAGAATTACTATTATTTGTCTCTTCTGTCTTGTTTTGTCTTCTTAAGTCCTCTCATTAAAAATTTCAACTAACAAATCAGATCAATATTATCTAGGAGCCTAGGACAGTGGGACAAATACAAATCATTGGCCTTTTTCTAAGAAAGATCACTGAGCACAGGCATTAGAAACATTTTCCCCAAAACCCACTGATATATCAAGGTTAATGTTACACCCAGTTCCAAATTATCTCTAAGGAGGAAAATGTTAATTTTAATGCAGAGCTTGTTCCTTGATTTAATTCCATTTTTATGCCTGTGGCTCTGTATAAGGCTACAGCTACAGATGTACCTTTCCGAGGGAAGAGAGCCTTGTGGTATTCTGGGGGTGAATGCACTGTGGAATTTGGCCCTTTTCGTCATAACTTCTGATATGTTCAGTATTTCCTTAGGACAAAATATATCCTCAGTTATACACACAGTCAGGAAGATAAGTAAAAAGACCTGATGTCACAGTTCGGCAGACAGGAAATATTTGATGTCCTAGTTTGGGTGAGAATTCACAGAGCACTGGCAGCCCAGGACTCTTCAATAATTTAGTACAAAATTTACCAGAAGGTAGTAAATTGATGGGGCAGAAGTCAGGAAGTAAAAGATACTTGATAAAGATCAAAAAGGAGAGCGCTAAGAACCTTATGAGAAAGCTCTGATAAGCATCCTAACTGTTGTTATTGCAGACAGAGCAAGAGAATTAGTGGTTTCTCTCAAAGCTGGGTGATGAACATCCACATGACAGTAAAAAGGTAATCGTGTGCCAAAAAGCTCAGCCAAAAAGAGGTTTGGCTGGGTACCCAAAACTGATCTTTGAATTTCAAAGAGTTGACAAGAACAGAGCCATAAGCAATCCATTACCATAACTGTAAATTCAAAAAGTTCCAAACTAAATGGAGCTTTTAGATTAAAAGTTACATGGGATATTGATTTTTGACATATACAAACAGGTTGAAGGCAACATCAGTATAAACAGATGGATATAAAATTACACAAATAATGAAGCTGTATCCCACCTAAAATATTCTAAAATATGACTGACCCTCAAAAGTGCATCTATTTGTTATTTCAAATGTGTGTTACTGTGCTATCCTAAAATTAAACCTTTTTATTTACCAGAGATAACTTTATCTAATAAGAGCCTACAGCTTTCTGTTATATATGTGTCAGCAATGCATTTTGCCTAAGTGCTTTGCCAACTCAGTCTGCAGTGGTATGTACTAAGCATGTTGTGCATGTGTTAAAACAACTGAAAAGTTTCTTTTTCAGAAGCATTGTAGTTACGAGTCTTGCTTGAATGTTTTTGTGGTTGCAATGTAACGTGTGTGTTGTACACTAATTATCATATCCATTTACGTTTATCATATATCTAACATCATCTGTAACTAAGTAATGTGATTACTATCTGCATAACAAGTATATTTTTCCCTCCCACTCCCTGACCTGAAGAAAAGAACAAGGAGAAACTTCTAGCAGGTTTGTAGTTCCTTTTATTTCTTTTGTCTGTGAAATCACTGCTTCTTAATGGCGTTTAGATGTCTCAGGTTCTGTACAGTAGATTCAGTGAACTGAAACTGTTAACTGATAATAATCACAAATTTCATTTTTTTAAACTCATGTCAATAGACTAATGCTGCTGAAATTTGCTTCTTTGTTTCAGTTTTTGTACTGAAAAATTAGGTAATTTTTTACTTTTCTAGCCACGTGTTTTAACTTTGAGGGGGAGCTCAGTTCAAACAGTGCCAGAGTAGAGAGTGAAGCCGCCTCCCCAGATGCAGCTCCCAGGCAAGGATGCAGCCCCCAGCTTCTGCCATAAAATTGATGCTTGCAGTCTCCAGGATTCTCAGTGCAAGTTATAGGCAAATGGTTGAATCTGGCTTTGTGAACAAGCCCACCAGCCTTCTGTTTCAGGGGGAGGAACCCCCGATGGAGCTGGTTCTGGTTGGAAGTCAGCTCGGCAAGGGTCTGTGCTGCCCTGCGGGAGTATCCTCAAGGCTTCCCCAGTGCCATGTCTCCATGTTTCCTAACCTTTTCCTGGCGTCCCCTCCTAAGAGGCATTTTGAGGACACAGCAGGTGGGGGGAAAGCACCGCTGCAGTGGCTGACCTCCTCCTGGCTGCTCGGTTTGCACTTTCACACAGCCCTGTTCAGACAGAGGACGCTGCCTGGCCTCTCTCCTTAAGTAAGCCCTGATGCTGCTGGCCGGGAGGGCAGGTGGGGTTTCCTCCCAGCCTGGATGCCGGCTGAGGACCAGCTGCCTACAGCACACAGAGGCAGGCCTCGGCAGGGCTCTCCTCACTGGTAAATAAAGTCCTAAGGCAGTAAGAGGAAACGCTGCTCTTTGCCATCCTTATAGCTCAAACCCTTAGGGACAGGAAAGAACTCAGTAGCTACAAGAGAAATTGCACTACCTCCAAAACTCATTAGGGATGGAGTCAGCAGGTGTTCGGCAGCTGGCACTGCGGTATCAGCATGATCAGAGAATAGTGGAGTTTAACTCTGAGCAGAAAACAATGGAAAGCCAAGAAGAAATGCACTGATGACACATCAACCCCTGAAACACACCCACCCTCGAGTTGTACTGTGGTTCACAAACTCTTAACGGATTATTCCATCGCCTGTGAGGAGTCTGAGCACTGCAGCACCTCACACACAGGCAGGAGTGTAATATCTTCACATCAATTACCCATGTCCCATTCCACTTTCCAGATTGCTCCTCCGGCGCCTGTCTCCATCCTTTTCCCCAATGTGCATGTAACTGCTGTTAGTGTCACAGTAACTCGAGGGGGCTGGATTTGATCTGAGATGTTCCTCAAGAGCACTTTACTTGCTCTGTCAGTTCTGTGACTTTTCATATAGACTTGCTCACAACATATTGATCTCATTAAATTATTACAGCCTGATCAGAACTTTTTTTGCACTTGACAGCCATATTTCCTACTCCTTCAACAGCAACATTTAAAAATGACTTAAGGTTTTCTAAAGGTGAGACTGAAGTAGGCAGTAAATGAGTACGTACCTCCAAAACAGTGATTTGTGCAGAGGGGAGAAGTTATTCCCAGTTGTACCTGCAAGAGACAAATTTACTTAAAATAAATAGAAGCTAGATGCAAGAAAAAAAACCCAGCTGTCAAAATTATATTGCATGCTCCACATTAGTGATAACCATTGTAGTTTTAAAAGTAGTCAATGATTTAGCCAGATTTTTTTCACTTTATTTTCACTGAATGGAAGATGTTTGTCCCTTCCAACTCTTAAGTGCACTGCTGCAAATTAGTGTAGGTATAGAAATGAACTAGTCAACTCCTGAGATCCTGGTTTACGGTAAAAATCCTATAGACCACTCATTGCCTTTTAAAAAAGGTGTGTTTTGTCTGAGGCTGTTATGCTGATATATTGCTGTATGTTTGTATCACTTAAAATACATGTGGTGTATGTGGTCTTTTGTGGCAAAAATGTAAATGCAAACTGCTGCAACATACTTCGAGATAACTGTCTTGACTATTTAACTTCTTTCTTCCTGCAATGCTGAGTGACTTGCATGGGATGCTATGTGACAAGTAAACTTTCTTGTTTCACTGTTTAAATGAAGATGTCTTTGCACAAGTAGTGCATTGGGTTGCTTTCTGAATATGCTCTTTGCTATGTACTCCATTCTAATACCAGTGGAAAAAAACTTCTATTACTTTAGGTAAAAGTTAATTATTTTCTTTCTTACCAAAATTAATTTTATATTTAGAGAAATTAATTCTTGCATTTTGTCATGTATAGACCTACAGTCTTTCATTAGGTAACTAAATGTTGCTGTGCATTTGAGTTGAAAGAGTTGTACTTATGAGGCTGTAGCTTCATACTGATTTTAAGAAAAACATGTCTGTTGTATTTCTCCAAATATTATATACAACTATTCTAATTAATCATTTATCAAAAGTAATGGTAGGTGACCTCTCTGGTGTATCCACACTGTAAATGAGATATTTCTGTAAATCAGTTCTAGAGTTCTGTAAGTCATTTAAAATGCCAATATATTAAGTTCTCCATATCTACAAATGCACATGCTGAATGCAAATAATATTAATTTCTGTTAAATTATACAACATGGCTGAAATTCTTCCTGTGCAGGAAACTAGATCAAGACTGATGAATCTTAGAACATCCTGAGAGCATAAGCAGTCTTAAGCTGTGTGGAGGACATGCACTGGGTGTCTGCAAAGGGTGAACATCACCCATCTAGTGTTGCAACTAGTTAGCCTGAATACAAATTCCCTATTCATAGAACTCTCTCTGGTGCAATAAGGAGGAGTTTTGCCAATATAGCAGCATGGGGGAAAACTCATCCCTGCTCTGAGGGAAACAAGTAAATTATACTCTGGAATTCTCTCCACCTCCTATACCAGATCTGTTTCTAAAAGTAGATTTCATGTAAACTCTCTGCATGCACCATATGAAAAAAAATGCCAATGATGCAGAATCTAACTTGAGTGGAAAGCCTAACCCCTCACCTAGCAGTGGAATGCTTAGTAACATGGTCCTCTATCTCCCCTCACTCCTAGTAAGCTTTGTAGTAATAAACAGAAGCTCTTCAGGATGTACACCCCCCGGAAACATAGGTATTCATCATCCTGCCTATTCACATGGTGTTTGAGAATGCCCACTAACATCAGGTGCATGATTCATTTACTTCTCCTCTGTAGTGCTTTAAAGTTCCTGACTTCTCCAAAGAAGGTTTCTTAATTTATTTATTTTTAAGTGCTTGTAATTCCCTTGTTGCTTGTTGCCTGCAATGACATTAATACAATGGCAATAATACCAGGTCTTTGAAGCTCACACGGTCGGACAATTTGCAGTGTGCAGCACGCCGCAGTTTGCCACAGCCCAGTTCACCCCTTCTCTGCCTGAGACTTGAACTTTTGGAATGCATTAACCTGCGAAGATTTAAAACTGGGGTTGAATATTTGGGTAAAGACATTTCCCCAAGTCCAAGAGGATTTTTATAACCATGACAGTTGAGTGATTAGTGGGGAATATTAAGCTATAACACACTAGGCAATACCAACAGTCGAAATGTGCAATTGTTGAGAAGAATCCCCTTGGACACAGCCTGTGGAAGCTGTGCCTGCATCCTATACTGGAAGGTAGAGGAATGCATGTGAAATCAACCATCTGCTTCAGCTGAATTCTGTGGAAAGTGTGTCTCTTACCAAAAATGGTAATTCCTAGATGGATGGATCTTATGGGAAGAAACCCTTGATTTATAACTCAAGCTTATTACAATTTTTTTCTTACTTTTTAAAAATAATTTAAAAGACAATAGAAGTACAAACCAGTGATAGAAAACGGAGATAAAAATCAGTTTCTCTTCATCTGGAAACTGTTTTGAAAAAGGAAAAAATACACAAAACCCCTGAACAACATGTATTTTTTTCTGTTTGACAATTGAACTTTAAGATATTATGTCTCTGAAATTCTTGTTATTACACATTGAAGGTATGAGATATAACACTACATTTCTTGGGTTCATGGTCCTAGCATGAGACTGGTGGAGAAGTCTTGAATATTTGAACCTCAGTCTTCACTGTACTATCCATTGCATTTGCATTTGTTCAACTTAGCTTAATTTCAGTAAAGTCATCTGTAGGCTTGGTAAGAATCAACATCTGTATTTATCGGAAATTAACCAATGAAAATTGGCACATATGTTTGCTTGCTGTTGTTTGCCATGGGTGATAAGTTTTTGGCAATTTTAGCTTCTGTCTCCGACTTGAGATCCAAAGCATTTTCCCTCAGCTTCAGAGCCTTCAGTTACTTCTGATTCATTTCAATTTCTTCCTATTCCTGCTTCCACCAGCCAGCTCAGTATGAAAAACTGGCAAACAAATCATAAACTATGATTAGTATCAAGCAGTAGTGCTGCAGGTCTGAGACTGTAGCAGGGAAGAAGATAAACTTGACCAGAAATGCAGGATGTAAGGGAGTGGAACTGGGAAGCAAAGAGATGCTCAGTTAACCAAAAAGTATAGTAAGATGGTCCATGGAAGACAGACAGAGCTGTGAGTACGAGAGAGAAAAGCAAAGGTTTGTAGGCATTTATCAATTAAAGCCAAATCTTTTCAAGTCTAGTCATTTGGTCCAGCAGAGAAGTGTTTGTTCCCCTTGCAGTGAAGCCACAGTGACCTCTAGTGTCCCTAAACACTTACTTCTTTTTGAATCAAAGGTGGAAAAGAGAATTTTTAAAAGAATCAAAAAATACAGAAGTCCTTTGCTATCCCAGGGAAGTGAGCAGCTCATGCATGTACTGATGGGAAGAATAAGCAGTAAGATCCTGCAACAGACCTTCCAGAAGGCAAACGCATAGGGAAAAGTCACGTGCTTTTTTCCCACAAGTGGCAGTTGTAATTGACCTCCCTTAAAAGATCTTTCAAAGCTCCAGTGTTATTGACGTGAATATATTCCACAGCTTGCAACCTGCAAGAGTAGAGGAGCAATAGGTCACAAGAGATTACCATTGGCAAGGAAGACTGTAGTAGAAAGAAAATGCATATATACCAAACTGGGATAAATCATGTCAGGTGCAAGAAATGATGGACAGACAAATATCTAAAAGAATGCAGAGATTACTTATTGACAGATGTGGTTCTCTCAGATCCTTGTCATTTAGGTCTGATTAGGGATCTTGTGTAATTTCAGACAGCATTTAGTCACCCATTTTCCTGATTCATGGGTTTTGCCTTTTTGACCAACATTCAACTTAAAGTTTGGGAGTACTTGGAGGGATATGTGAGCTTCCAATGGCTATTAACAGGATTATGTTAATTCAAGGGATTTCCTTTGGACATTATGTAAAAAGAGGGGAGAGAGAAAAATATAGTAGGCTAGGTCCTGCAAGAGGTACTGAACAGTGCTAATTCAACAACCATTAAATCAGAGTAAAGGGCCCTAAAGGCTTCAGTGGCTACTGATTCAAGTGCAGAATGCCCAGAGATACTTGAAAGGACATAAGATTATCTCCACTCTGTATCTCTAACAACATCTCTACCAGTGTTGCAACAGAGAGTCTAAAGCCAGGAACTGTATTGTCTATAAGGAAAGGGACTTTCATTGTGGGAAAAAGCCACAGTCAGGATGCTCCAAAAATGCTCTGATTCATTTATTTCTTCATGATGTGTTATTTACCATACACAGAAGAGCCCCATGGCAGCATGCTCCCAAGGACAGCAGCTTTCTTCTCCCAAGCATGAATTGTCCACTGCACCAAGTCATAGAATTTATGCCTGCGCTGAGTAGGACCCAGTGACTTCAGGAACATTTCCCACCAGTCTCAAAACATGAACAGGGATCCAAGAAGTGAAGAACTGCTGTAACAAGTGTATTTGGAGAAACTCTCAAGATGCAAAACAGAATTTCCAAACCATGCTTCCTTCAAGGGCTGCATTTCTCTTCATGATGCAGCATCCTCCGCATGGACCCTTAGCATGCCAATACATTTCCATTGCTACAAAGCAGATTTTTTTTTTTTTAAGTATGAAGTCTGCATTTTAAATTCATATTTTCATTCTCAGTGTTGCACTTTTGAAAAATGTCTCTAGTACAGATGAAGTGTCTACTGTTCCTTTCACCATTGCCTCATTGCTTTGATTTGAAGAACTAAAGATATTCAGGTTAAGTAGCCATTGTGTACCATTCAGATTTTATAAATGAAATAACCATGTGTAAAAATTATTTCAAGGCAGCCATTGCTTTCATTACTACAAATTAATTGACAGAACAACACATATACTTTTTTCATTTTTTTAATTTAAATTTTTATTTTGGAATTAATGGGATTATAAAAATATGGTCCACACTGATCATTTTTATGGCTATTTTATCAATTTTCCTTTCATTTTAATTAGTGCAACAAGAAGAGAGCTGTCCAGAAACTTTTTTACTCTAAAATTTGTCAAAAAAAGTATAATTTGATTTCATACTTCAATAGCAAATGCGATTTGAGCCATAAGAGGAGTTCAGAAAAGCACAGGGGACACATGCCTAGGAATAATATCTATAATAAGAAGTCCATTTTGATTCTGTTTCTCATGCTGTATAGTATGACAATGCAATAATGCAGGTAATAAATATTTTACAGCTTGTATTTTCATTAAAATGTACAATGCAAAAGATTCCTGAGCTGAAACATAATTCAGTCTTGAATTGTAATTTATATTGAAAATTAAATTTTAGAACTTACTTTTCTTTCAAATAGTAGGTTCTGTGGGTCTTTTGTATTGCATATACAACAGCACACAGTACTGCAGGTCTGGGTAACAATTTGCAATGGAAATAGATAACATTTCCAGCACCATGATGTGTTTATTTCAACAATCACTTACTTTGGGCAAGGGAAGAAGGGGGATTACATTTAGAAATTACAGAAAAGGTATTCTTTCAAGTGATTCAACATGCCATATAGAAATACATTTATCTAATAATCTTTCAACTGATGTGCTCATTTTTCAGCATTCTTGAAAATTATCTCATTATAAGCTTCCCAGCATGTGCTTTGCCTGCTACAGACTGCATCCTTTCTGCTCTCGGTGATGTTTGTATTCAGAATGAAATGCTATGCTATGCTATGCTGTGCATGGACAAAGATATCTGATTATCTCAACATTTCACAGCCAGAGAAGTATATTACTACCTTCCATTTCATATAATTACATATTAACACTGTATTTTCAGAGTGCGGTAGATTAAACATCTAAGAACCACATAGTCCATGTTCACATTAGTTAATAGTCAGTGTTAGCATTAATTAAATGCCTGCAGAATTCATTTCTGTTTAAAACATCTTATGGGCATGCCGAAGTTAAATGAAAGCCTTTGAAATTACTAGAAAGTGTCTTCACTTCAAGTACGATTATAATTTGCAGGTAGACAGGCTTTGCTATAGGTGTTATAAAAGGACCCCCAAAGCCTATGCCAGGGTAGTAGGACTGCAGAAGCCAGTAACATCACACCATGAGCAACTACTGCATTGCTCCCATCATTTTTCCCCTTGCAAGAACAGGGCCAGTGATCAAGATGACTGTTCCCTTGTACAGGCAATCAAACTTAACCTTGTAGATAAAACAATGTTTCCAAACCTTGGTATCAGACTTCCCTTCTGTTTGCCCTTTGTGCCTTTTGCTAAAGGAAGAGACAAACAAAGTCAAAAATGTTAAATAATGAAAAAGCACAGGCAGATGGTGACCACAGGATGTTCATCAGGTATGTTTGAACATGAACAAAGGTAATTTAAGCACCGGGAAGCAGAAAATCTATATATCGCACATTTAGCTGACTGGAGGGGAGAGTTATAAGCACAGGAGGAAAAAAATTCAGCTTACACTTGGCCAACTATAAGACCACAGGACCACTGTTGATCCAGCAGTTACAGTCATGAGCTTGGCTGGGCTTTTGTACCAGCCCTAAAGCACCTGTCTGGTATCACCTGCAGGTAGTCAGCTCCCAGCTTAATCTCCAGCAATTACTTTAGTGAGCACACAGTGTATCATTACATTTCCATTAATTGGTCATCATGCTGTTTCTTTGATGTTTTGTTAATTTTGGTTTCATCTTGTCCAAGTAAGTGCTGTAACAAGGAATTCTGGATATGAGTGATCACTAACAATGCATATGAAATGTTGGAAGTGCCACATCTTGAAAAAGCATGAATATACTAACAGTATTTTTGCCTGCTTAAAAAAAACCCAAACAATACTACATGGCATGCAGTAATAATAGAATACATTTTGTTCTTGTTTATCTGAAGACATGACCAGAAATGCACTGAGCTGGGCTGACTAACATGGAAATAAACCTATTTAAACTACAAGGAATAGAAAAAAAAAATCTTAGAGATTAATCTATAATTGGGTGAAATTTGTTTCTATTTATTAATTTTAAATCTCCCTTACAAGGTTATTTGGTATTGTAAGACAGACTGCCATTGATAATGCCTTTATGAGAAACAGATTACATCAAATCAATTTCATTCCCAAATGAAATATATTCAATGAAAATAAAAGTGTGTAAGAAACAGATTCATACTATTGAGCATTTTTAGAAATTATTTTTGATTATCATATGATACAAAAAAGTAATGGAGTGAAGGAACTATGAAATAAAATATATTTCTCTTCTTCACAGTCAAAAGCTAAGTTTTAAGGAGAGGGTCCGGATGGCCAGCCCACGAGGTCAAAGTATAAAGAACAGACAGTCTTCAGTTGGAGATCGCCGGTCACCAAGTGCCGACATCGCTGAGGGCAGCCCAACCAAAGTCCAGAAGAGCTGGAGCTTCAATGACCGAACCCGCTTCAGGCCCTCACTGCGGCTGAAGAGCTCGCAGCCCAAACCCATGGTTGACGGTAGGAGTTTCTCGTGCCTCATTTGCCATTGCACGCTGCTCCCAGCCAGCTCATGCTCTTGCACACCTACACTGTGAATGCAACCTGGGTTTGGAAAGCAGAAAGATTTGTTACTTGGGGGCAGACACAAGAAAGCTATAGCCTCCTTCAAAGAGCATGCCAATGTGATTTTTTTTTTTTAGTAAGAAATCTTGTGTCAGTGGTACATAGAAAGCAACTGGTAGAAAAAGGGGTCATTACAGAAAATCACGGGTAGACTAAATGCATCTCCACAGGTTTGGCTGCAGCAGCTCTGCTGCCACAGCCCCCCTCTCCCAGCACTGGCTGTGGCTGCTGCCCAGACCTGCCGCCTCTCACTGGTGGGGCTCGCACCATGGCCACCACTGCTCCGGGGCCCTGGCCCCCTCAGGCGGAGGAGCTTGCTGAGGAGCTAGGAAATGCCCTCTTACCTCCACCGGGGATACAATCACCTGCCACCAAGACAAACTACTGGGTGCTTTAAGTTTTACAGGGTTGTATCCAGTTCTGTAAGGCAGGTGGCTTTAGCAAACAAAACCAGCGTTACTGGTTTTATGTATTGGTTTCTAAAGGGTGTTTGACATGTAGGAAGAACTTCTGACAAGTGAAGAAGTGCATCTTTGTCATAATGGCTCTCTGACCCCTCAGCAGGCAAGAACATAGCCTTTCCTGCACACTGCCTCCCATGCTGCCCCCCTCTGCTCTCCATTTGCTAGCTAAGGTCCTCTCTGGCATTAAACTAGCCAGTGTCCAGACAGAGATCTTCATCTGCAAGAGCTTGCCAAAACAGAGACAGTGACTCCCCTAACCAGGGACCACCCAAGTGGGTGAAAGCAGCGTTCCAACAGGCAGGAGCAAGAGCACCAGATGAGTCTGACCCCAGGGATGGGCCCTGCACTGAAAGGTGCACTCACACAGCTCTGGGGGTACTGCTGCGCCAGTGAATTTAGATTTGGGTTTCTCCATTCACATTTTTCCCAACTTACAAACGTTTTGTTCTTTCTTGTGGGATGCCCAGGTAGAAAATAAGAGAAAAAAACTGATTGGCTACAACAGGAGGCAGTGACTCTGACTGTATGGGAAAGGTACAATGTAAATAATTTGATCCAAGTAAAGAGACTTAATTTTAAACTCTTTCTACAATGGCAATCATGCATGTTACATCCAACAATTGTGGTAAAACTAATTAGACAGAAGTGCAATTTTGGTGTCTGCTTCCTTTTTAAGAGCACATGTTATCACAGACATGTAGGTTGCCAAATACCCATTGAACTGAAATGCCCCATCCCTCCACTGAGGATGTCCTACGCAACACATCTCTTCAGGAAAAGCCTGGGTAAATAAACATTTCCTGGAGAGCAAACAAGACAAACCAACAGTGTTTGCTAAGGTCATCATTCCAGGCTAGCCCTCCCCTGCAGAGACCTTTCAGATGCACAAATTCCAAATTTGGCTGCGGTACAGTGAGGGTGTACCAGCCACCAGGCTGCTATCCAGGTTGCTCACCACTTCTTGCTACATTCTGGGGCACAGGGCCTGGCTTGTGTCCCATGGCAGCTGCAGCACATGGGCCTGGGACTTATGCTGATGTGGAGCTGGGACAAGGCCACTTGCTCCACAATGGAAAGTGAGAAATGCTCTAGGTACCAGAGTGGGGTTGAAGTTACCCTGTCTAAATTTAGTCTTCCTACATAATCACTTACATAGCGTAAGTATCTCCCAAAAAACACACCAGAAGTGATTTCATAGGTTAAACACCCGTAACTTGCACTGTGCCTGGAAGTGACCTAAGAAGAGAGTAATTCGCTGAGTACAGTCCTGGAGTATCAGTGGCTCACTTCTGCTCTAGCTCTACAGCCTGTACCTCACTCAAGCATCCTTTTAGTTTTCCATCAACCCATTTGTCACAGAAACATTTCCTCATCGTGTCCTCTATTTTGTCCTGTATGTATTGTCATTAATAGCAATGATCTGCACAAGAAGATTGTGTTCCCTCCTATTGTCTCCCTTTCACGGAAAAGGTGGCATAAACGGTACCTTGGATATATCTGTACATAAAAGATAATAACAACAGAGCATTCATTGCTGTGCGTAAACCCTTAAAGATCCTCCCGCTCCTCAGGGCGAGTGCAGCCTGTTTCCTGGTCAGCGGTTTCCAGCTACTAGTCCACCCTTATGAACTGGGGCCAACAGATACAACCAATTTCTCATCTGTGGCAGAAGGAACAGCTTCCATTGTCTCCAGCTTTTAGGGAAATGCCAAGTTTCCACTCTGGGAACTCATCCAGCTACTTCTAGGACTAGTATCATCAGAGATGTCCAGTGTGATCACTGCTGAGAGGCAGCTCCCTGCTGCCTTACCCTTACATTGCAGGAAAAGTCAGGCACTACCAACTTTGATTTCTTTTTCTTCTTCTTTTGGTGTGTTACCAATTTCATAGTTTGATATGCTTTCTGCATTTGACAGCTCAATGAAAAGGATCTGGAGATGACTTATTTAGTTTCGAACATCTTGCATTTTTCACTGGGTGAAAATAAAGTATTTGCAGCATTTTATTAATATCTCTTGGTTGTCAGGTTCTCCAGTTTCCTCTTTGAAGTATTCTCCAGCAAAGAATTAATTATTTTGGTAGGTTGATATTCAAGCCAAACTAGAAGCCAGCCCTTTCTGGATGAGAGTCTGGACACAAAACAATACCTTTGAACAGCTGGTTCTTCTGGTGATTCTTACATCTCTGTAGCATGTTTGGGGGGAGAAGAAATGACACTTGCAATAGACCTTTTGGACAGTGACAACATAGTACTGGGTACCCATTCCAGTGTAAAAACTTTGTATTAGTGATGTAATGAAAAAATAATCACTAGGAACTTCCCCTTCCACAAGAGAAGACACTCAGATAGTTGCTTCATTTTTCTTTCATCATATGGGATATGGGATTGTAGATTATTTTCTCTTACCACAAGTAGAGGAGGAACTACCTCTCTATGATGGTGAGGTACGCTGAAGTCTGTGTAAAAGTAAAGCAGAGAAACAAATATGTATGTAGAGGGTTCTGAAAGGAAGATAAATTGTTAAGGTACGAGGATGATCCAAGACAGATAGTCAACAGAGTAACTTTCAAGGGCGGATGGAGTTCTGATAAAGGACATGGTGGGAATCTGGGCCAAAAACATCAGAAAGAGACTGCTGAAAAAAACTAAACATTAGCAATTAGAAACTGGCCTGTAAAGGGAGGTTTCTAATCCAGAGAGGCAGCTAAGAGACTGACATGACTGAAAATGTAGTAGCCTTCCTCTTAGGCTACTCAGTAACAAAAGCTTACTAACACTCCCCTGCTGCCTGTTAGAGAGCTTCTTGACAACAAGCAAAACACTTAAGCTGGGCACAGGTATCTCCCAAAAGGATTTTGTCATAGCAGCCTTAGAACAGTATGACCAAAACTGTTACATAAATGGCTTTATTTATGGATAGCAACAGTCCTCTGAAACTGCCTATAAACTATTTATTGCCATTGCCAAAGTGGCTTGGCAACAGCAGCAATTATTTCAGCTACATATGTGCATTTGCAAATGGAATCCAAACCTGAGAGAGCTTTGATGACTGGAGAGGTCTTTGGTGGTGTGGCTGCAAATGCTCTCTAGAGCATTTAACAACCATGCAGGGGAGTGAAATTGAAAACCAAGACTTATATAAACTGATTTTAAATACATGTCCAGCCTTTGATGATGTGTGTTCACAACTGCCAGAACTCCTGTTGAAGAGGAGACCCTGCACAAATAAACGAAGGTGACAGGATGCTGTATTTCTAATCCCTGTTATCAGTCTAAAAGGAAATCATCAGGATCAAGCAGATCAAAGGAAAATATTCACCAGTCAAGTATGGTAAACAGTGAAGCTTTACAAAGCGTACACTTAAAAGGATACAGGAATCGTATAAGGTCGTGCAAGACCCTCCCCTGAAGGGATGCCACATCACATGGGTGAAGGTGCTGCCTGACCTCAGAGCCACTGGCAGCCACCCCCATACCTGTACACTACGTGAGCCAGGAGCCACCTCTGGCCCCAGGGCCTTCTCATGCAGTGTTCCTGCACCAAAACCAGGGAAACCACAGCCAAACCACTCATGAGGAATAGCCCCCAGCACATGAGAATACCCACTGGCAGAGTGGGTATTCTCATGCCAGAGTCTGCACAAGCGATTAAATAGATAAGCGATTAAATAGTACAGGTGGTCTCGTGCCATTGCTTAAGGCACTGTTCCCATTCCCCCTTTGTATGTAGCGTAGATCCAGCCACAGAGACTCACTTGACAAATTCTTGCCTTTGCAGACACTGGTGTTCCTGCTGTAATTGTGGTTTTGTTTTTTTTTCTGCTTGCCTCATATTCTAAGGAACAGAATCTTTTCTGCTTAAATCATTCTCCAGTCTTGCACCACCACAGATGAAGTAATGAACTGGTATTACATTGTGGATGCAGTTATCAATGAGGGACAAAAATGCCCTATTATACTTGTTTTCTACCATCCTATGCTCCTAAGCCTCTGCATGAGTTATTGTGCCTTTACTGTAACCTAGAGACATTGTGTGGCTTTTTGAATAAAACATCAAAAGCATTCAGCACTGGAGATATTACAAACATATTTCATTTGATTAATTAAAAAGAAGTCTCTAAGGAAATATTTGATTTCTTTCACCATCCTTGCTTACACAACCTCTAGCCTTTCATTCCCTACTTGCACAAAATCCTCAGGGTAGAGTATATTATAAGAGCCATCGAAAGAATGCAGTTGTGCATTTCAGCCCCCATGTCTTCAATTACTACCATGTAATTTATGTATTGCAGAAATGACAGGTTTTCCTCTCAGTAGCACAAACATCTTGACCTTGTACAGGGTTCACTTGATGGGGCAAAGGTCCTTAGTTTGGTTGCTTTTACATCTCGGCTTAAATTTGCTGATTCAAAATGAAGCTGCATGATGTCAAAACAAAGCTGCTCAATTTGTATAAACCCCATATGATGGGACTAAATGACATTTTATTAGCAATGTATCAATTTGTGCTAGACAGGAGATTTATTTTCTTGTGATTGTTTAACTTAATGATAGATCTCTTGTTTATTACCATTGTCACTGTAACTAATTAGGAAGACCTGGCATTCTGATCTGAGCTCTGAGCCATTTTTTCATTTTGTGTAAATAAGTGCAGGCCATTGGTTTTGAGGCATTATTTTAATTTATTCCAACCAAGGTCCTGGCCATATGAGTCCATAATTTAGTCTCTCTTTTTATGATACATCTTGAGGAACTTGCTGTGCACCGTTGCTCACTGGACTGAGTGCTTACTCACTGGTCACAGGTGAATGATTAGCAAGCTCAGCTCCATGAAGGACAGCATCAGACCACCACACAGAAGTATGATTTGCCTGGATTTTGGATAACTTCATCTGCAGTGAAGAGTAAACACATGAGTTAAGAAGTCATTTTGTGAGGATGATCATAAAACTTCCAAACCACCATATACGAATAGAGTCAACACCCTGCTGAGGGATGTGGTGTAGTTGGGAACTGTCAGTGTTAGGTTAATGGTTGGACTGGATGATCTTCAAGGTCTTTTCCAATCGAGACAATTCTGTGATTCTGTAACCCACCTGCACCAAATCTGAAACATTTGAGGAATGTCTTCATTTTTAGAAAATGTTTAGAAATCTCTCATAGCTTTTTAAAATACAGGACTCTGCTGTGGCTACCTGAATCTAAAGCTGCCATCCTCCTCTCTCCCTTTGCCCACAGCTACCACCTTCTTCAAACAACAGGACATGGAAATCTCTGTAGACCTTATGGAATATCAGACATCACATCAACTGATGTGTTCTACAGGGTCTTGAAGGGAGATGGTCAATTAGGTGTGACATTTAGCTCATTAGTCCACAGTTCTAGATCTTATCATATATATCTGCAACTTCTTTTCAGTTTTAACTTATTGTTTGCAGTATATATAAAATAACAGAGATATGTATCTAAAAATACACTGGAATCATACCTTTAGAGTCACCTAGCATTTTTCTTTCATACTATCTCACATGGCCAACTAAACTTGATGGCTAATGTGCCACTATTTATAATAAGATCAGCCATTTTAACTGCACAATTAGTGTTCAGTTAATGAATTGTTTTTAGAAAGTCTCCTGGGTTTTCGTATCATCACTCAAAATGAAAAGGACTACTTTTTAATTAAGTATTGGGAGCTGTTCCATGAAATATTGCCAGTGCAGAAAATTTTTGATAATTTAAATAATAACTAAAGATAACTGAGAGTTGTTAGAAAGGAATGCTAGAATTTTAGATATTTAGAACTTGCCTACATTATATGATAACTGATATAAATTAGGTTTCTGACCTCAAAAAATTTCACTTACAAAGAAAGGAGACTAGATAATTACACCCAGAATACATAAAAAACTTTCCATTAATACTATCTTCCATTTTGGCCAAATCTGAGCATTTTTAGAAATGCTTTCACATATAAAATGTTGTTAGAGATATGATATTCTGCTCCGTACTGCAACTGCAGCTACCAAGTTCCAGTTCTGATGTCCTCTTCTCTTGCCCATCTGAGAAGCTTTGCCTTTTTCAGCAGAAAGGAACTGGCTATGCATACAGCACTACTGCACTCCTCATAGGTACTGCCTGCAGGGTAGAGGCTCAGGTCGAGCACAAGGGAAAGGGAGCTCCTACAAGCTCGTGCAGAAGTGCTCCTCCTTCCAGGAGGCACCAATTTCCTTCCTTTCCTGTGTGAAATTGCTTTCCAACATGGAAATGGCAACCATTTCACAAAAAGTCCTCGTAAACAATGTTTTCAATAATTTTTCATAATTTTGCCACTTGAGTACTGTTGTGTACTACCAGGAATTTTTGTGTCATTTTCTAGACAAATTTTAAGCATCTAACATGAAGAGCAAGTCACAGAAGTTTAATTATCCTTCCTCCTTTCTTCTTTCATGACTAGAAGAAAGTCTTAGCCTTTTTTTTTTTCAGGGATCAAGGAAATAAATACATGATTCACTTCCTTGGGCCTCCTTCTTCTGGCCTCTACTCTGGAAAGCATGTAAACATAGGCTGCTGCCTTTCCGTCTTTGGGGGAGTTTTAGGTGTTCTTATCATTAAGTATATGATTAAATTCCATCCCAACTAGTGTTGCTTTTTTTCAGTTGATTTTTCCTATGAAGCTTAGCAAGCAATCACAGTAAAATGGTTTATGTGAACTCATTACTGAAAAAGAGTCAGCTTGTTGATAGCAAAGGAAAACATGAAAGAAAATCACTTTTAGGGGCAGTGAAGAGAATTTATGTTCATGGTTGAACAAACAGGAAAATAATGGGAGCTTGTGAAGGGGTGAGAAGTTTCATGAAACAATTTAAACAAAGGCACTAGGCTGAGACACATTTAATTTTGATAAAGCAGAATGGCATGAATTGTATGAACATAAACCATAAAGATGCTTGTACTTAGAATAATTTTTGAGGGGAAAAAAGTAACCGAGATTTTGTGAAACATTCTGTGCGTTATGATATTTGTGGAAGTAATATAAAATACATACAGGATGTCTCCATTTCGTAGAGAATATAGGCTAAATCCCTAACTCCCCATAGCAAATGCTGAAGGTGAAGAAAGGTATTGCAAAAGCAGTGTAAAGTTGAGTGAAATGCACCTACCTTGTAGGCATGCTAGGCATTACCTAGAGCAGCATAACAGGGGTGCTACGTTCCTTGCAAAAGGAGCTGAAAGAACAGAATCATGAGAGATTAAGCTTCCAGCATTGCTTCTTGAACAGGAGGGGTCATCTAAGCTCAGTAGCCATTTAAGAGTGAGGCAGTTTGGAGTCTTAACACTAAAGCAGCTGCCCAGGCACCCCTGCTGCAGCAGACCTATGTATTAGCGCCTCCCCCAGGGACAATCTGTCCTCCAAAAGCTTTGAATTTGTGTCTACTTGCCCAGAAGTTAGATGCATTGAAATCTCCACTCATTTTCTTTCTGACTGCTCACGCAGAAAATTAGTTTGGAGATGAGTGTGTCATATTGGGGTGCCCTGCTCTGCTGCCCTGGGCAGCCAGAGCAGCTCTGCACTCAGATGTGACTGCTGAAAGGGGTGGAGAACAGCCTGTGGAGCTGCATATGAATCACTTGGACTTCAATTCCCAAGTTGAACTCTGGATTTTGAATGATAAACTATGGCTTGATGTAACTCAGCACCTGTGAAAATTAGGCCACCATCCATCTTTCACCTTCGGTCATGCATTACAATGAAAATCAATCAGACTTCTTCTCCAAAATCAGTGCTTTTTTTACCAAGTTGACACAACATTGTGCTGCAACATGAATAATTGAGAGTCATATGCAGACTATCAACTTCAGGCCCTATTTAGGTTTTGCCATGTCTTGAAGATGGGTACTCAGCCAGCAGAAATTATTTAGATCACCCACATAAGAGACCTAACTACCTCCTACGCGGACAGAGTAAGATCTAAGAGCTTCCTAAGGCTTCCAAAAAACAAGCCAAAGGTTCTATGTTGGGATCACCGTACCAATCACTATGTTAGGAGCACTTCCATAGGACTATACATGGTGTCAGCACATGCATTTATTAATGCTGGATTGTTGTTGCTAGCATATGGCAGTTCACAGAAACAAAATCTTTTTGATTCTATTAGACAGGCACATAATTACTTGAATGTTACTGACATTGAAAGCATGGAGCTATGAGGGTGATCAGAGCAGTGTCACAGTTTTCCCAACGCCAAAGCATATTATTAAGCAACAGAGAACACTTCTAAGAAAGGACACATGATATTTACAGAAATAATAAATCAAGCCTTGCGCATAACCTTTGCACAGAGCCATATGAAATGCAGATACAAACTCATAAATTTTCTGTTGGCGACATATAATGTTTCAGAACAGTGTAATTTTTCACCCATTAATTTGGGGTGATCATAAATGACTGGAGTTTGCATGAAGAATGCATAAATACTGTGACAAACAGGAAAATATCAAGATGATTTTAACGACTTGTTCATGCCTCTTTTCTATTTCTTGGTAATTGCTGATTTGCTGTGTGATTAAATCAAAGACTGCTCTTCAGGAAGAAAGAGAAATTTTAAAACGGCAAAGACAAGACTGCAGCCCAAAGTAAATAATGTCAAAGATTGTAAGACAATGGCAGATGCCTCATCAGTTGTGAAATGAATGCTTTCCGGATTGATGTTTGGGGTCAAAACACATCCTGAATTGTAAAGATGGTATTAGAAAATGGGAATTGTTTCTGGATTGTCAGACTGGCTGACTCCCCTTCTTTGGGAGACTTGCAGGGGCATGTCTAAATCTTTATTGAGACACTTTGGCCACCATTGAGACCAGATTTGTGAGCTGCCCGAGCAACAGACATGAAAGGCCTGGTTTGCTGATGGTAGTGGCTCCTGGAGGGAAAGAAGGACCGGTGCTAACCCCAGGAAGGTTTGGCAGAGTGGTCAGGTTCATGCAGAGGAGCTGTTGCCTAAGGTTCTTTGTGGACCCTGCTTGGACCACGCACAGCCACCCCAACAGAGCGCAGGAGACATAGACAAAGGGTATGGGGAAAGATGAAGAAGCAGATGTGTGCAGGGTTAGGCATGAGCTGGCACCAGAGGGTCTACCTGCCCCATTAACGATGAGGAGGGTTCTCTCTGGGAACAGGCAGCGGCTGGGAGTGAGGCTTGTTGGAGGCTGTAGCTTAGCTGTGTCTGGGAACTGGCAGGGATTTTAACAGCTGGAGCTGCCAAAGCAGCCAAACTGACCCCAACACAGCCCCGACCCCGACGATGAACTTGAGAGGGACAGAAGAAATACAAGTACATCTCACCTCGTAACTATGTCGCGCACAACATGAGCTTCCACTGGAAAAATTCATCAGAATGTGAACTTTTATTTCAGTGGTGTTTTTAGCTGGAATTTTTTTCCAAATTGTTACTATGCATTTCCCAAACTTTTTCCCAAGTCTGCTCAGTATTCTAAAGAAACATGAATGTTTCCCATATGAATCAAACAAGGTTTATAGCTTTTCACAAGTTTTATTAACATGTGGTAGAGTGCCTGCCATAATGAAGGAAATTCATGTCAGTGGGAATACTAGAAAGAAAAAAAGAAGGTGATTTATTAGAAGCGGTATCTTCTTAAAGCTGGCTTAAATTTATAAGAATTTTCCAACATCTGTCTAAAGATTTTGCTGATTTTTGTATCAACATGTGAGAAACATACAGTACTGTAATTGCACCACACTGTTCTCAAAACAGTTCTGCAAAGATATACTGTACTAAGGAAGCCCTTTTATTAATGACACTGTACTTGGCAAAGGACCCAGGAACCATATCAGTGAGAGAACCATTCAGAAACATGTTTATTTTAAACTTTCAAATTGGAGTCTCCTGTTTCACTGGGGTTACATGGTTGTAGATCTGTTGACCCTAGCAAAATTATTCCTAATTTATACTGGCATAACTGAGTAGATTCAAGCCTTAGACAGCCACTGGAAATAACAGTAGCATAAAAAGCTCTGGTTTTAGCATGGCACTTAGAAACGAGCTGGGAGAATTTGGTACTGGGAGAAGTAATTGGAGAGGCTGATCAGACATGGCACCTGGAAAGTTTGTGTTAACACCTTCAGAGAGGGGGTTTTAGGTAGTGTATATACCTTTCAAACTAATTACACAGTTTATTTTAGCTAATCATATTTCTGGGCAGGAATCCAAATGTTAGTTAGGCAGGATAGGTGGAGAGACGTATATATTTTATCAATAAGATAAGCCAAGTCAGTAGTAAAGCTCATGAAAGAGTGCAAGAAAAAACACTCGTCATTATTGTAGTCATGACACAGTAATAGCATGTAAGGGGAAATTTCAAAGTTTTGTATGAAAATTTCACTTTTACAGTGTAAGATGATTTTTTTTAAGGTTTAATTTGATTGCTTCCTGTGTACTTAAGCATATTATTAACTTGGCTATACACCATCTTTCTTTCTGTATTAAGTTGATCTGTCAAAGATAAAAGCTCCTGCTCTTCATAGCTACAGCAGATGCTTCTCATGAATGTACCAGTTCAGCAACAGTCAAAAAAAAGAAGATATATTCTTGAGGATAATGAACTAGCTAGAGTCATCAAAATAAATTATTATGGCCAAATATTACATCTGTGAAGACAACATGCAGCAATGCAAGTTCCTGAAGATTCAGCCTAGTACTGTGCTGTTTATGCTGAGATAGCATTCCTATTAGGTTTAAAAGGTACCGTGAAGTTTCCAGGCACTTCTGACTGACAAAGAATATTTTTCATTGTTAATTTACAGTCTTTCTGAAAAATCAACTTGCAGAAGATGTCCTGCAATCATTTGTGTCTGATTGCGCTTCAAATCTGCTTATAATAGAAGCCCCTGAAATGGTTTACTTGCAGTGTTTCTGGATGACTAAGCCTGTGGTTTAAATAACAGGATGAATGTAGGCAGGGACATAGGACTGGGAAAAAATCTCCTCCATTAGTGAGGGTTACTGAATCCAATCCTTTTTTCTCTATTTCATGTCATTCTTTCATTTTACACTCTCTTCCTCATGAAGCAGAGACACTTACATGGTAAAATACACTGACCTCGGGTGAAATTCTTCACCTGGGCACTTGTACTTTATGCAGTTGAAGAAAGATAGTTTGGGAGGAAAAACACCTACCCCAAGAGTTTTCCTGTACTTGCCTTTGAGACATATACAATGTATGGGCATCCACTGGCCCTGTCCTTCTTGCTCTGTTCCCATTCCAGTGCATTTTAAGTTCGGAAACCTTCTTGGTCATGCATCAGTCCCTTTTTTCTTTGTGTATTGAGGTACATGGGGCACTTCTGAGATTTCTGGCTAATTCTCAAATGGTAACTCTGCAAATGCAGTGTTAGGAAAGGGTGGAGGATCCATTTTTTTCAGGCAAATAAATACAGTAACTTGGCTTAAGCTGCTCCTATTGCAAAGGATGGCTGCAATATCAACATGGCTCTGTGGTTTAAGGTGACAATTGATCCATAACAGATGTCATCCTCTGTTCATTTCTAGTAAAAAGGTACTTTGTTCATTTTCATCTGTAATAAAGCATTGGATCATTCCACAGCCTCCTTATTAAATTAAATGTATCTTCTCCTTTGTCTTCGATGTCAGGTTGATCCATAGTAGTAAAAAAATAACAGTTTAATATAACTTCAGCATCTTTTCATAATGCCATTACATCTGTTAGCTCACCACTTTCCATTAAGACAGAGAATGTGATGAAAAACAATGAGAAATCAGGAATAGACGTAGTGGTACTCAACTATTAATTTGTTTGAAAAATAACAGGACTTTCTTGCTTTCTAATTTTTACTGTTTACACTGGGAACTACCCAGGCTGTTTATAACACAAGAATAGACACACACAAGTGCATCATACAGTTCACAAACTGCTGAAGCTCTATCTTGTTTGATTTGTAGTCCTTTGTTATCCAGAACCACTGTGTAGGTGGTTGGAAAACACTAGGAAGAAATTTTTAAATGCTGCTTGTTTAGTCTGTTCTTGTATTTTGCAGCTGACACCAGTCTTGGAACAGATGATGTTTATGATGATAAAGGGTGCCAGTGTGATGTGTCAGTAGAAGATCTCACCCCTGCTCTTAAAACTGTCATCAGAGCAATCAGGTGAGTAAAAAATACTGAATGAATAAATATTTGAGACTTTTTACTAATTACCTGCATGTCAGTTAATAAAATGGTAGTTAGTTGAACTTATTACATGGCTATATTTGTTACATAACTAATGCTAATATAGTTTATTTATGCCTCCTTTTCTTCAGTCTTTTAATTAAAAGTTAAAATATTTTATCTGTTCTGTTATCAGCTTTTCAATGTCTAAAACTGTTACATGATTTGACTCAGAAAAGACAGACAGTCATGAATGCTGGTTTCCACTATATTTCCTGTAATCAAAAATACTGTAATCCAGTTTAATGTAGTTTTACTGAATGTGTATCGCCTTGCCTGGAAAAGTTATTTCCTTTCAAAGTTTAGGGGTTTATTGCATTTCCATATTCCTGAATCTGTCTGTCATATGACTTTTATTGCAACTTCCTTCTGGTAACAGCAGAATAACTACATTCATTCAATTGTGCAAAGCCTTGCCTGCCACTATCCATTGAACTAAATATAACCCCAATAATTTAAAACTAATAATCTTTTCCAAGAAAGTAGCAAACTGCATTGAAACCTATAAAATTACCTGTATTGAAAGCTTAAACTTAGCATTCACCCTCCTGAGTGCCAAGCCTCTTCATCTTACCGAATATTTTGAAGTGCAAATCCTGACAGGTAAAATCCCCATAAAGAGAACATCCACAAGCAAGCAGAGCTCAAGCATTCCCTCTCTGCCAATAGCAAACCCAAGGCTATTGCTGAGGGTCACCCCACTGTCTGCATCACAGTCACATCAGTGCCCGACACCCTTCTTGCAGGGAGGCAGGCAGGCAGGCAGCAGCCACAGGGGATTTCAGCAAAACCCCATGGAAAGATGATATTTTCCTGCAGGGAGAGACTTGCCTGAGTTTTCTCAGCAGTATGGCAAGAGAGGACTCAACCTCTTTATCAAATAATTTCATACAGCGATAACCTATAGGCTACTTGTAATTCCTTTCTCTTTTTCCACTGATTGCCAATGAAGACAGATAATGAGTAAGGCTGTTCCTAATACTTCTCTGCTAGCACAGACAGCTTGACAGATCACTTGCAGACATCTGTTCCAACCATTTTTCCAACCTGCCTGGAAATGACCTCACAGGACGTGTCAGATACCAGGTCTGTGTCCACAGCCAACTGCAACTGGCAACTCAAATGTCACTGCCGAGAACCATTTCTTGCCAGCAATGTTTCAGCAGGTGACGGAAATCCTTCTATGCACTGGACACCCACCTACAAGGCAGGTCTTTTCCTTCAAATGGTAAATTCTCAAATTAGGAACAATCAGCAGAGCCCATTAGCTCTGGTGCCAAAGATCCTTGTCTGTGATGTTGCATTTTAAAAAGACTGGTTAACTCTTGGCTCCAAGTGCACATTGCCACGGTGCTGGCAAGCAGTAGCAAAGGTCATCTCATTCTTAGTACTGTCAAAATTCCTTAAGATCAACTTGATATTTTAATATTGAATTCATGGAGCTTGTTTTCAATGGCATCACTGGATTTTTCAAACACTTGCATCTTTTCTTGGTTCTCTTGGTAATTATCAGCTCAAATGGAAAGTAAGCAAATGTGAAGGATGTAGTTGGCAAACTTTCTCCACAGTGCCATCCACAGTAGTGTTTTAATAAGAAGAGCAAAGATGCAATAGTTTGGTTGTTTCAGACATACACTATTTAACTGATAAGAGTCAACTTTTTAGATTATCTTCAATTTTTTCTCCACACACTTGGCTTACCCAAAGCCAACTCATTTCACCACTGAGTTTGAGAATAAGAATTCTGCATCTCTGCTTGGTATCAGTTAGACACAAATCTCTCCCATCTCTCCTTGCAAATTTTACTGTTTCATTAGATTCCAAGTGGCACATGCATCTTGCTTCAGAAATGTACCTTTGAGATCTGTAAAGCAGTTATATGCCATGATCTTCAGACATGTGTTAAATGCTATACCTTAATCTCTCAAAATCAAGAGACTGATAATTCAGTTCATCAGGTAGCTGATACTCCTCTTTCTGATTATGCAGAGTATCTGTTACCTGACTACATCGGGATCTATGCAAACATCTGAAGAAGGATCTGAGACACTATATAGTAACTGTAGAATTTCAAGATGATAACATCTGCCTATATGGAAACTTTGTGCCTCATTTTGAAGTTTGTTTTTAGCAACAGCTTTGAATTGCAAAGGCAATGGAGGAGGGTAGAGGCTATTTTTCCTTTCATGCCGGTGTACAGGAGCAGATGAAGACAGAAGGTACTTGCATAGCTTCATGAGACACTACACAAAAGACCCCAAATATGAGCACACACAGTTGAATCCATTCTGGCTACATCACCTTGAAAAATTTCAATAATGGAGAGTAATTATTTTTTCCAGCTTAAAACTGGGTACAAAATGTTTTACAGTGATATAAATGGTCCTTTTGTTTTGGGGAAGAAAATAAATTAGCAGAATTAATTCATGCCTGTAGGTTTACAGTGGTAAGGCCTCTCTCAGTTTTGTAATCAGGAAGAACTGGGATTTTTTTTCTATGAAAGGAGTCTAGAATATACTTGTTACTCTCAGGTTGGACAACCTTGAAATAACAAAAGATAAAACCTGGTTTATGATCTTTCATTTTGGTAATTTCAAAGCGTACTGCTTCAGATTTGACCTTGCTTACTTAAATTTGTCCCAGGACTACTTTGTTCTTCAGGACAACTTTTTGATTTTAAGAAAACAAACCCCCAAACTTTCATTTTGAAATGGTCAAAACAGGAGATGGAGAAAACAGTCCTTTCCTGAAAAAGTACTTAACATACTGTCCCTTTCCAAGAATAGGACTCCCAACGTCTTACTGAAGACCTACTGGGCAGACGTGTCCAGTAGAATGTCAAGCTGTCAGCCTCCTCTCAAAGTCCCCCCAGCTGAGTCCATCTCTCGTGCTGCCCCCTCCACCCCCCCTTACTCTAAACTCTCTGTAAGGAAAGATGAACTGATGCAGTAGGGAAAGTAAGGAAAAGCTGCTTGATGCATTTGCACAGTGTTGGGTGAGTAGGGAACAGATGGGTAGCATGGTGAAACATGGTGTGCTCCACAGCGTGCCTTGGGCCAGGCCAGGATCAGTCCTGCTCCTTCACAGCCTCTGGCTGGGATCAGAGCAGTGCACAAACCAGTTCTTGCTAGCAGGGTACACTGAGCCTTTGTGCCAGCAGGTTTTGTAGCACTAATCAACTGGCCCTAGTCTTGTCGTGAACAAAATGCCATTAATATCCTGCAGAGTTCCTGAAGACTAACAAAAACCATTGCATTTTCCATCTCTGTTTGTTCACAGTGATGAATGTATATAAAAGAGAATAAAAGGAAGATGAGGATACCTTGTTTCCATATACTGTGATATCTCTGATCATTTTTCAAGCAAGAGACACTAAATTCTGTAATACTTTCCACAATGGAAATGATGAAATTATTTTACTACTTATGGAATATAAAATTAGATTTGAGAAGCGTAAATAAATATGCAATAGGAAATAACTGCAATGGCAGGAAGATGAACTTGCTGACCTAAGAGGTCTTTTCTCTCTTTAACTCTAGTGATTGTATAGATATGTTTTCATTTGTTGTTAATAAGAAATAATAATAATAATAAATGTAGCTAAACGTAATGAAACGAGAATTTTTGAGCTGATAAGATGTATAGTTGAATAGTGATACATATTTAATAGCTAAAGAAGGAAACTATAAATTACCATTTATGTTCAGCCTTTGAAATTTTTCTGCTACACCTATAAAATGTATTTTTAGCAGCCATTATGAATTTGTTCAATGGTGGTGTTTCAGAATCCTCTATTCCTTTTAAATCCCGACATATTGTATATTTTCTGCCCAGATGGTCTTCAGACTCTAGGCAAGGCTCTTAGAGGTGTCTTTGGCTACAACAGCACTGTGCTTGGGAGAAAACAATGTCTCTGGCTCCTAGGGGATGGGTTAGTCCAGGTCAAGACCCGAGAGAGGAAGCAATTTTGACCCACTGACCCCACATGTAGTGGAACTATCTCTCAACCACCTTTGTCTGTTGGCCTCTCTCTATCGGATCCTGATCTCTTCTGCACGTTGCAGTTTACCAGGAAGAAGGGTTATTTGGCAAGGTAAGGGTAGAGAGATGGAGGAACCAGCACTAGATCTGTGTGCACCTGCTTTCCTGATGTAGTAAGTGAGCAAACAACCTCATCTAGCTATGGGTAAAACAACCTGCCTGTCTTTTAATCTTCAAGGCAGTAACCATGTATGAGTTTACCTGAATCCCAGTAGAATTAAGTGCCATTTCTTCCTGAGATAGTGACAAGACTGACAAGATACAGGTTTAAAAATATAACATGAGTATGACAGGTCTGCACAGAGGATTAGAGATGTTCTGATATGGTGCTGGTCTCAGTAAAGTACACTAATGACAAGAGGAAAAGCTTTTAATACTGGAAGGGGCAACATGAATGGAAGTGGAAATACAACAAATGCCAGGAGAGATATGCAACCTGCATGTTCAGAAAACACCATAATTCTAGATAAGTACTATTCCTGCATTTGACAAGAGTTAAATGAAATGTATTCTGCTTTGGCTGCTAGGGTCAATAAGATAAAATTTGGTATTGGACCTGTAACTTTCTACAAATTACCGGGGAATGTAAAAATTAGTGGGACCTGTGGTTTAGATGCTAGCTACAGACAAAGCACTTTGGTATATTGGTCTAATTCAACACAAAAGACCTTTTTTTCTGCCCTCCTCTGGATACATCATTGAAATAGGCTACTTGTTATGGCTAATTCTCACCCAAAAAATTGTCACACTTGTGACTTGTATAGGTTTACAACCATGTATCGTCCATCACATTAGATTTGAGTTATAAAATACCACCTCGCTACATGGCATACAACGATATAAAAATACAAATGGTTTTAAAAGTCATGGGGACTAGACGGTTTTGTTCTTTTGGTATACTTCTTACTTTCAATTGCTGCTGTTGGGTCAGTACTAGCAGTTCAGTATTGCCAGTGGCGACTCAGTTTAGTTTATGATGAATCTTGTTTGCCCCCGTGTGGTACAACTAGAAAAGACAGACTGAGCTACCCTCTTCCTCCTGGTTTTATGTTAAGGGCTGGTGCTTCGAATACTTGGGGTATGAATAACTTTGTGCTCATTTTCCTTTTTTTGCACAGGTAGGTTACCCTGGGCCTTCATAACTGAACCCTTCATTTTTATCACACAAGAACACACCAGAATAAGCAACTTTTTATTCTAGAAGCACAAATGAAGGAAGCGCAAATGCTTTTTTGTTCACTATTTCTGAATATGCTCTATTGGTTGGAATAATCTTTCAGGACGGATGTTCAAGCCTATTAAGTTCAATTAAATAGTTATTTCAAGATCTAGAAAGTCAATTGAGCTTTTAAAATTGACAGTAAATAACCACGGAGAATCAACTGAAATTGATAACTGAAAAGCAGTTGCTAGGCTGCATCACTGAAAGAATTCAGGGTTTCTGTTTCTTAATTAACTTTCAGGCTTTAAAAATGCAAGTCTTTTATAACCGTTCGGGGTTTATTGCACAGTTTATTTAAAATTTTGTATATTTGAAGCAAAAAGAAGTGAGCAATATGGGTCTGATCCAAACCCTACTGAAATTAATTAATGTGGCATCACATGAGCCAATACTAAACCAGAAATAGTACAGTTATACCTCACTGATATAGCCATGATGATTTCGATTCTGTGTTTGACTTTTGCGCATTATGAACAAACTGCCTTGATAACCAAAAGCCTGTTACAAAGCTGCAGAGCAGGAATGAAAACTTTTGTGCACACTGATTAAGAAGCTTCTATGACTGTTAATAAAAATTATTTTTCTGTCTCTTCTCTTGTAAAATCACCCAGTTGTGGCAAATTAAGTTGTCTTCAATTGTGCTATTAATCTTGTGGCTCTGCTGTTCCAATAGAGTTTCATATTTTTACTTTATCAAGAGTGTGAAGTAAAAAAATTGTGACCACCAAAACAGAGAGAATAATAACAAAAGAATGATACTTTCTTGTATGTCAGCTACATCATTTATTCTTTGTAACCCGAATAAGAACTAGATTCCAGGAGATTGTCTGTGCTGTCAGACTATTATGAATGAGACATCTTGGAATCATTTGACACCTAAAAGAAATAAAAAATCTTCATCCCAGCTTCAGAGGCCTTCAGATTACAAAACACAAGTCATTAGTCTGTAGAACTGGCTGACAATGGAAAAGAGGAAAGTGCAGCATCTGACATACTTAAAACTTCATGGAGATCTCATTTTTAACTGGAAGTTACCGGAATGGGAAATATCAACAACCTAAGCACTGTGGGAAAAGGCTGATATTATTTGGAAGAATGTTTATGTATGTTACAGAAATTAGTAGAGGATCACTATATACTATTCATCTGACTCTACATACCTATTATCATAATGTCTGTCCTAACTATACGAAGTATGATTTTCCTAAATTCCCCTAAAACACTACTCATCTGTTTTTATCACAGAATGAGAGTCCTGTTTTGGTTTTTATTACAATTTATTATCTTATAGCGGCTAAATACATATTATAGTAAACACGGAGGGAATATATTAGCATGAATTATTGGCATTCGGACTGTTTCTGGTTTTTTTAACTGCAATAGATAGCAAATATCAGCAGTTTGGCCCTAATGGGGATTCATAAGCTCTGTAACACAGACCAGAATGGCCAATGCACCTGGATCCCTCAGCTTCTCTCCCACTTCTTGCAGTTCTCTCTTCTGCAGTTTTCATGTAAACCAAGGATAACTGCAGGTTTTACCAGATGACCTGGAAAATTGGCTCACTGTCATTTACTTTCCAAAGTTGTCATTTCTTTTATTTAAAATTTGCAATTTAATATCAAGCTTTTTTTTCTAAGAAGAGCTACTCAGTAGTCATCACATATTCACATAAGCATCACAGAAACTTCTGCAAGTCTGACATAAAAAACATGTCATTCATCATTTTTTGATATTTACTGTTATCTGATACTTACTATTCTGCAATAAAATTCAAGGAAAAAAATCACCAATGCTAATTAAACAATAATTCCCATAGCTTTCTATATGGAACAAATATGAAAACTTCTCTTTAGCCTGCAAAGTCTGGTCTTAAGTCAGCAAAATAAATTAAAATATAATTAAATCAATTTAAATTAAAATTTAAAAATGTTAATTAAATGTTAATTAAAAATAACAATTTATGAAAAATTAATTGGGTGCATAAATTTAACTTTTTTACAAAATAGAAAACAAAGAACTTAAAATGAGCACCAGAAGAAGAATGCTATTATTTATGTTTATGTAATTGATTTGTTAGAGAAACTTTCCTCTAACAAGAATGGAAGTAGCTTAAGCACAAATGTAGCTTACAGGATATCCCACTCAAGTCAGTGGGACTAATGTCGGTTTAAGTTAAGTATGTACTTCTGTAACTGTCATATCAGGCACCTAGGATAAAAAAGGCAAATAGGTGTATAATGATAAACTAAATACACTCTGCACTCTTTAAAATAGTGTTACCTGATCTTTCTTAAATAACAATTCAAAGGGATAGCTGCAACGCATTTGTACTTATAAAAAGAATTGTGTAAAAGGAAATGTTCACTTACACAAGCTGTATTGAAAGTATCTTCCATGTAAAAATTAGCTGTCAAATTTTGTCAGTGGAATATATTACATTGTTTCACAGCTGTTGAAGATTAATCTGTGAAATGCTTTTTCCCCACAGAATTATGAAATTTCATGTTGCAAAGAGAAAGTTTAAGGAAACACTTCGTCCATATGATGTCAAAGATGTCATTGAACAGTATTCAGCAGGTCATCTGGACATGTTATGCAGGATTAAGAGTCTTCAATCACGGTAAGGAAAAATAATTTCTGCTCTGCATATGCATCTTATGTCATTCAGTGCATAATGAATATTGGTAACGTTTAATATTGCTGTGTTATATTTGGGTACAAAGTGCCATCCAATCTTCAGCCCAGCTTCTCTTTCTGTGAATACTGCTGAACCAGAAATTATACTGTGGGTAAAAGCAAACAAAAAGACATGTATCTAAATTGTCCCCAGAAAATGGAAGTCTGAACAATAGAAAAGGTAATCCTTTATCTCTAAAGTCCATTCATAAACAAGAAATTTAGTCAGGAGGTTGCCAAAAGGATGAAGTCGACATTGAGAACTGCCTTTCTCCCATCCCAGACTTTTTCTTCTCATATAAAGGAAATTGGGAACTACTGGTAGTGTAGTATGTATGTGGCTTCTATATTCCTAGCAATAATAAGAATAATTTTTAAAAACCATTGCCTCCTGTATCATTACAAACATCAGGGCTGAGATTCATGCCTCAAACTGACAACTTTCCCAGGACTCAACGCTGAGAGTGGCACTGGTATCTCTGTTCCTCCACAACATCGGGCCGCTGGAGAGGCAAACTCCTCTCTACCCCTCTCAACAAGTCTAGCCCTTGCTCTCCCAGATGATGGCTGAGTTCTGGCCCCCAGTTAGTGCCAATGGAAAAGAAAAGCAGACTCAAATGCTCCAAAATAACTTTTATTTCTTAATTAATAAAATCATTTGTCTTCTTTTTCAAGTGGTTTGCTGAAGTACTGGGATTTTAGTTTTTAATGTACAGACACAGCATCCCATATCATCACCATTTTCAGGAATCACAGCTTCTTTTAATTTCTCTTACAGCGTTGACCAAATTCTTGGGAAAGGACAAATCACAGCAGATAAAAGAAGTAGAGAAAAGAATCCTGCAGAGAATGAGACAACTGATGACCTCAGTATGTTAGGGCGTGTAGTCAAGGTGGAGAAACAGGTAGAGTCATTATCCATGTTGCTTTGTCTTGCTCTATTGCTCATGCCTTTAGTGTATTTTATTGCCAGTTACAAAGGCTGAGCAGGTAAAATATTTTTTTCTAATATATGCTTCATTAACATGCTGAAGTAAAATTCATATGAATAGTATTACCTTAACTCTCTTCCATATACAGAAAAGCAAGTAAGGAAAAATCACAGGTTACTAAATTTTTTCCCCTTTGTCAGTTTGCTCATGAAAAATTTGCATGGCTTTTGACATTTTTCAAAAGTCAATACAATATACCAAGGTACTTCCATATTTCTCTTCACAGTCACATTTTCCCTTTGCTTGGGTCCCAAATATTTTAAATCAGTATTTGGCATTAATGTTAACTTTTTCCTCTCCTCCTGTAGGTACAATCTATTGAGTCAAAACTGGACTGTCTATTAGATATCTATCAACAAGTTTTGCGAAAAGGATCTGCATCTGCACTCACTTTGGCTTCATTGCAAATGCCAGCTTTTGAGTGTGAGCAGACTTCTGATTATCAGAGTCCATCAGACAGCAAAGATTTGTCTAATTCTGCACAAATTAGTGGATGTGTATCCAGATCAGCTAGTGCCAATCTGCCTCGTGGCCTACAGCTTATACTGACACCAAATGAATTTAGCACTCAGGCTTACTATGCTTTTAGTCCAGCTATGCATAGTCAAGCAACGCAAGTGCCAAATGATGGACCTGCAACAGTTAATAATACATCAAACCAAATAAACCAGGCAACTAAGCCAGCAACTCCAACAACATTACAAATACCACCTTTTTCATCAATGAAGCATATCAATAGGCCTGAGCCCGTTCATATTATTCCTGTGACCACACAGGAAAATATTTCCGATGTCACCGCTTGCCTTGTTGCATCAAAGGATAACGGACAAGTTGCACAGCCCAGTGCAACAAAGGATCTCACATGGAGAAAAAGTCTGGATACAGAAGGGGAATCTTTGCTCTCAGTTAAACCTGTGGTGCAAATGGATTTAGGAAAATCTTTATCTGTACAAAACCTTATACAATCAACAGAAGAACTGAATGTACAGATTGCTGGCAGTGACTCCAGTGGTTCCAGAGGTAGCCAAGATGTATACTCCAAATGGAGGGAGTCAAAATTATTTATAACTGATGAAGAGTTGGAGACAGAGGCAGGAACAGAGACTACTGAAGCCATTTCACGCCCATTAGTGGAAACAACTCTCCCTGCTGACTCTCTAAGGACTGGAATATCAAGATCATCTCAAAGCATCTGCAAGCCAGGAGACGGTACAGAAGCACTCAGTCTGCTCCACGTCAAACTTAAATAACAGCTTGTGGGCTTTCATTATTGGCTGGGTCATTCCTCTAGTCATACATATCATAGCATGAACTGTTTTGAAAGCCTTTTTAATAAGATTAAATACAAAAATCAGGATGAATCTGCAAAGCAGTTGAATGAGCCCATATCTCCTAGTTGCATGAAAATGCATGTTTAAGTGATGGCTGTCATTCAAATTTACACCTACAGTACAGCAGCCTTTCATGTAGTACAGTAGGTTTAAATAATGAGTTGCCTACAAAGCCAGTGCTGCAGGATGTATCAAAAAGCAAAAATCTGAGCATTTAGACCTAGTGCCGTTTCTACAGGGCAGAAGTAAAAATTGTGAGGTTTAAAGCACTTTGCTTCTGAACTAATTAAATATATATATATAATGTCCTGATTTAGATGATAGTTTATGTTTACAACAAAAAAAAAATTATCTACAGCTGCTAGCAAGGTACCAAGGAAACCAGTAATACGGGATTAGAAGTGGCTGCCAGTTGCAAGATACACACATTAGCTCATCAGTAAGCAGTTATTTTTAACTATGAAAAACAGTATGTTAATACCCATCTGATTTTGGGTGATTTAATGCTGTGGCAAAAGTAGGTGGCACACCACTATCACATTCTTTATAACAAAGACTATTTTCCTATGAAAAGTTTGCATTTTAAGGATTGGGGCTGGCCTCAGAAGTGGATAACCTGGGTGAATGCACTAAAAATTCAAGGGGATCTGTCCTTCTTCCAGTCTCACTGAGGAGCTATCTTGTGAATCTGAAACATTCTGGCAGCAGTAGGTGAGGGAAGGAAGCAGGCACTGCCTTTGTTGTAGAAACAGTATTTCCTTCTGTGGAAATCTTGGCAATTTTCCTTGCACTCCCAACCTGATACCACAACAGCACTTGATAAGGCTGGGAAAGGCAGGAAAATGAGGAACTGAAATACAGAGTAAAACTAAAGAGGACAGAACAGGGAAGAGAGAAAGACAACACAATCAATGAAAAAAAAAAATTTCATGGATGTAGATGGGCAGGAGGGGAAATGATCCCAGAAAATAAAACAAGGAAGGTAAAGAGTCAAATATACTTTTTTTTTAAATCCAGGCTGTCAGTCACAGATACTGAGTGCTATTAAAAAAAAAAAAAAAAAAAAAAAAAAAAAAAAAAAGCCATGTAGGCAATCAGAAATGGGAATAGAAGTAGGAAGAACCACCTTAACTGAAAAAAAAAAAAAAAAAACCACAAAAAAAAACAACCTGACTGAAGGCAAGGGGGGTTTTGTTTGTTTGCTTTTTAAGTAAAAAGGGAGGAGGAGAGAGGAGTGAGGGGAAAATGGTCACACTCACAGCTCAACATTGTGTCCCCGCTGCAGTCATTTTCTTGTGAACTCTTAAATAAAGGACCTTTACACTCCTTCTTCCTAATACCAGAGTTTTCAGATTCAAAGTCGACATCAGTCTGAGCATTCCTGCTTGATACATCCTCTTTTGTTCTTATGCTAACCCACACTTCACTTCTGCTGAGATGCAGGAGCAGCATTAGTGCCTATCTGCACACCCCCAGCAAGGCTTTGCCACTGGGAGATCCCTTGCAGATCCTAAACAGGCTTTCACTTGCAGAGCCCAAACAGGCTTTCGCTCTTCCCAGCTGAACAAGGTTTCTGTGCATTGCCTCCCCCAGATTTATACCCCACCTGCACCACAGACATAGACAACCTGCCTTGGGCTCAGCTTCCCTCCAGCAGCAGGAACATGGAATGCACACGGGGGTGCCAGTGCCAGCTCACTCAGGGCAGTGTATTCTCAAGGCCCATACCTGGGAACTTACTATGTACATCAAAATCATCACTCCAGTCTTAACGATGGCTAAATGCTGTAGATTGTATTGTGAAGGACTTTTATCTGTTTACTATGAAACCATTGTAATTTCTGCTTCCATATTTCCTTTACAGAAGTTTTCCTGGATGTTACATGACAGCTGTATTATGTGAAAGTACATGCAAACTGTAGAGTGTATATATTGTGTTGTTATACGAGGTCCACGGATGGTACACTGTGTTCCATGGCTTATGCCGGAGCAAACTTCAGCTGTTAAATCCTGAAAGACACCTTGAAGCACAATTTCCTCACCACTGATTTGCCATATAATTTACCACGTTCAGCCTTTCTTGCTTTTATGTGCTGTCTGATCATCCTAAGCCTGATTACAACAGTAATTTTGTGAGGATAAATAAGGTTTTTTCCACATCTCAGTTCATTTACCTATTAACTTATTTGAATGTCTGCAGTTTATCCAGATGGATCTGTAAGTTTAAAGTACTATCCAAAATTTTAAAACTTACAAGGGGTTTTTTGGCGTTTCTTTCTTTTTTCCTAGCTGTTTATGGTGCCTTTCTTGCCTTTCATATGAAGCCTCCTGCTGGCCTAAGCATAAACCTGCACTTAGGTTCAGTTAAGGAGCAAGAGATGGGACACACAGCAACTGTGTGTCAGTAATGAAATTCCCTTCCCCTCCTTGACAAGATCGAAAAATCAAGGCATCATGAATTGGACACCACTATTCCACGTTCATCTGCATGAGCAGGTGGTTGCACCCTCACTGACCCCAGAAGGCGTCAGTGGGAGAACTGAGCATTGGCCCTGCCTGTACCAATTCTGCATTAGAAACAGGGCCTTGGGTTTTGCTGATCATTTATCTCACAGAAACTTGGTATTTTTGCCTTAAATGACATGCTTGAGTCCTTCTAATTTTAAATTAATTTATTTAATACAATTTTGTGCACAAAAGAATGAGTTCTATAAATTATGTATGAAAATGTTAATATCTTTACAAAGTACTAATAAATCCAGAAGATCATATCTTTTCAAATTATGGTTTAAAATCCTGATTTTTTTCTTTTATGCTCACCATTATTATTTTTGTAGCTGCAAGTCTTATCATATAGGAATTTTTTAACATAATATTGATAGAAAATAGAAAGAGTAGTGAATATATGAAGTTCTGGAGAGGAAGAATTGTTTGTTTGGATTTTTATAAGCTTTGTTCATGTTTCCTCATTAGGAGTTTCCTGTTTCTATGCTCTCTCTTTAAAAGACAGTGTCATGACTGACAGTCATTCATTGGTTTCACAAAAGAAGGACCTGTCTGGCTTTTCAAGTCTTGTCCTGAGCTGCTTATTAAAGTCCAGCTCATGGCAGCTAATAAGAATTGTTCATGAGTAGGGACAAAGGACAATTCTTTTTCTGATTTACAATCCACTTGAGGATTGTTGAAGAGAAAATTTGAACTTAAGTAAGAGCTTCAGGAATTAAGCCTTATCCAAATAACTGTTTTCTGATCAGCATGTTTCTTGTACCTGATTGAAGAGAGAACTGAAAAGAATAGTTTTGATGATGACGATTTGTTTAAAAATTTGTATTTGCTCCTGGCTTATACGATCTATACTTTTTATTTAAATATGAATACGGTGTTTTAGCCTAAGGTTCAAGATTGCAAAGATCATACACTTTTATTCACAGTGCCCACGGTTGTTCCATATGTTTTTGAAATAATCCTACTTAGAGTGACTGCTCTCATTATAGTATGGTGATGAGTAATTCACCTGCTCTTCTGTGATAAGTCAGATCATACTGAATTGCTGATGTATAGTAGAACATCTGATATACAGTAGTATTTCTGGATTGGGACCTGCAATCCTCACTCAAGCAAAAATTCTATGGAATTCATTCATTCTACAGAATTCAAGAATTTTTCTTGAATTGGGAGCTCAGATTCAAATCCTTATTTTGTTGGGCATCTGTTTAAAGTGAAAATGGTAATATTCCAGTTATTTCCTGAGGAAACTAATACTTAGCTGAATTTACCCATGTCACATTGACTATGTAAAAAATAACGCACAAGTACTGATGTAAAAAGGGAAGAAGAGAAGGGACATTTTAAAAAAGCACAGAGAAAAGGAGAATAATCAGAAAAGAGGAGTAAGCAGGAAAAGAAAATATAACAGCAAAGAAATGAAAAAAGGGTTTAAACACCTGAGGCTAAATTCATCCTTGGATGGCTTCACTGACTTCAATGAATTCACTGCCCAACTGGGTGAAGTTCAGCCTCCATTGGGATAACCAGGCTCAGTTCCACTGACCTTAAAGGAACTGAACCCACCTATACCAGGAATGGACTTGCCTCTCTGGGCACACTTTTATCCTGACTCATATGTCATGCAATCCTTTTGGATTCATTAGGTTTGAATGAAATACAGGTCAGAAAAGAATTTGCCCCAGATATTTCTGCTTCACATTTTTTTTCAGGTGTGTTAATCGACTTAATTCAAATGGATTACAACATCACATGAAGTGCTATCACTGTCTAAAAAAGGTTAATTGGTTTTTTAAATGAGAATTGTCCCCTGCAGCGTCAGTGGAAGCATGTAATATTTTCCTGTTCATTCATCTGGATGCAAATGTGGCCATTCATTCAGCTGTGGCCACACATAGACGATTCCAGACATATCCAATATCATCTGCTATTGGAAGCATTTTTGACTTCTTTGAAAGATAAAAAGACAGTCTCGTAACAGGCTTAGAAAGCACGAAGGCTGCTTCCACTGACACTTGCAACAACATTAGCCAGTACATTACAATGTTAACTGTAACTTCTTGACAAAGTTGAATCCATATTGTTGTTAATAAAAATGATTTGAAAAGTACCATGCTTACTGGGGTTTTTTCCTTTCATAAAAGATTGTGTGGTGCAAGAATGTACCAGGCAAGAAAAAAATTTAAACTTGCCCATTTGTTTTCCTTTTGAAGTTTTGTAATTTTTTATTACATGGACCAAAACACCACAAAGGAAGTTTACTAATAGAAAATGTACACAAACCAGTCTGATATGTTCAGTTTCTGGTAACTGCTTACAGCAGAGTTTGCTTGAACTTTGGATGTTTCAGCACCTCTATGAAAATTAGTTTGGAAGTTATTATTACTTTTCCTGTTAGTTAAACAGTAATTGATTGAAGATCGGCAATCAGGGGCCAGTGCAAGGAGCAGGATTCCTCAGGGAAGCCTTATCTGCTATCCCAGTTTATCTTGAGCCCTAGGTGAAGCCCTTTCCTCTGCACTGAATCATGAAAGTTGCTCTAGAATGTTACTGCAGCAAACCGACAGCCTTCTTTCCCCACTTTGCTCTTCCTACAGTCCTGTTGAAGATAAGCTTTAGGATTTGAGTGTAAATTATTGAACATATCCTGTTCTTGTGGTGAAGTCACTGCCTGTGTGGAGGCTTCAAAATCAGAGCAAGATATTTCCTTGTATAGGTGACTCCCTACCTCTCTGATGAACGTAATCTTAGATATTGAAATTTAAAGTTGCAGTCTCCAGAAAGGCAAGATGTTCCTTGTCAGCAATTTATACCCACAGGCTATGTGAACACTGCCAAGGTCTGCCTAAGAATAGACAGAGGACAGGTATATACACATATATACACAGTTTTCTTGTGTTAAACTGGGCAGTCTTGTATCATGTGCACACAGAGATAAGGGAAGGGTCAGAAGACAGCAGTATGAAGTTTTTCCTGTTGAGTTACCCTGCAGATCACAATAGCCATGCACATGTAGTAATGTGCATCTATAAAGACACATACATAAATGTCCACCTTTCAGCTCTGTGCAATACGACTACAAGACCATGCCTAAAATGGGAAAAATTTAAACCCTCATTTAGCAGATATTCAGTGTAATTGGGGGGGAGGAAGTGTCGGGGGTGGGGGTGTTACCTTTTACTTAGGCTTTTTTTTTTTCTACTGTTTCACTGTGACTGTGACCAAGCACAAGGACAGGTTGTCCAGGGAGGCTGTGGAGTCTCCATTCTTGGACATATTTATAAGCCATCTGGCCACACAACACAGTCCTGGACAAGTGGCTCCTGGTGTCCCTGCTTGATCTGGGAGGTTGCATGAGACCTCCAGAGGTCCCTTCAACCTCAGCCATTCTGCAGTTGCTTCCATAATGATATCAGCTTCAGTACATTCAGTCATTAAACCTTAATTTGAGATCAATTATGACTTCCCTAAAAAATTCAGACTGCAATGTATCAGTATGACACAAGCCTTGTCACCTAGCAAAATTACTCGGTGCTGCCCTCCCGCCCCAGCCTCTCCTGAGGCTGCCTGCCTCTCCCCCCGCCCCCCTCACTTCAGACGCTTCCCACCCACTCGGGACCCACTTCGTTCCCTTCCCGTCCTACAACACCACAACCTCCTCGGTGGAGCCCACCCAGGGCTGCCAGGAGGCCGGCAGAGGAGAAGGGAGAGAAGAGAAGGCGAGAGGAGAAAGCAGGACTCAGGACCCAGCGGCCCTCAGCAGGGTTCCCCCACCCCTGCGCGGCCGAGCCGAGCCAGCCAATCACTGCTTAGAGCGCTGCCCGCTCTGGCCAATCAGCGCGCCCCTAGCCTAAGGCGCGCCAAGGCGTGTCGCATGGGCCGCGGAGCCTGGCGGGGGAGCCGCCATGTCTGACTGGGACGCGAGCAGCGATGAGGATGCCGGCGCGCCGAGTTGGCCGCCATCTGCTGCAGCTGCCGCCGGGCATCTGCCCCAGCCGCCGGCGACGCCTTCGCTGAATCGCGCTTCTGAAGAGAGCGGTGCCGGACGAAGGAGCGCTGAGTGGCAGTGGGAGGCGGCAGATAGCCTCGGAGGGGAGGAGTGGGAGTCCCGAGGCGCCGAAGGTTCCCGCCACCTGGGGGAGGCGGTGCAGCAGCGGCCACCAAGAGCTGCCACCAGCCAGACTTGGGATGGTGTGGAGCCCCTCTGCTTCCACCTCGATAGTTCCCTGGTTGGGGCTCTCATAGGTAATAATTGCTGCCCTCCCACTCCCCAGGGTGCTTGACCCACTGAGGTAAGCAGGTGGGGGAGGAGGAGGATCCGGCCCTGGAGTGGTTTGTTCTTTTGGGCCCGCCCCTCCCTCAGCACCCTGAGAAGGTGCATCACTGCCTTCTATCTCCCTGGCTGTGAAATGGTCTCATAGTTCGCTTATATCTCTCACAGCTGGGGATGACAGGATGCTTTTGCAGAGTACTGGCTGAGGAATGGAGCTCTCCCACTCGTCCTTTGCCTCCCTAAACTGGTTGGGTTGATGGCTGTTTCTCATGGCCAGTAGTCTATAAGTGAGCTAAAGCCCTTCTCTGGTCACCTGGAGGAAGGGGTATCTCTCTCTCAAATTGGTTTTGCTGCTCCATCTCTTCAACTGAGGTGCTTTCCTCCCCTGCCCTGCACCTTGCATTTGATTAATTGCAGAAAAAAGTTACCTACATTTTCCTGCAGGTTGGTGTCAGAAGTTTTTATTTATGGATGGTCTCATGAAGGTCTTAGGTTTTTGTCACAACCAAAATACTTAACAGTTACCATGTGAAGTTTTTGACAGTTTGGCTTAAATTGCTGTAATACCCGCAGTGTGTCTTTATTACAGGTCAGGGAGGAAATAGAATAAGACAACTTGAGGATTCTTCAGGTTCCAGGATAAAGGTAACATGTGCTGTGTCATCAAGGCCTGGACTCGTTTGGAACATACTTGGTTTTGCTTCCATGTAAACCAGAGTTACTGCAGCAAATTGAAGGATGTTACAATAGGTGTAATAATTCTACTCTTTTACAAGAAGTGATAAAAAGGAAATGGAATTAAGGTTGCAACCTGACTGGTATGTGTAAGTAAGAAAAGCTTACTAGTATTTTTTTGTCCTTGAGTGTGCATTTATTTCCCTTTCTTTTGGAAAGGGAAATAAGGGATCTTTTCCTGGGAAAAGAAGTTAAAATTCAGGGAAAAAAATCAAATTATTATTTCTATATGTATTTTTATATAATGTTTGTCTTTGCAGTATTAAAAAAAAACAGTAAGTTTTTTATGAACAAAGGTTATAAAGGGAACCTGTGAAGCTGAAGTGAAGATTTTTGGCAGTGTAGCTGTGCAAAACAAAGCCAAGATGTTGATTGATGATGCTGTTACAAGATGTGGACAAAACTACATTAGAGATGGGACTAAGAAAGGTAAGAAATGTGGTTTGGAAAAATAAATATATTAAGAATTGTCTTTCCATATACTTGGTAGTTTTCTAGACTGTTTTTATATTATTAGTGTTTTACCAAAGGGAATTAACTTTCACCTTGTTCTTGGACAGTGGCATTAAAACAAAAATATCTAGACATCCATCTCTCAGCTATGAACAGTTCCCCCCCTCAAACTGCCAGGCATCTGTGAAAATTTATTCCTGTGTGTTTTCAACAATTTTAATGCATGCTGAATATTAGACTGCTTAGTTTCTTGCATTATCAGTCTCATTCCCTCAAAGTACAGGTATTGGTTCTAGTTTAAGTTTTAACATAGTATCAGTGCAGTGTTAATTCACTAAGCTTTAATAAATGTAGTCTATAATGCAAACACACTGATTATAGAATGGACAATGTTGTCTTCTTACTACTTTCATGGGAAGTTAACATTTAAGATTTGATGTTGCACATCATGCCTCGCTTTACTAGGCTTTATTGTTAACTTTGCCTGTTAAATGGATATATAAGTAATGATTGTATGTTGAGATGCTGCTTGTGTTACCAGTATTTCCCTTGTATGTGCTCCCAATGACTTTTTGCACAGGCAAACAACATGTGTAGTTGTTGATCTGAGGCACTGATGAGGAAGGAAGGGATCTGAGAGCTGTGTTCCAGCATTAGAATAAAGAATAGAGTAGTTGTGAGTTTTGATTCTTAGAAGTGCCCCAGAAGGTGGACAAGTATGTTTCAAGAGTCTAGAAATAAATACTTTCTTAATATGTGTCACTGTTTTCCCCATGTTTACTGCTTTTCCACTAATCATAATTGTTTTGACATTTATATCTTCAGTGTAAAAAACCTTCTTTCTTAAGAAGTATTAACTTCATCAAAGGAGGAGTATAGAGTGTAACTACACTGAGACTTTATTGTGGCGTCGTTGGCTGCCTTAGCAATAAACCTTGCTCTTGTAGCTGTTAAAAATAATCTTTCTGTCTGCATATCACCTACTGAGTTTACAAGTTTTTCAAAAGCCTGCTTCACAACAAGCCTTATTTATGGTTGTGGAGCCTTATTTATGGTGGAAGGGCAGCATTTTAGAACCTGTCATTAAGTACTTGAAGATGTTGAAGTGCTTCTTTCTTTATCAGAACTGGATTTGTACAGGTTTTACCGATGTTTCAGGCTGAGACCTAGGAAAGAATTTTCTATTTAAATGCTTCATGTCTATTCAAAAATCACATAAGAGGCCTTGCAATAGAAAAAGAAACAGAAAAATTGTTTCAAGGGGGAGATTGTCCTCTGCCCTGCAACAGATACTGTCAAACAGCAGCATTTTGTCACTAACTCCACAGGAAAAACTTTGGACATTATCAAGCCTGAAAATAACCCAAGGAAATCTGTGATTAACTGGGCTTCTCTTCGAGAAAACAGAGCTAAATATGAAGCTATGAAGTGGGCAGGTTAGTTCTAAAATTTTGATGGTATGGTACTTATCTTTACATGATAAATCTGCTGAATGCTTAAAGCTTTTAATTTTTGCTCTGAGATGACTGAATTCCTTCAGTGTCAAAATTTAAATATTTGCAGTGAAGTGACCAGGTCAGCATTTCTCAGCATGATCATGGAGGACACTGTAGTTGCTGAGTGAACTTAAACCTGCTACTCAGTTGGTATTTTGACTGAACCCTTTGAAAATGTTGTTGGTTTGTATGTGACCACAGCAAAAATCGAAGAACTACTAAATATTATACTATATATGTTAGTAGAGATTACTTTAGAACTTGAAATGTGGAGTAGTGGTTCTTTTGTAGATACTTGTTTGTCTCAGCCTTCATCTTTTACCTGAAGAACAGTAGCCTTCCACCACTTTTGACTAGTTTTCTAGTACAAGGCACTGTCCGGGTTTTGGGATTTCCATCTTAAGCTTTAGCAGAATTACCCTGAATTTGTAGCATTTCTTACTGACTGAAGTTTGCTCTTTCTGATGGTTTAAGACTTGCCTCCAATTGAGAAAAACTTCTATAAAGAATCGTCAAGGACTGCATCTATGTCACCAGAAGAAGTGGAACTGTGGCGGTAAGGTCCTTTCTGTAAGGAATCATCTGCTTGGCAAAAATTATTAAGGTATAAAGCCCAGAAAGTGGGAAATGGAGTACTGAGACGGAAGCATTAATGTTAGGGTCTTGTAATAACGTAGATCTTGGGAACTCTTTCTTAAGAAGTAATACCTCATCTGCTAGTTATTGTTTAAGAGTTGTGTGGAAAGTTTACTTTAGAGATTAACTGCTTCTCTAAAGGTGCTTGATCTAGTTGACTTTCAGAAGGGATAAAGTTCATTGGCTTTTGGCATTTTCGTTACATTTCACAAGACAGCATGTTCGCACTTTCTAGGTACTTCCAAATACAATTGTTCGCATGTTGAATACCTCTTGGCTGCCATTTTTTTCCTCCATAATCTTTAGTCAAATATCATCTTCAAAACAATTTTCAACTTATTTACTGTTGTCTTCCTATCTGTCTGTCTTCTCTGTACAGGCACATCCTGGTGAGTACATGCCTTAGCTAACGGTATCTGTTCATTTTGATCCATCCAGCTATATCATTACTTTGCAAGAAAAACAGATCATGTGTTTCAAGTGATTCTATTCAGGCCCTGGTGATGGTTTCAGCCCTTTTCAATAGGTCTAATGACATTGGTGAACATTCTTGAAGCATTACCTTGTGTTACTTATCTTTTTGCATGGTGTTTGTTTTTTCTTTGCATGCCCAGCAGAAAAACATTGCCACAGTGACAAAAGCATGGAATTGACACCTCTTTCCTTAAAGTATATGTACATGTTATCATTAGAACTAGTCAGGAGAAACAGAACATTGTTCTGTAGGTTCAGAACATTCATTGTGGAATAGCACTTTTGTGATGAAGGAATGTTTTTTTCCTTTTTTTATCTATGTGCTTTAAGGGGAAAAAAAGACAGTAATTGGAGAAAAAAAAAAAGTGAACATGAGGAGAGGTTGAACTACCCATTATTTTTGTAGCCCATACCCTGCTTGAAATAGAAATATTTGCTGAATGGAATCTTCAGTACAGGACTAGAATAAACTACTTAAGCATATTAATACCTCTTAATTGGGAGGAGCCTCAGAACCTCAATTTTAATGTAGCTTTTTGTATGTGATGTGTTTTGGGGTTTGGTTGGTTGGTTTTGCAGGGTTTGGTTTTGGAGCTTGTCTTACTGACCATGTTCTCTTTTCTAAACTGGTCTTTTTGTATTTTCTAGAGCATCCAGGGAACTGCTCTGAAAATATTTCAGGAAGGCTTCTGTCAGAGTATAGGCTTCTGGCAAAGAATTCCAATCCATTCCTATGAGTTCTGGGTTGTCTTTAGGTTTAAAAACTTGTCACAGTTACTTAATTTGTAATAGAGTATAATTGAAGTCTGATATGACAGGACTGCAGTTCATGTTTATAACCATATAGAACTTCAAATTAGTCATTCTTAAGAAAAATGGTAATCGATGCCTCCAGAAGTGTTTCTGTAGTAAGGCTTTCTTAAAGGTTAGAATAGTCATAAGCCTCATTCAGGACCCTGAACCTGTTTTGTATTGTTCCAGGAATTAAAAAGAAAAGAAAAGAAGTCAGAAATGCAGTCTTTTGTGTTAGCTCTACTTTTTCAGATAATGAAACATTAAAGCAATTGCACTTCTTTGATTCTATACAGGAAAGAAAATAATAATATAATTTGTGATGACTTAAAAGAAGGTGAAAAGCGCTGCATTCCTAATCCTGTTCGTAAATTTGAAGATGTATTTGAGCATTATCCTGATATTATGGCTAATATAAGAAAAGTTGGTTTTCAAAAGCCTACACCGATTCAGGTATTTCTTCAGTTTTGATGACTCTTTAACTGAAGTTTAAGAGAAAAGTAGATTTAAGTATTTGTTGTTTTATGTTAGTCCCAGGCATGGCCGATCATACTGCAAGGAATTGATCTTATTGGTATAGCACAAACTGGTACCGGGAAGACATTAGCATACTTAATGCCTGGATTCATTCATCTGACTTCACAACCAATGTAAGGATTGTTCACATGTCTGACTTGCCCACCTGTGGATACTTCCCCCCAGCCCCCATGTGATGGTTTTCTAGTATAGAAGATAATAAATCATAAATTGGGAAAAAAATTATAAACCTGGTGGAGTAAGTACCAGATTTGTCACCATAGATTCTGTTGATAGCAGTGTACTGAGAAAGCAGAACAATATAAAAATATTCCATGTCAGATGTGATGGACTTCGCCTAGCCTTCTATACCCACATTCTAAAGATGCTTTTTTTTGCAGATCCAAAGGTCAGCGTGAGGGGCCGGGAATGTTAGTCCTTGCTCCCACTCGAGAACTGGCGCTTCAAGTAGAGGCAGAGTGTTTGAAGTACACATACAAAGGAATTAAAAGGTAATCTTCTCACTTGCTTGTTAAGTAATTTTTTTTCCCTACCACTTGCAGCTTAATTCACCAACTGCATTTGTTAAGAGAGAAGAGGGTGGTAGTAAATATAGTTTCTATTTTCTCAGGTTTTAGGATGCCTGTTTTGAGTACTTTCATAGTGAAAGTCTATTTCTTATAGAGTTGGACTTCTCTGTGTTGTAACTTTGTTGCTTCTTGTTCTGTGTGGACAGCTGAGAGAGTCTGGCTGTGTTTTCTTGGCACCTTGCTGTTAGGTAGTTGTAGACAGCAGTAAGATCTCCCTGAGCCTTCTCTTCAGGCTGAACAAGCCTGGTTACCAGCTTCTCATGTCATGCACATGCACTTCATTCTCTTGACCATCATGGTAACTGCCTGCTGGACTTGCTCCAGTATGGATATGTCTTGTCTTGTCATAGAGGCAGGGGGTACAAAAAATGGATATTGTGCTTGAGTTGTGGTCTCAAGTACTGAATGAAGGGGAATCATGAGTTCACTCAACCTGCTGGCTTACACAGTTGACTTTCTTTTCTGTGAGGTTACACTTCTGAATAATGTTCAGTTTCTTGGCCACCCAAGTCTTTTCTGCAAATGCATCTTCTAGTATGTTGGCTCTCAGACTTAGGGTGATTCCATCCCCATTTTGATTTTGTTAAACTTCATGGGATTCCCATCAGCCCATTTCTTTAGCCTTTTGCGGTTCTTCTGAGTAACAGCCTCGCCCTCTAATGTATCAACTACTCTCCCAATTTGGCTTCATCCACAAACCTGCTGAGAGTGTAGATCTTCATTTAAGCTGTTAAACAGACATTACTGTGCTCCAAAACTTACTTTTAGTACTCTGATAACTTTGTATAGCATTCAGAGTTAGTGTTCTAGTCATCAAATATTGAAATACACCTTCTGCTTCCTTCCCCAAAATAGTGAGGAGTTATACAGAGCACATTAAGTTTGTGTGTAAGGCTAATACCCTATTGAGTGCATTGATTGCTTTAACAGCAAAACATCTGACTTTTCATAGTACTGTTTAGAAAATCATACATCCATTCATACGTTCATCTGTTTTTGGTGTGACTATTTTCAAAACAACCCCAAAACATACTCCTAGCTTAACAGCTATCTTCTCTCCTTTCATGAATACTCTCACTGTGATTTCAGGAGAAAGCTGTTGCTGAACTGTTGAGGGACTATCATTCAGTGTCCATTATTTACTGTCCGTTATTTACTGTGATACTGTCAGTCACGCTTACTGTATTCCTACCTCTTGGTAATAACAGATGATACTTTTAAAAGTGAACCAACATGGTGGTATTTATTTGAAAGAGATTGACATGAGTTGAACCTTAATACACTGCTTCTGTAAAACATTTTGTTTTTCAGTATTTGCATATATGGTGGTGGGAACCGAAAAGGACAGATAGATGTGGTTACCAAAGGTGTGGATATTGTTATTGCTACTCCTGGCAGGCTGAATGATCTTCAAATGAACAACTTCATAAATTTGAAGAGCATAACATACTTGGCAAGTATCTGATATGGAATGCACCAGTTGGGAAACGGTTGACTTAGTGTGAACTTAAGATTTGATTAAGTTTTCTTTAAACTTTTTAAATCTTAAATTACAATACACCTTAACATTGAGATTGGTGTTGGAAGGATGGTTCATACTTACCATGATTGCATTGCAGATATGGGAAATTCCCTAGGGAAAAAATATAGTAGGATTCTAGCACAGTAAGCATTTTAAAGATGCTAAATTGTTAGCTCATATTAGTAATGTTTGCTGTTTCAAAATTCATTTTGTCAGGATCAGTTACTAATGGATAAAATGTCTTTCCCATGTTGTCTTTCCCTTTTCTTTTAAAGGTTATGAGTGACTCAAGTTCTCATAAGAAGTTGTGCAGTAAGCACCAGAGTCACAAGTAGTTAGATACTTAAACGTTTGGGTGACTGTCTTTTGATCTCAGTGGGAAAATAGCTATGTAAACGTTGTTATGAGTCCTTATGTCTCGTTTCATTTTTGCCTTTTGATGTGCTGGACACTTAAAACCATTGCAGTTTTGTAAAATACTTTCATATATTCAAATTATTTTTGAGTTATTTGTTTTAACTTGTGACTTGTTGCCTAGTTAGACTATTTGGTCTGCTTTCCCTCCCTTACCTCCACCTCCACTTCCCTCTAAGGGTTTAATACCCATTATGCAGTAACAAGTTAGCTCTAACTCTAATAGTTGTGAGCTTACTGGCAAGGCCAGTGGTGGTATAAGTATCATTATAAATTTGGCCGTCTGGAAAAAAATAATATTATTGGAAGACAGGAGAGTAGCCTCATGTGGAAAAGTAACATGTAAGTGCTAAGCTGGAGGAAACAAAAGCCTGAAACCCTGCTTTCTGATAAGTATAGGAACATTACTCATCTTTCTCTACCAAGGTGAAGTATGTTCATACTACAAGCACACAGTGCTTTGTAAAGCAAAGAATATGTATGTAACCAAAATCAGATGTTTCAACATGTGCAGGGTATAATATAATACGACATTACTAAAAAAATTACGTATCAAATTGAAAAATATGGTCATGCAAAATAGGAGAAAAACATTTGTTGTACCACTAGCAGTTAGGTATTTTCAGAAGATTGAAAGCAGCACAAGGACCACGTTTCACAATGGTTAATGTCTCATGCCTCAGGCTTTTTGGGAATGCTGTGCTTCCTTAGTTTCCATATGAAAAGTTGAACATCCAAAATTCTGTTACCATATATTTTTTCCTTGTAGTTTCTTGTACTTTTTAATACATAAGATGCTTTCTGTTTCCACAGCTTCATTGTCAATTTTCAGCCAACAAATAATTTAATCTTGAAGCCTTATTTCAGAGGAGAGAGAGGGCTGATAGATTTCAACTTTTAATACCTTGCATGAACACTCTTCATTGAAGCGCTTCATTTACAGTTTTATTTAAAGATATTGATGAGTCTTGTGAATGTTCCTGAAGTGCACTGAGTAGCACTTGCTGGTATGATATAATTGTTTCCCAAATGACTTCCAAAGTCAGAGACTGGTATACTATTGTTTAATTGAAACAAACAAACAAATGAAAACCCAAACTCTTAGAGTTAATTATATTTCAATATACACTGTACATGAAGTGAACTGGAGACAGGGAACTTTTCGCCTCGCCTGACAGAACCATCAAGTTAGTTGTAGTCTTGATTCAGATTTTTAGGAACCCATTTATTCAAGATAGGCTGCTGGTTTTCATGATTTCAGAAGAAAGACTGGGTAATACTGTCATATGTGGCCTTTTTATTGTTTACAATACATGTCATTTGAAGATTGCTTTTTGTTTTGTTGTTTTCAGTGTAAATTGGTATGAATTTATCAGTAATGAGTGCTTTTTTTCTTTTGACGTTATGCTCAAAAAGCAGAAGTAAGGAAATGGGAGTTGTGCATGAATAATTGAGAAGCATTTACGGGAAGTATACTAAAAAAAATACAAATCATGAAGTAGGATATAGAGGATAGATTGGAGTAGTCCTTTTATTCTTCAAATTAAAAAAAAAGTATAAAACTTGCCAGTAACAGGAAAGAAAATTATTTTCACATGAACTGGCTTATAAGAATTTCTTGTCAAGAAATAGAACTGAAATGAATAATATTAACAAACAAGTAAATATGCATAGATAACAAGAAACCAAATTGTATGTTAGTTGTGGGGAGACTTACCTTATAAACCAGGACCTGGCTATGTGGTCTTTTAAAAAAATAGTGCTGTTATCTATCTTATCTCTATTACAGCCTTTTTTCTTTATTAAGCAGCTATCAGAAAAAAAGGAAAGTAAATTTCCAAATATTCTGATCTAATACACATATTTACATGCTTTCTTCTTCCTTTCCAGCAAAGTACCAGTGTGCTTAATAGCTGAGAAAGCTTCTGCTGCTATAAGGGGCGTAGTAGCCAACTCTGTATATAAAATTAGTGATGTTTCAGCTTTGACATTTTATTAGAATCTGTTAATGAAATCTCCATGAGTCCTTTGAAAATAAGGATAATTAAATCAAGAAATAGAATTCTTGTCTTCTCTCTCTCAGTTGATTTGTTATTTCAGAGATTTACATAGGTAATGTACTAAAAACCTTCAACAGAATAAAACATCTGAGAAGAATAGAACAGAATCAAGACAGTAGAAGGGGATTATCATTGAAGTCTTATGTTTCCACATAAGTGACTAGAAAATGTCAATAGTTAATCAAAGTTGTATAGATCATGCTTTAAAGGAGAAAAATGATGAGTCTTGGATGGCAGCCTTCTTCCTATGTATGAGACTGAAAACATTCACAAATATGCTTGTATATTAGAAAAAAGATCAGTTTCAACTAGTTGTACTCAGACCTGCAGCTTATTTGTTCCATTTTGGGTTTATTTTTGTTTTAACCAGATGAATGTACTGTCTGGGTTTTTTCCTACCTCTAATGAGGAACTAAATTGATAACTGATATTTTAGTCTTGTATGAGATCTCTTAACATGGTAGAAATGAGATTCCCCCTTTAAATTACAAAAAAAAAAAAATGTATTGAAAGTGTGTTGTGGGGAGTCGTTGTCGTGTGTATGTGTGTCCCGGGTTTGGTTGGGTTTGATTTATGTTGGGTTTTTTTAAATTCTGTGCTTAGTTTTAGGCACCAACCAAATTATTGTTCAAACAAACAATAGTTGTACTTCCTCCTTGAATTTAAGTGCTCTTAAAGATGCTGTGGGTTTTCTTGTTCTGCCCACAAATGAAAAAACTTCAAGGAAATCAAAGAGGTGAAATAAAAGTTGAACAGGTTATGCATTACATTATGGAGTGGATTCTGCAGTTTAAATTGTTACTATTAAAATGGTCTTCTATGTAGTGTCTTGCTGAAACCCTTATGTAAGCAACTAGACACAATAACCTTGTTCTGAGCAGGTGTTAGATGAGGCTGACAGAATGTTGGATATGGGATTTGAACCTCAGATAATGAAGATCCTAATAGATGTGCGGCCTGACAGACAAACTGTTATGACAAGGTATGTAAATATCATAGCGCTCAGTACTTGAACACTGTAAACATAAGGTTATTGTACAAGTTAACTTCAAAACAAACTTGTCAGTTTTATTAACTTTACTAACCTAAATGGGAATGGCATCAATTGTCTTTCTAATTCTGTCTAGTCAGTCCCAATGAATCATTTAACAAATTTATTTTCATTTCATATCTCTTTTCTGATGTTTTACATCAACTGGAAAAACAACTGAGTTAGTCCCAAAAAGGAACAAGTCCTGGGAGTGCTAGAATTTGCCATATCACTTTGAAATGCCACCTTCCATTTCTCCATCTGGGACCAAATGTGTATCCTAATTTTCTGTTCAGTCGGTATCTGAATTAATTTTGAAATTATGCAGGTTTTGGGAGCTTAACAATAGAATATCCCAACAATATTTTTTGTTACCATATTTTGTGTTGGTGCTGCTGTTCCAACAATAAAACAGACTAGAAACTTGCTTATTAAGTATCATTGAACTACTAACTTCACTTTGGCTTCATTAGAAAGGCTCCGTAGCTGTTGCCTGCACTTTTAACCTGGAAAGTTATCTTTAAAGCTTGAGTGCTGTTTACTAATAGCTTCTTAAGATTATTCAAAGTGTTATATGAGCTTGCTACTATTATTGCATACTTGAGTGTTTCACTGGTGTATGAGAAAGAAAGAAGAATGTGATTAAATTAATGAATTGGAGATGATTTGGACTCTATTCTCATGTGTGTGTTTTCACTTGCTGTTCAGTGCTACTTGGCCTGATGGTGTTCGTCGCCTAGCGAAATCCTATTTGAAAAATCCAATGATTGTATATGTTGGCACTCTTGACTTAGCAGTAAGTTGTTCTGTTTGGTGTTTTGTTTTGGTTTTTTCTTTTGGAGAAGAACCTACAGTTTAAAGCAGGAAATATTTTGCTTGTAACTATGTAAGTAAATGCATGTAACTTTAAAATCAATCTGAACTTTCAAAAAACAGCTATTATTCTTTTAAAGCTTCATTAAAAGTTTAGAAAGAACTAACAAAAAAAAGTAGAAAAAAGCTTTGTTGTTGTGTTTCTGTAACAAGATCTTGGAAGTCCTGGATCTTGAGTTAGAAAACATCACAAGCAACAAGAATCAATCACATTGAAGTTTGAATACTGTACTTTAGTGCCAGATGTTCTTTCCTGAACCCTTGTTTTTGCAGCCTTGTCTTTTGTTCAAGTTGTTGTTCCTTAGTTACTTTTCCTTCTGAATGTCTTCCTTCTAATGCATACAGATCCTTATCTGGATCTGACTTTCTGAACTGCTGCTTTGTGGAAGAGTGGAACCTCTGTACTAAGCTCCTGGAGGGCACTTGTCTAGAGCAGGAATATATGTTTTAAGAGTAAGAACTGCCTTTAAAATCCAAAACTTCTACTGTGTAGTTACATACTTGCCATGCTTGTGCAGCTGTGTAATTGGCTTCAGTACCAGCAGAATTTACAGAAACAGTAGTGCTTCCAAGATCTCCACATCCTGGTTCAGAGATTGCTTTGAGTTTTGTTCTTAAATTAGAAAATTTTTCTCTTCAGTTCCACTTTTTTAGTGATAGGGAATGAGGAAACAGTATCCAGTACACTAGGTAGAAATAGGAGGAAAATGTACTTTTCATCTCTTCTGTTCAGAACTATGCTTTTGTCAAGGGGCATTGCTTGTCAAAGGCAGAGGATCAGAATTTAAAGGATATCAGATGCTCTCGTAGCTCCCATTTAATGCATTCTTCTCTTTTATAGGAGCTTCTTTTAATTGAAGAGGTGACCCCTGGGGGATGGGAAAGGATTTTTCCCATGTGGAAAGAGAATCTATATACTTGATTGATTTTTCAGCACTTGTCACAAGATTATGATGCAGTGCCCTGAGAGTGTCTAAACCTTTATTCTACTTAAATACTATACCTTAGACATTCTATGGCAACCATCAAATATAACAAGAGTAAAGTTTTTATTAACAAACGGTTGTTGGAATAATTGGACAGAACTGATAATTTCAAATAGATTACAGAATCTTCTTTAAAATCTTCTCCTTTCAAGTAAATTTGAGTATATTTTATGTTAATCCAGAGGAAGTTGGAGCAATGTCAGTCTTAAGTGCTTCAATCTAATTTTCAGTAATATTAAGAATATTTCACCTTGCTAGTCTGCTAACCTGTACCCTCTAAATCTCTGCAAATATATGATTTGACAAACTGCTTAAAGATAAATGTTTACTATTCTCCTAAAGCAACTAAGAAACTACAAATATATCTGCATTGTTTGAACTCCAAACTGACGCAATTTGGGTTTAGAATAGCTTTTTATGGTATTCTATTACTAGTTTTATAGTGTTGTAATATAGGTATTAACAGAAAAAATACTGTTCCTACTTAGCATCTCTTTTTTGCTGTTTAACAGGCAGTAAATACAGTAGAACAGAGGGTGGTTGTTATTGCTGAGGAAGAAAAGAGAGCTTTCATGCAATACTTCATTGATTCTATGAAGCCAAAAGATAAGGTCATCATTTTTGTGGGAAAAAAACTTACGTATGTAATCATTTCCCAGTATCACGTCTGTTCACTTTTTCTAACAGAAATACTGGATAGTTCCTTATGTCACATAGTAACTACCAAGTGTAACAGCTTTTGTCAACAATGTGCTGGTAGTAGTAGTATTCTTTTAATATTTACTTACTTATTCATTCCTTCGGACTGACTGGTAGTGTGTGTCCTTTTTAATATCACTAATGGTGGTGGTAAATCTCAATTTTTTTCATGTAGTTAGAGTAGATGTTAAGATTCTTGGAGATACATTAATGTGATGTACTGTTTACGTGTATAGAACTGATTGGTGACAGGGGTGTACCATACCTGAGCTTTTTGAGTGAACATGTATTTCTCTTTGTATGTTTGCTTTTATTTATATATATGGGAGGAGTAGTCTTGTTTTCTTATTGTTTTATCATAAATATCACTTGACTTAGATAGGGTTTTGCCCTTTAGGCACATGTTTAGCTTCTGTTGTCACATTATTATCTTTTAGATCTCAATCTAGATGCTGCACTACTATTTTTACTTTTTTTCTTTTTAAAAACCATTGTTTTATTTTGTCCTAGAGCTGATGACTTAGCAAGTGACCTTGGTCTCCAAGGAATTCCAGTACAGTCACTTCACGGTGACAGGGAACAGTGTGATCGAGAACAGGCTTTAGATGACTTCAAGACAGGTACATTTGTATCTAAGTATTGGTTTGTTTAGCCAAGGTTTTTAAAGCTTGTCATATGCAGAATTTTGTCTGTTTGTAAGTGCCATGTGTCTTCAGCACCACAGAAGTGAAAATATTAAAGAACTCTGAATTATATGTTTACTTTGTTAATTTGACAAAATCAAACAAAAAGAGATTGCTTTTCAATAAGATTTGAAATGTCCACAAGCTAAGTAATTTAAGGCTTATTTTATTTTTGAAATCCCTGTGGGAAGGTCAATATTGTGTTAGTCTACAGAGCAGTTAATTTAAGTTTCAAATAATGGTGCTTCCAGTGAAACAGTTCTGCTCTCAATTATGCCAGTAGGGTTATACCTTGGGGATATATGATTGCGTGTGAATAAAAGAGAGTAGTCCTGTGATAAGGATGCCAGCTGAGAATATAGCTGTTGAAGTTTCTGTTCTTTTCACAGATTCTTTATATCAGCTAGGCATGTTTCTAGGTTTTCCTACACCCTGCTGTTCTGCTTGTGAAATACAAATAGTAGTAAAATGACATTTTGAGTTCTTACCTTGTATTTGAAGCCACAAGCATGTGCAACAAGCATATTTTTCCTTTATATGTTAAGAATAAGTGCATTATACACTGGAAAACGGATAGACTCGAGTATGTTTTCTGTTTATTCCATAAACTCCCATTCTCTTTCTCTTGTACTTACTTTAGGCAAAGTCAGAATACTGGTAGCTACTGACTTAGCATCCCGTGGCCTTGATGTGCATGATATTACTCATGTTTTTAACTTTGACTTCCCTCGCAACATTGAAGAATATGTTCATAGAGTAGGTCGTACTGGAAGAGCAGGGTAAGTGTTTACAAGAAAATAGTAATATATTGTCAATATTTTATGCACCACATAGGTGTTTCTTTTGTCAAATGCTAGAGCTACAAGTTATGTGGAGTGGGAAAGTGAAGACTTTATGGTCTATCAAAGTATGTTTTAGATAATAACACACTGCTTTATGTTTTGGAATTAGTTCACAGTAAATTTAAGGCAAACGAGTTTTCCACTTTTCTGTTATTTCATTGAAGTGGATGGGAATAAGGGATGTTTGAAAGCTGCTTAAAATTTGGGGAATTATAGTTCAAAACAACTTCTGTACAGAAATTCTGAAATGTCACTTCCTTGTTTGTGCCTGTGAGCCACTGAGTTGTTTAGTTTCTTAGACAGCCCCGAAGGGAATGGAATTCAAAGTTTCAAAGTTTTCAGCTTATCATGGTGTTAGGACTTCTGAATGCTGCTTTCCCAGATTTGCACAAGTATGATTTTTCTTGTGTACGTGTTTATTTTAATCGTGAGATGAATGTATGTCTCTTCATACTTAAATATGTTGTCTTTATGCTAGGTTTATTGTCTAAATTAGTTGTGCCTTTGCTCTGTTTTAGGTCAATTGCCATATTCTGATCTTTATGAAAAGTTGCTTTCTGTCATGTGTGTAGTAAATACTCAAGCCAATTTTATCTAGTTAAATAATATTGCCTGTAGTACAATTTATTACTGCATAGGTTGGTAAGAAAAGCCTAGCAGCCGTTGTTTGGAAGATCAACAGTTATTTCATTCCTTGTTTAGACGTACTGGGGAGGCAGTAACGCTTGTCACAAAGAGTAATTGGAGAGTTGCATCTGAGCTGATTGAAATTCTTGAAAGAACAAACCAAGTAAGAATACATCTTACTGGGTAAGATTTATAATGGTTCTGGGTTACCACCTGTAACAACAGTTCATGAAGGTCTAAGTCTACCCAGACCTTTGTGAGTGTAGTGTCTCGGGGGAAAAAAAATGGTACTTAAGTATTTCTTGTACTGGATATCCTTGTCTGTATTTTACCTTACAGATGAGTCCCAGAAAAGAACTGTGAACTTAAATCAAAGATTTCCATGTCCAAAGAAAAAGTAAATAACACACATGCCAGAGAGGTCTGTAGAGAATAGGATCTATTTTATTCCAGTATTTCACTTCTGGACACATATTCCAATGTTCTTGTTTAACAGTGTAAATATTAACAATGTTTATATCAGAAGAAGCTCAACTATGTCAGTTTATTATATCTGACAGTTGTGACATCTGCATATGCTTTTCCCAGCTGTCTTTCTCACTGATGTTTGTAAATAATATGGGAAGTAGGACTGAAATACTTTTTCTTACTACCAATCTGAGAAGTCAGAGACAGTTACATTGCTGTTTCTTGCTGTAACAAACATATTTTGCCTAATTTATAGTAAACCCCCAGTTCATGCCCTGACTTGAGTTTGAAATTTTTAATTGGGGGTGGGGG
>NW_020799097.1:33539072-33551688 GCF_003259725.1 Athene cunicularia
TAGTGGTGGGGGGTGGGGGTGGAAGTTTGAGTACAAACTAAATTGCATTTACTTAGGACTTGTGGTTGTTAGTGTGGACACTTATTCAAACTTTAAACGCTGAGTTAGAACTTCACCTAAATCTTCTGGTTTACAACTCTTCTCTGAAAAATGTTATGCCATGTATTGCAAACCTGATAAGGTGCTTTTGAGGCAGAAAAAGAAAACAAAAGAAAACAAAACAAAACCCCCCCAAACAAAATCAGAAACAAGAGTTGTGCCCTGCTAATTTCTTAAAGTTGCAGGGGAGAGGGTGTTTTTGGAGGTTTTGCTGGTTGGGGGAGGTTGGTGTTGATTTGGGTTTTGGTGGAGGTTTTTTTAGCAAATATAAGAGATTAAACCAGTAATGATACTTGGAAGCCACTTAAATGGAACTTAGAAGTGCCTTGTTCTGTATTTTGAGTCAGCTGTTACCATCCATGCCTTGTCTCCTGCTGCAGACTGAAGTTCCCAAACTTTTTTCATGTGTGATAGTTCAACTGGGAACGGGTCTCTGCATTCAGAGGAGAAAAAAGCACCTCCAAATTTCAAGGGTAACTGCTAGTCACAACATTATTCTCAAACTTTTAGTTACAGCTAATAGAAGGGAAATATTCATACAAGCAGGTTTTTTTTTTACCTCGTGACAATGAAAATATCATTGCTTCAGTCTTGAAGTGTCTCATAAAAGGGAAGGAGAGCAACAGAAAACATGGGCTGAGGGTTCCGAATACTTCACTTTCAGAACAAGTATGGTGCGTTTGTTAGCCAGATATTCTCCATAATTTTGAATATACGGATAATCTCACAAAAGAAAAACAGGTACAACAGAAACATTTCTCTATCATTCTCTATCATGCCTGACAAAGAAAGTCAGAACTGGAAAAATACACACACCTTCCTGTTCCACCAGGCCTTTTGTCCTGGCTGCATTCTTCATCTGTGCAAGCACTGCCAGGTCTAGATGTTTCTAAGGAGACTTAACAGTGTTTAAATGTTTACTGTATTGGTGTCACTTGTAGAGGGACAAACCACAGAGGCTGAGCAATCACATTAATACCATGCTCACACGCTCTGCAGCAGCTTGCTCTTCACATTCTGATGAGGAAAGTGCTTCTGTACCGGATGTCTTCTACCTGCTGCTTGGGTACATGCTGTAGCAGATTGTTGAAGCAGGCTGGCTTTGATAGATTAGTGATCTAAAACCTCTTCTGACAGTACAGTCGCCCGTACTGCTTTTTGCAGTAAACATCGCATTAATGTCTGCATTATGCCTGAGCTGGTTTAAGACGACTTGTTGGACACTACCTTTATTCCATGATCTGTAAGAATGGTATGCAGGCTTTTTTTCCTTCAGTGATCAGTGCCACTCAACCTAATAAAGTCTCTGTATTTCTTTGCATCTGGCCTCAGTCCTTATAAACATAACTCTGAGGTGACAAAGTGTGCTGATGATACTATTCACCTCCTTTTCCACACAATTACAAACATGCCAGAACGGACTGAGGATGTTAGTAAGATGCTTGTTGAACCTCCCAGTGGTGGGAGAACTGACTGTGTTCTCCTGCCCTCCTTTTCTAGTCTTTTAGCTTTGTTTTATCCATGTTAGAACCCTTCCTATAGCTTTCTTTAAGTACCAAAGTCTTTCTTCAGAGGCTCTTAAAACTTCCATAAGGAATTTACTATCAATCATAATAATGTAACATTCAAATATCTTGGATGTTTATTGGATATATTGCATTGGATGTTTCTTCCAGCTCTTCATTATCACTGAAACATACATTTCTGTCTGAAACACAAGTGTTTTACTTAGCTGGTTATATGTTGTCATCGGATATGGTGATACTAACATACTTAATGTAATTGAAAATCCAGGGACACCGCTGATTATTTTTCAGTGTATTTTAGTATCATTTTATGTAAAAAGATTTGTCTTTGCATCTCTACGGAATAGACAATCTGCAAAGTAACAGGAGCAAGTTAAATAACAAAATCAAGTTTGGGAACACACAAATCAATAGCATTTTTGTAAATCAGAGAGTAAAAGTTTAGATTCATTTAAAACTAACCTTGGTCATGTGATGATTTCTTACCAGGTAGTTCCTACTGAGCTTATTGCAATGGCAGAAAGATACAAACAATTTCAAAACAGAAAAGAAATTGAAAAGGGTATACAAAGATCTCGGAGAAAGACCTCAGAATAACTAATCCCTTGAAGTTACTGAAACAAAGTAAGTGTTTATAGTTAGTGTTGGTATCTACAGGCTTGAATTTAGAAGTTTCTCTTCTTGGTTGATTGTTTTCTGTAACTGTTGCATTTAAAATACATTCTAAAAAGTGGCTTAAAAAAGAAAAATGGATAAACTTTATATAGAAATCTAGTTTTGCATTTGGGCACTATTTTTATTTAAGAAAAATTAATTTCATTTTTTCTTGTGTCATGTGCGTAACTTCTAAAGCCATTATCTACTGGTTAAAAACAAATCTTCTGGATTTGTTGGGTTTTTTTAAATGTAGTGTTAAGATATAAGAATGTAAAACATAATTATTCCTTTTATTTTCAGAGAACTGGATTACTGAATGTAAGCAATGTTTGTCAGTGTGACTACACATACTGTACTTTTGCACTGATATGCCACATCTGCCAGTGGCATGCAGAAGTATTTCCAAGGATAACTTAGTTATTTGAAAACGGCTGTGTTTGCAGTAAATGATGTCTTGTTTGGTTGGTTGGGGTTTTTAATTTTAAAACTTAACATTGAAGGTAATTTTTGTTAAGACTTGTGTCTCCAGCTTTTTTTGAAAGAAGTCTGCATTTCCTCTGAATGGAGGAGACCATAACAATAAGTGTGTGTTTGTGGCTATCTGGGTAAAAAGACAACTTCTACTCTTGTTCTTGTGGATGTAAGTTTCTACTTTACAGAAGAAAAAGAATTTATTAGACCAATGTTAACAAAGTCATGAAGAAAAAAATACATTTGAAGGTCAGCTTTTGTTTCAGAAAGCATTGATTCCAGTTTTACATTTGAATGTCAGGTCCTGTCACAGACTTGTAATGATAATGGGATATGGTTTTACTCCTAGGAAGTTACATGGGAAGGAGCTGTTCCTTCATTTGATGCTTGGTCTAAACTTGTGTTTACTCATATAAGTAAATGAAAAACTAATAAACTTAATCTAGTGAGATGAGAATATTTTAGTAAAATTATTCTCCAAATGTTCTTCTGACCTTCCATCTTTTTTTATTTGCTCATAATTGAGGTGAAACCTGGGCATTATTTAATCTAATAGGTTATTTTGCCCTCAAAAGTAGGCTAAAACTATGGAATTCCCACAGCTCCTTTAAGAAAAAGTGCACCCAGGTCCTTGAGCGAGAACAAGCCCACAAATGGGTTTAGGTTTTCCCAGGGCAGGAATAACACAGTCTGTCTTCCCTAACATATTCTTCATGCACACTCCATTGTGCCCTTCTACAGTATGTAGAAGTTTTGACAGGGCAGGGCTAGCTCGATGGGCAGATGCCCTCGTGTTGACTAAGCAGGTGTCTTTTGCTAAATGTGTATCCTGGTGTTTGATGGTCCCACCCCATGTTGCTCTCAGTGTAGTTTTTATCATGCCATTGTATTGTTCAGTTTTTCCAGAGGCTGGTGAATGACAAGGGATGAGATTTACCCACTTGATACCATGCTCTTTGGCCCAGGTCTGTAGGAGGTTGTTTAAGAAGTGAGTCCCATTGTCTGACTCAATTCTTTATGGGGTGCCATGTCACCATAAAACTTGTTTTTCAAGGCCCAGGATATTGTTCCAGGCAGTGGCGTGGGGCACGGGATATGTTTCCAGCCATGCAGCGGCTGCTTCCACCATTGTAAGCATGTGGTGTTTGCCTTGGTGAGTTTGTGGGGGTGTAATATAGTCAATCTGCCAGGGCTCCCCCAATTTGTATTTCAGCCATCATCTTTCATACCACAGAGGCTTTAAATGCTTTGCTTGATTGATTGCAGTACATGTTTCACATTCGTGGATTACCTGTGCAATAGGTCAAGTCCACCCCTCGCTCCTGAGCCCATCTATATATTGTGCATCTCTTCCTTGATGGCCTGAGGTGTCAAGGGTTCACCGAGCTGTAAATAATTCACTCTTTATGTTGCCAGTCCAAATTCACCTGAGCTACTTCAACTTCAGCTGCCTGATCCACCTGCTGGTTGTTTTTATGTTCTCCAGTTGCCTGACTCTTAGGGACGTGGGCATCAACATGACATACTTTTACAGTCAGCTTCTCTAGCCAGGCAGCAATATCTTGCCACAATGCAGCAGCCCAGATGGGTTTGCCTCTGCAGTGCCAGTTGCTCTGCTTCCACTGCTGCAACCACCTCCACAGGGCATTTGCCACCATCCATAAATACATAGAGAGATAGCGCACTGGCCATTTTTCTCAGCAATATCTCAAGCCAGCTGGATGGCTCTCACTTCCACAAACTGGCTTGATTCACCTTCTCCAGCGGTTTCTGTGACTTGCCGTACATACATAGAGCTGCCTTGCACCTCCAATGCTTTCCTACAATGCGACAGGACCCATTGGTTGAACAAGCCATATTGCTTCTCATTTTCTGGCACTTTATTATACAATGGGGCTTCTTGAGCACGCATCACCTCCTCATCTGGTGATACTCCAAAATCTTTGCCTTCTGGCCCGTCCATGATCACGTCTAGAATTCCTGAGCAACTGGGGTTTCCTATTTGAGCCCACTTATTCCACACAGCATCAGCTGCATGGAGTGTAGAGGGGTCCCTCCCTCTGACCATTCAGCCCAGCACTGGCAGTTGAGGTGCCAGGAGGAGCTGTGATTCAGTATTAACCACTTCTGAAGCACCTTGAACCCCTTCATATGCTGCCAATATCTCCTTTTCAGTCATAGTATAGCAGGCCTCTGATCCTCTATGCCCCCGACTTTAAAACCCCAGGGGTCGACCTCAGGTCTCCCCCTGGTGTTTTCTGCCAGAGAATCGAGGTAGGGCCATTCCTGTCCTGCCCTAACCAGCCCAAGGGCTACTGCATGAACGATCTCACCTTTAATTTGTGGAAAGGCTTGTTGTTGCTCAGGGCCCCATTTGTAATAATTTTTCTTCTGAGTAGCTTGATAGAGAGGGATTACAGTCAACTGTAATTTGGGATATGCATTTTCCAAAAACCCACAATACCCAGGAAAGCTTATGTTTCCTTTTTACTAGTTGGTGGAGACACAGCTGCTATCTTGTTGATCACATCCACTGGGATCTGACAACACCTGTCTGGCCATTTTATTCCTAAAAACTGCATCTCCTGTACAGTCTTTTGACTTCAGTTTATGTCAAAACTGGCCTTCAGAAGGATTTGAACTATTTTCAGGAAGAGAGAGAGAGAGAGAGAAAGATACCACCACCCATGGATCTAGCAGCATCCCATTGGTCCTCTTGATTCTTGGTGTCTTAGTGGTGGGGGGTCCCCCCCCAGATTCTGATGGTACCATTTTTATACAGTCCAAGTCCCAAAGTCTCCACTCAGTTCCAGGAAACATCATGCATATGCATGGTGGGCATGGCATCACATGATGGTAGGTGTGGTCCAGCTCGGTGCAGTGTGTCCCGGGTGGTTGCAGAGAGACTGTTCTGGGGGTTGCATCATGCAAGACCATCCTCAAAGTCAGTGACCTAGCACCTTACACCTGCACAGTTAGTTGTTGGCAGGCATTAAATCCACAGGTTTTTGCCTAGTTCAGAACCACAGAATGTATTGCTGAGTCCTACATCCCCAGGGCCGGAAACTGGTGTCTTGTTTGTTTGGTTCTACCTCCGCAGGGCTGGAAATCGGTGTCTCATTCTTGCTTGTGGTTTTCTCTGTACCTAAGACAAACGTCTGCACATCTATCTGCCACAGTCTCCACTCTCCATTAGTTTTTCACACTGGCCATATGAGACTGTTAAAGGGTGAGCACGTTTTGCTGAACACCCCTTGGCTCTCCGGTTGACAAATCAGCTTATGGATGGCAATTGGAGAGTCCCGATGGGTGTGATATTGCCACTGGTGCATCGTTGTGGTACCAGTTGGCACCAGCTATTCTTCAGCCTTCAGCAACCCCACAACAGAAGGGTCCTCCGAGAGACCAGGCAAGGTGGACAACTGTTCAATTTCCTTCTTCTCCAAGACCCACTGATACCCTTTTGGGTCCTTGAAGTACCCTCTCCTGAGACAGTCTGTGCCAAGGATGCACAGGGCCTCTGGGCCAGTCACGATGGGGTGTGTATGCCACTCATTCCCAGTCAGGCTCACTTCAGCTTCTGCTACAGTTAGCTGTTGGGATCCCCCTATCCCTACAGAACTACAGATGGGTTCTGCCCCTTTATAGGTTGATGTCATTAGGGTACACTGTGCACCAGTGTCTGCCAGAGCCTTATACTCTTGTGGATCTGACGTGCAAGACCATCAGATCCACACCATCCAATAAACCTGGCTGTCCCCCTCTCTCACCGGGCTGGAGGCAGGGCCCCTCTAATCCTGGTTATAGTATTTGTTGTTCACCTTTTGTAAAGAAGAATCTGAAGTCCCTTCAAGAGGATCAGAAGTGAGATCAGCCCTTCTACTCTGTTTGGGGAACTGCCTGCTGGAAACTGGAGTGGCATCTTTCCAGGATGTTCAAAATTCTCAAAACCTGTTGTAATTAGCCTGAAGGAGAGTATCCCCCCACCTTCTCCACAGATTGTGTGCAATTACTAATAAATTCTGAGAAAGGGCACCCAAGGTATGTAAACGACAATACTGCATACAAATACCATTTAACCTCATGACCAGTGATGTAATCATATCGTAAGTTGACATTACCCAGTAAAGCAAAAAGATGTCTGGATCCCTCTCCCAGAGGTGATAAACATCACCACAAGTAATATGTAGTCTATGTAAGGATTTACATAACTCCACCATGTGAATAAAGGAACCAACACTGTGATCAGCAATTATGTGAATAACAAATCTGTCTTAACATGCTCTGGTGAGATTTTTCCCATTATCTGAACACTCTGACCCCATGTTGCCCCATGTTGGGTGCCAAAAAGACAGTTGTGGTTTAGGCCCAGCCGACCACAAAGCACCATGCAGCCACTGGTGCACTCCTCCCCACAGTGGGATGGGGAAAAAAATTGGGAGGAAAAGTGAAAGTAAAACTCGTTGCTTGACATAAGGACAGTTTAATAGAACACAAGAAGAAAAGAACTGTAACAATAACAATGCAAATAAGAAAAAAAAGAATCTATAAAGCAAGTGACGTGCAATGCACTTGCTCACCACCCAGTACCATGCACTGAGCCCCTCCCCCAACTGCAATCCCCAACTCCTGACCAGCTCCTCTAGTTAGATCTTGAGCATGACAGGCTAGTTCTGGTCACCTACCTTGGCTGTGCCCCCTCCCAGCACTCTTGGGAAAATGAATCCTATCGTAGCGGAACCCAGGACAGTCACACAAATGCATGTTGACACAGTAACATTACTGTGTTGCAGCACATTAGAAAATGCTTGCTTCCTGCCCAAAGTCCAGTGAAAAGACTTAATTTCCAAAGCAATTCTGAAGACTCAGAAAAGATAGGTTACTTCAGGAACTTCATACTGGTTTGATACCATATTCTCTCTCTGCTTGCTGTTGATGGTGATTGTCCTCGGCAAAAAAGTCTCCATCCACCCAGTTGATCTGGAGAGGTTCTGGTTTATGTCAAAGCAACTCCAGTGACTTTTTTTTTTTCTCTTGAAAGCAAGAGTGTATTTAGGATATTCCACAATGGATCCTCAATTTAAATAAAATCTTAATTTTTCACTTTACCCAAGCATTGATGCCTTTATATTTGGAATCATAAAAACTACCTGTGGGAAATTAACTACTGCAAATTCTTCTATACATTCCTAGTACACCTTGAAGATATTTTGCAGGTAACATCTACATTTGGATAGGGAAGATAAATATTACTTAAAACATCCTATTGCTTTCAAGAGTTAGGGCTAAGCAGAATGAAGTATATGAAGTATGCTGTTTTCTCTTGGTGTTCTTGATTTTGTTCTGGGTTTTTGTAGTATCAACTACTGAGGAGTAGTTTAAGGTGCTGTTTTTAAATATTCAAATCTAAAACCACTATTATTGTAAAGAGTTATTGTAAACTTAATACATCTTCTGAAATATTGGGAACCCGTTGTTCAATTCATTGTTTATTTGTCTTAAAAGGAAATCACTGCTCGCTTTATCTTCCAGACTGAGCAAGTTGTATTTGGGGATAAAAAAGTGTGGCAGCTGAGAGTTTTGCAGGCAATGCAGAAAATATCCCAGATATTTCTGAAAGCAGTGATCCAGGTCTCCCACATGCCAGTCTGTGTCATTTGGCCACATGACACATGAGTGGAAAAAAGCAGTTTTGACGTGGTATGAACAGAACTTCTCCAGTTCTTTTGTATATTCCATTTTAAGTTGCTCTAAAAGATACTTCAGAAGCTTAAGACAACTTTTCCTGTTAAATAAATAAGAATTTATTAGGTACCTTCTACATAGTTCTAAAATACGTATTTTAGATATGTTAATACACGTTATTCATGAAAGCAATATAAATGTTCTTACTGTAAGATAACATTTGCAATAATATTTTGAATAAAATCTGAATTGTGCATTAGTTCTCTTATGACTTTTGAGTCAGTACAAAGTGTAATTAAGTAAACTAAGAAGTTGGTTTACCATTAAGGAGGTTCCGTAACTCATGTGGAATTTGTTCTTTCTTCTCAAAGAAATGTGAAAACCAGATTTTATTGGAGTAAAAATACACATTTATTGATCCTGATCCCATTCAGCAGTTCTTTTCTCACCATTGTTTTAGAAATTGCCTTGGTGTGAAGTGTAATTTTGTTCCCAAAGCTCAAAAAGCTAAGTCATCAGACTTTTTAAGCTGGTTCTAAACAGGACTGAGTTTGGGAAAGATTATTTAACAAGTTGCATCTTTTTGCTTTTTAAGGCAAGTCTGGAGTGTAAACCTACAAGGTAATTTGTTTGTACCTCTTGCTGTGTAAATGCAAGTCAGATGTTCAGTGAGTGCATGCAGTGTTGTACTGCTATAGAACAATGATGCCTAAAAGCTTTATTCTTGCTCCCTATTACAAGTAATTAGTCTTAGATCAACTTCTTAAATGTTAAACTGAAAAGTGCTAAACAGTGCTAGCCTGGCTCACACAGGCTTAAAGTAAAATTTTCATACAAAATACCAACCTACAGCACTTTGGTCCATCAGATTCACAACACGTCTTTGACCTGCCATGGTTGTTCATCATGGCCTTCTCAATATGCGAGAAGGAGAGTCGCCAGGTGTTTCCTAAAGTTGAGTACAAGATTGTTAAATTATTACACAGCAGTAACCGGTGTCTGTAACTAGAGAAAAGAGACACTTTATAATTGACTTAATTTTAAGTATCAGCAATTTCTTTGCCCTTAAAGAAATCTTAATTCACTGACTGCATTAATTCCCGATTCCCCAGCTGCTCCACACAGAGACAATTAGAATCTTATTAATATAGGACACAGTTAATTGTTTGGATACTTTAACTATATTCTTAAGGATGCTTGGATTTACTTTAAGCTTAATTCTGGACTTTCCTGCATTTGTTGAAAGTGATTTGGGGAACTGCACTACTCAAAGAAATCTACTACCTTTTCAATTTCTACTCTGTATTATTAGCCTTACTGCGTAACCATTCTGGTTTTGAATAACAAAATCTTCACCATTGGTTTCAATTTCTCTGTACAAGTAGTTTGTCTCAAGTAAGGTGACTTTCTAAAGCATTTCTTTTTGTTCTTTAGGTAGCGTTCTGAAAACAAATATTAACATAGCTCAACCCCATTTTTAAAACACCAGCAATCATAAGTTCCTTACATAAGTTAGACTGTTTCCCTTGGCTGTTCAGTTCCGTTAGTCTTTACATTTAATTTTCACAGTGAGAGATAGCCCAGTAGAGCAGTAATAATTGATTTGGCATTATTAAGATGGGCATGCTAATTAAAAAAAAAGATTGCCTGAACTCTTTTTGCTGAAGTTGTTAGTTCTCATACTGCAGTAACAAGTTGAGATGTTTCTGCAAACCAGTGTAGGCTAGGTGTGAGTGGTCTGGATTAAAAAAATAGATTGCAGCCATACCAGAGTTCAATGAGAAATAATGTATCTTTCTAGAAAAGTAGTTTATATCCTGCAAAAGCATATAACCCGTGTATGCAGTCCCACTTACAGGGATGTTCCCTGCCTTTTTAGGTATCTCCCTTTAATTAAAAGGAGTGCATGTTGCTGTTAAGTACAGCTCTAGCACAAGAAAGGTCCCATATCCATGTGTCTGACAGTAGATTTAATATAATGGGCTTAGGAATGGTCAATGTACAGCCTGGCAGAGCAGTTTTGTCTTTAGATTTCAGTGCAGGACAAGCAGTGTCACAAGTCTGATGTTTTAAAGAAGGATTTCAGTTGTCTTTGATATCCAGGATAAGATAAAGATCTGTACCTTGAAGGCAGATTAATTAACAGAATCTGGATACCCTTTTTATCGCACTTGTGATTGAGTTGAAGAGAAGATATTTCATAACTTAAATTTACTATCTGTATCTGAGGTACCTTTTAGAACCTTTTCGTTTTTATTTTGTTTGGCTACTAAATAAAGTGATTCATTTCTGAACTTTCCCCTGACTTTTCTTCCCAGCCACTGTTCAATTCTGAGGCCATCCTGTGTGCAGGGAGGCCAGCTCTGCTGAACTTCCAAAGTCAAGATGATGTCCACTGATATTTCTGCTGGAGGATTTTTGATCAGAAGAGTTATTGCAGGGCTTCCAGGCTTTTTCCTTTTCACAGACACTTCCACATCTAGTAACAAAGAAGACATTTATTTTTATATATTAGAAACTTTTTTTGAAAAGAATGCTAAGGTTTTTACTTAGGAGAATTTGCAATTGATCAAGAGAAAACCCGGGTTCCACCACTGGCTCTTTATCCTACAGGATATGTATTTTAAGTAAAACATTAAGGTGACCTGTTGAGGAGTTCTACAAAATAAAGAACACTCTTCCGGAATTGCTGTGTTTGCTTGATTTACTGTGTCTACAGAATCAGAAATACAGCGATACTTTCCAGTGAACTGCTTGACTTTGAAAACAGTGAGACTGAAGAGATTTGGCCACATTGTTTCTGAAGGGTTAGAGTGCCCTAAAAGGTGATGTTTTCTATACAGACTGATTATAAAATATTAGGTAATGTATAAAAGCAAGCTCTTCCTTCTGCTGCCAGTTCAGCAAATGGCTCTTTGTACACAGCAGATAGATTCACAATACGTAGGTCATGTAGGAAGTACCAAGCATGACAGAACCCTTCATATTCATTATTTTCATATGGAAAGAGGACTGCATAGTGGAGCAGTGGGTTAATCACATAATACGATTAGCTGTGATGCACTGGAAATGATTCTTAGCACAAGAGCAAAGTTGAGATACCAGGGACAGAGGGGTTAGTTATAGAGACAGATGACTGGCGGGAAAAGCACATTTTATTAATAACAGGGCAATCCATATGTGCAATGTAACTATTTTTAGCACTCCTATGTGAAGCTTGTTCTCTCAGTACTTACCTTTAATGTTTTTTACTTCTCGTTTAATAATTTCTCGTAGTGCTTGAAGCATTTTAAAGGCTGATAATTTTTTATCTTCATCTAAAAACTTCAACAAATGCTTTTCTTTTTGATTTCTTTTCAATGTTAGATAGTAATAAGCTCCAGTGTCATCACATTCATCCAGCTGAAGTCTTTCAACGGGCATTAAAAGCATGATGTCAAACTCATTTGGTTCAGATATCTGCAAAGCATGAGAATTCAACAGTCAATGTACAACTTGGGTTTAGTCTCTTTAGGCTTTTATACCAGCTGCGGTATTACCTACAACTGCCTTGGTGTAATTCTCATGTCTGGTGTGTAATACGAGCTTATTTCTGTCGATTTGTACTACAAGATTGCTGTGCATTCAAGTGGAAAGAGCAATTTACTGATAGCAGTTAATTTCCCAGCTTTCCAACTTACTAATTTTTCAGAGAGTTTTAAGATTCTTAAGATGTTCTGAGTAAGGCATAAATGCTCTTAGTCATCCTTTTGCACACAGGAATCAGCTGTGAGGAAAAGAAAATGCATCGCTGTGCCTGAACCTGATTAAAAAAAAAATAAAAAATATGCATCCCCATATTTGACTTAGCTTTTTCGATTGAGCTAGAACTAGAAAAAAGGCACTGCTGTTTCTCCTGCTTTTGGGAAAAAATGGCACAGGGCCTTTCAGGCAGTGCTATACCCTACTCGTCCCCCGGCTACTCTGGGCTTACCTGCGCGCTGTGCAAGGGCAGGGCTTGCTGCGGCCCGACAGCGAGCCGCGTTCGGGCAGCATCTCTCACTAAACGCACGGACGTCATTCATTAAATTAGCGAAGTTACAGTTGCTTGTTGTTAATGTAGCAATCCTTAAAGTCCTCCTCGCCGGGAAGCGCCCGCAGCTCACTCGCGGCTGTTCCCGGGCGGCTGGAGTGGCGCG
>NW_020799097.1:33551738-33561470 GCF_003259725.1 Athene cunicularia
GGAAGGTATCGCGGGGAGCCGGCGGGGCCCGGCCCGTTTCCCGCAGGCGCCTCCGGCCTCCCCGGTCCGGGGAGCGGCGCTGAGCCGCGGCGGTTGCGGGGTCTCGGGGCGGCGGTGGTGAGGGCAGCCCGTGTGTCCCCCCCAGGGGAGATGTCCTGCAACCCCTCCTTCGGTGGCATCGGGAAGGGGCATCTCATGAGAGAGGTGGACGCGCTGGACGGGCTGTGCGGCCGGATCTGCGACCGCTCCGGCCTGCACTACAAAGTGCTGAACCGCTGCAAGGGCCCGGCGGTGTGGGGGCTCCGCGCCCAGATCGACCGGGGCCGCTACAAGGAGCACATGCAGGTGAGCGCGGGCGGCGGGGCAGGCCGAGCGCCCCTCTTCCCTCTCGCAGCGAGCGACCTTTACAAGTTAAGCTTGCCCTTGTGCGGAGATAGGACGGCGTCTGCGAGAACTCGGCCTGAGCTCTCCGTGCGCTGGGTGGGCGGCCCGCCCCTGGTGCTGGGGCGGAGGGGTTACAGAGCCGGCGGCGCTCCCGAGAGCTCGCCATCTGTGCGGACACGTTAACCATCCGTAGGGACGTCTGTACATACAGACTGGTAAAAATGATAGCTATCTTAAGTATTACTATAAACTACAGAGCATGATGAGGGTGTTGCTTTGTATTTTAATATTTTCCTATCAAACTTAGACAGCTTTCTGTTTGGTACTTTAGTGAAGTGTATATTGTTGGAGCTCAGCATAGCTTAAAAACTTTAGCATTTTATATATGTCTGGCTTTGTGACCACATAGTTTCCTCTGAGCTTAAACTCTACCTGTGAATGAAAAGTTGTACTTGGTAGATGGAGAGTACAGCAATTGAGTGACCTGGTAAGAATGGAAAGAGGAAAAGGATGGTAGATGTTTTGGAAATCCGCAAGGTTTGGGACTGCCCATGTCTCATAACTTTCTAGATGTTTGCAGTAACTCCTTTCATGACAGAAGGAAATCCTTAACACACCACTGTTGACAGTTCATGAGGCATCTGTGGAGGATCTTCTGTTGACAGAGCCAGAACCAGACCATCCTGGAAAATGCCAAGTCACAGGAGTCGTGTTGGGTATGTGCTAGTAACTCAGTAGGCACCTGCAGTTACTCTACACTAAGAGCAGCCTTTGGGATAAACGTTTCTGATTCATCAGTGAGGGAGCTGAATTGGCCGGTAGAATTGATTTAGGCCAAGTGTAACTAAAACATATGTTCATCTCTGAAAACTTGCTGTTTCAGGGAATGGGAGCACAGTACATGCTGGGAGCGTTATCCTGACCACCGGTACGTTTCTGAGGGGTATGATCTTCATTGGACTGGAGATGCACCCTGCTGGGCGGCTAGGGGACCAGCCAGCCATCGGCCTGGCTCAGACTCTGGAGAAACTGGGATTTGCTGTGGGCAGGCTGAAGACTGGGACGCCACCCCGACTTGCCAAAGATACGATTGATTTCAGTGGTCTGGAGGAACGTGCAGCTGACAATCCTCCAGTGCCATTCAGCTTCCTTAGCGAGGCTGTCTGGATCAAGGTGGGATAACACACATCAAATGCACATAGTGCCAGGTGGGGTGGTGGGGAGTGGTTCTGGGAATGTCATGTTTGGAATCAGCCAGGGGAAGGGAGCTGGGCTGTATTCATACTGGAGATGTTATGTTTCTGAGGACTCTCAATGCAAGGGGAGAAATTGCTTGTCTTCTTTTGAAAGCCAGTACTGTCTCACTTCTCACCTTGAGAACAGCATTCTTTTAGAGTCAGAATTGCATGAAATATGATATTGTTAGTATTCTTCATGTGCTGGTTACATATGTGGTTTACAAAATACTTCCAGTATTAGACCTATATCACAGAGATTTATTATGTCTTGCTTGTTACTCCAACTCTAGAATAAGATTAAAATGTTGAAATTAGAGATCATTAATTGTATTGTTGACTAGGAAGGAGAAAGGATGGGGTTACCCACAGAGGTCAGAGGTGGCATGTTCACAGTAACTTAAAGACAGTTCATTTGCCCCAGAACATATGGGAGTTGCAATAACCTGTATGGGGTGGGGGCAAAAGTAGTATCACTTAAGTTCTTTGTATGTGTAGGAAAGATTTTAATGAGTTGAGGTGCAACATTACTACTACTTTGAATGTGAGTCTATTGACTTTTTTCCAGAAAACTCAGTATATACTTCACATGGTGGGGTTTTTTCCAAACCTTGAATTTTCTATGTTAATTGCAGGGTATTGAGAGATTTCTTTGGGTTTTTTTCTTCACTAGACTCTTTAATTGGCTGTTAGCTGTAGGGTCAGCACTTACTCTTCTTACTTCAGAGCTTTGAATTCCTATAGTTGTATGAATGTATGAATGTTGTGATGTAATGTGTTGCTTTAATAGCAATATCCATCCTGTAATTAGGAATATGGTGTATGGAATAGAACTTGAATTCTGGACTCCTGAGTTCTGTTCTTGGTCTGCTTCTGGACATGTTGCTCAAGCTCTCTGATCACTCATGTTCTGTCTTTACAGTGGGTATGACAGCACTATTATTTCCTAGAGTGATGGGGAGCCAACTGTCTTGGAAAAGCCCTTGGAGATCCTCAGAGTTGTTCAGTAAGAGTACAGTATTGTGACTGAATTAATTTAAAGTGAGCTTTGGCCTCTTTCAGCCAGAAGATCAGCTGTCATGTTACCTGACTCACACTACCCTGAAAGCCCAGCGAATTATCCATGATAACATCCACCTGAATAACCATATAAGGGAGACAACAAGAGGCCCACGGTAAGTATGTGGCATCACGCAAGGCTGTCACTGACAAGAGCTCACAATCTGTCTGAAACTGCAGGTGTCTCCTGCTTTGCTTCTGGAAAGTTACTTTTTCTCCGTGTCAGGTGGTGCTCATGGCTGTCTACTGTTGCAGGTACTGTCCCTCTCTTGAATCAAAGGTTCTGCGCTTCCCAAACCGAAAACATCAGGTGTGGCTGGAGCCCGAGGGCTTGGAGTCCAATGTCATTTACCCCCAAGGCATGTCGATGACTCTGCCACCTGAGCTCCAGGAGCAGGTGATCAAATCTGTCCCAGGCTTGGAAAAAGCCAAGATACTACAGCCAGGTGAGGGGGATGAATAGTTTTAAATCTATTTGTCATAGTACTTAGCAGTTAATAAAAACGAGATTTTGTTTAGAGCTAACAAAACAAAGGAAATATATGAAATATAATTAATTCTTGGATGCAGGGATTTTTCCTTAGTTGCTTTTAAATTGTAAATGAAAGTTGATAACCTAAATCATTCTAACTCATTGATTGCCTTTGCTGATGAATAGGGACCTTCAAAATCCCTCCCATGAGATCTGTCTTGTTTGTTGTAGGCTATGGTGTGCAGTATGATTTTTTAGATCCCCGTCAACTGACTGCTTCTCTTGAGTCTCGTCTTGTTCAGCGCCTCTTCTTTGCAGGCCAGATAAATGGCACTACAGGTTATGAAGAAGCTGCCGCTCAGGTGGGTGAATCTGATCATGTACTCTCACTACTCAGAAAGTGGTATTGCCTTGGCGGTTGTCTTTGCAGTCTTGTTAGGCCCATCTCGTGCCATTGAGCTATCCTTACTTTTGCTGCTCACCTCAATTCCAGACTTGCCCAGGTATTTTTAGTTTTAGTATCTACAGTTGCTGTTACTGAGATTGCAGTAACAAAAGTAATTGGAAGCACTGCCAAATGTTTCAACATGGAGACTCTGTGATGGGTATAATTGAAAACATGTGGGAATTGTCTGTAGTCACGTCAGCAGGGGGAGGAAGCCCTTCAGACATTTGTAGTATGGCAAGAAAGAAACTGCCTAGATCCCTAGCACAGGCTGTTGCATTTTTCCAAGGTACAGTTTGATGCATGAGTCTTTGGAGATGGGTGTGCTGATGTCTTAGCCACAGGATAAATGGGTTTGGTTTTGTTTTATATCTGCCTAGGGTGTGATTGCTGGTATCAATGCTTGCCTGCGGGTTCATGGCAAGCCCCCTTTCATTGTCAGTCGCACTGAAGGCTACATTGGTGTCCTGATCGATGACCTTACCACTCTGGGCACCAGCGAGCCATACCGGATGTTCACCAGTCGCGTGGAGTTCCGCATGTCCCTCCGGCCTGACAATGCCGATGCCAGGCTCACCCACAGAGGTATTTTATTATGGTGGCTCTTGCAGTCAGCAGCCCTGCCAGGTTTGTATACCTTTGTTCTCATACACCATCTGTCTCTGCAGGCTTTGAAGAAGCTGGATGTGTGTCACAGCAGCGATATGAACAAGCAATTAAGATGAAAGCTGCTTTAGAGGATGGAATTGCAACACTAAAATCCCTTCAGTTCAGCATATCCAAATGGTCCCAGTTAATACCAGAAGTTCCCATCAGTAGCAGTCGAAGATCGCCTGTCAGGTAGAGGTTACAGCTGAAGCTTTCAGGTCTGACCTACACTTTCTTTAGCACATCTGGCTAGTGGTTTCAGACCATTTGTCCGTCCTTCCTCAAGCTGTCAGTACTCCCAAGATGCCAGCTTTATCACCTTTGGGGGACAGACATCTGATGTTTGCCTGTGGAATAAATGCGATGTTGATGTTTTTTCTATGCCACATTGCCTGGTGCTAACATAGTCTCTCAAAGCAAGCGCATACTCCACTAGCCCAGCCAGTTTTTGTTGTCCTTGTTAAGTGTGTCACCAAGTGGTGACAGTTTTTTAGTGGGTTGCTGCTTTGCTGAAAGCTTGATAAAGCAGGGATTGATTTCAGGCTAGTGTCAGATGGTAGCTGTTCTTGTACACAAAGGCCCTTGCTTCCCTTACCCATTCTTTATCTCACCTTATCTTTACTGCTGTTTTAAATCAGTGAGGAAGACCTGGCTGACTCAGTCTCTGTGAAAGGTTCCTCTTGATGCCCTTACCCTTGTCCCTTCTATCTTGCTGTTCATGTTTCATAAAGGGTCCCTTTTCAAGAGTTTAACAGCTCTTCTGTGTACTGAGAGAAGATAGTAGGGAGGTGAGCTTGGCTCTGCAGTTGTCCTGGCATATGCTGAGATCTTTACAAGTTTGAGCTGGGAACAGCTATAAATCTGCCTTACCCAAGTGGCTCCTTCCTAACATAAAAACTCACTGCTTTACTCCACAGTGCCTATGACATCCTTCAATATCCAGAGGCCAACATGGAGTTTCTGGCAAGGGCTGTCCCAGAGCCCCTGGGAAAGCTTGCTCAGTGGAAAGAACTGGCAGCGAGATTGAAAATAGAAGGTAGAGTACAAGAGTTAACGATCTCTTAGTGGCATCTGCGCATGTTTTATTCAACGGGGGGAAAGCCAATCCATTAATCCTAGTGCGTTTCATGTTGCTGCTTAGTGAAATGAAACACTATTACCAGAGTATGCACCTTTTACCATAGGCCACAGCCCTGCACAAGTACCCATGTTTCACTTTGTGGGGTGAGATTATTTGTGTTCACTCCTGGGTTTTTCCTCTTTACTGCTCTGTCAAACAGACCATCCTTTCCTTGGATGAGAGGAAAAGCCAACCCGTGTATCTTAATTCATGTAACAAATTGAAGAGTTTGACTTCTTCCAAAGGAGTGATGTGAATTAGGCTCTTTAGTCTGTGAGGCTGGAAACTTCCTTAGGAGCTTTTTACCGTCTCAGTGGAATTGCTCATTTTGCTTCCAAGAATTCCTGCAAGTGACCTGTTTCACATAAACAACTATATCTGGTCTTCTTGATTCCCTCATCTTCTGTCACAGCTGCTTACGAGTGGTGTGTAGTCAATCAACAGCAGGAAATAGAAGAAGTGCGTCGTGACGAAGCCCTCCGACTGCCAGAGGACCTAGATTACTTTGCCATTGATGCATCCCTCTCAGCAGAGGTGCGGGAGAAACTGGACTCTAACCGTCCCCAGACGGTAAGATACTGGGCCACAGCAAGGTTGAGCAGCTATGAAATCCCTTCTCTGTCTCCCCAAGGGACACAGCAGGGTGAGGAGAATTAGGGAAAGGAATACCAACAGCTTTTGTTCTCATTTCTCACTAGCTCCAGTGTGTAGGTTTGTTCTCAGTTAACTTGTTCTGTTTTCACGTGCAGATTGGTGCAGTCAGCCGCATCCCTGGAATTACACCAGCTGCTATCGTTAACCTGCTAAGATTTGTGAAAACCAATCACCAGAAGACAGAGAAGCTAAAAGCTTTACCTCAGACTGGCAAGTATTTACCAGGGGAAACGTACTCAGAGAAAACAACTTCCCAAAGACAGATTTCAGCAGAGTTTTCTAAAGAGGAGCCAGAGTACCTTTGTTAAAACACCTTTGTAGATAGGAGAGGTGTGCCCTTCCTGCCAGAGTATGTGGCAAGATCACCTGTGCTCAACACGAGCCTCTTCACAGGTAAAACCCATGCTGGCTGGATCTGAAGCAGTTCCAGTTGTGCCCTGTGGCAGTGTCATGGAGTGGAACAAAGGTGTTCAATGTGCAAACCTTAAATGCTCAGGAGCCTAAATACAGCCTGGGATCTTGCCAATCCAAATGAAGAGACTGGGGAATTGCTTTTAAAATTCCACTCATTTGGAAGATGTCAGATAGTCAAAATCTGTTACAAAGCATCTTGGAAAGGACAGTGTTTTACTCTTCTGAAAGGAGTAAGAAATGTTACCATGTTTAACCCATGGCAGCGGGAGAGGATTTGGGATGGAAATTGTGTTCGGTTGGCTTCAGTACTTGTGTTCATAGCGGTGCAGTGACTGCCACAGTGTGATGTTTTACTGCACTGCCAGCCAATAAGAAACACTTGGCTGTGAAAAACGTGTCCAATGTGAGTATGTAACTTGCATAGGAGACTGATCAAATGTAAACACTGTATCCTGTTTTGGTTTGGGTTTTTTTTTTTCTCCTTTAAAATAAAGCTTATCTTGAAACTTGCTGAAGAACCTGATTGTCACTTAGCTTTCAGTAGAGCCTTGGCCATTTGCTGTGTCCCAATTCACACAGGTAAGGGGGAGTGAGGTTCACTACAGAGCTGGTGAAGGCAGCTGGAGGGAGACTCACTGCTTAGGCCAGGGTGCTGAGGGAGGTGGGGGGACGTCAGAGCCTGCCCAGTGCTGGGGGCTGGGTAGCTTGGCAGCCCAGGGGAGCAGAACCATTCCTGACACCAGTACAACTTGCATCTGAATAAGATACACTTTGGGCAGTCAATTTGTCATGTGCCATCAAGAAACTACTAAACTGAAGCTGTTGCTGTGTACCTACTGAATCCCTGCCTGACAGGCAGCAGTCCCTGATGCTAATCTCATTTTTGAACATTTTAGGAACTGACTGGGCGGACAGGCTTGGGAACAAGTTTTGCTGCAGTTAAATAGTAGAATCATGGAGTCGCCTAGGTTGGAGAAGACCCTTAATTAAGATCACCGAGTCCAACTGTAAACCACACATACATACATAGCTATCATTTTGAAATTATGATCTTGGACTTCTCTCTGTCTTGTTCTGGGTGAGTGGCAGCTTTCCTGTCCAGAGAAAGGAGTCAGAGCAAATCCTTTTTGTTGACAGAGACCCTGTCATGCAGTAGGAGGATGGCCAGATCTTACAGCTTCGGTGCATCACCTGCCTGCCTGAAAGCTTCTCCCTGTCACCAGCTGTTGGCTTCTATAGCACAGCTTTAGACACATGATCTGTACAGCAGTTCATGTTAGAATGGCTCAGAAAAACTGACATATCTGCCCCTTTATGTCTGTGGCCTGTTTTCCTGTCAGCTTTGTTGGCTCAAAGAATTACTTCCACCTTGTAAGCCTTCAGTTTAGTGTAAGGAAGGCAGCTGTCCTTTCTGTGGTGTAACTTCGGGTACAGGGACGGTGCTCTTGAAATTCTAGCTTGTGAATCCAAAGAAGCCCTGAGTCCCATGACTCTGCCTATTCAAAGCAGTGCAGTGTCTGAGAAAGTTTCATGCTTTATCTTACAACACTGCATTATCTTTGTGTTTGGTTGTGATGTACTTACGTCTGTAAAAACTTGGATCTAGGTTTTACAGACTAGTAAGGAAGCCCTGTTGACAACTTGAGCTCACTTTTAAGCCAGTTGTGCAATTTCAGAACTGCATTTCCTAGTTCATGTCTGCAGTCATTTGACAGAAAAACCTTGCTTCCAATAATGTGTGTCTTGAAAGGCAAGCCCCTTGCACCCTGCTACAAAAGCAAACACTTTTTCTTCAGCTTTCTGTGCTACATTTATTTCTGTGCTACAGAGGCCTTGGTTCTAGCCTCACACACACACACCACTGTGAATCAAAGGGTGATTCCACTGAGCTGCACCGGTGTCAAAGGAAGAGTAGGAGTGTGGTTTTGCTTTTCTTCTAGCAATTTAATAACGCACAGCTGTGGTCTGAGAGAGTTAGAAAGCAGGGAGAGTTAACACTGAGGGAAAATGAAGTCAGAAGTGCATGGATGCATTGCTTTCCAGCAGATCTTTTTGTAACAACTGTTCTATATTTCAGCATGAAGTGGGTCTTTAGCCACTAGTGAGCTTCCTTGTTAAGACAGGGTGTCCTCTGTTCACATGTGTGTATTGATGATGTTCGTATTTGCTGAAATGGTAAACCTGGCACGTGCACAAGTTCGAGGACTGACTGTTCCTCAGGTATTAGTTTAAACTATATAGGGCTTGTCACAACGTCTTGTGCTTGTTGAACAGTTCTCATTTGAGAAGACTTTTAACATGAAATCGTAGATACAAGTAGTTTGATTTGTTTTGTTAAGAAAACCAATCACAGAAAGGCTAAATAATCTGCCATAAATGTCATGGGCAGGGAGGATGCAGACATCACGCCATTTGCTTTCTAACTCCACTGGGGATTTGTTACAAGGACCAAGGTTTGTTTTTTATGGTAAGGCAAAATGAGCTTAGACCCTCCCAGGTCCTGTGGTCTCACTAAGGCCAACAGGATGGGAAGGGCAGAACTGGAGGAGTGTGCCTTTAACATGGATGTCTGCTTGCTTTTCCTTGGCTGTGCAGTAATGAATTGCACTTTGTCCTCCTGTAATCCTTCCTGTGACCAGGCAAGCAGGGAGAGAGAGAAGGACGTGTGGTGAGGTTGGCTTAACTTGTTGCATATACCAAGGGGCTTTGTGTTTCCTGTTTCAATGCAAGTCTCTTTTTTTTTTTTTTTTTTTTCCTTGTGATCAGCAGTTTTCCCTGAGCCAAATTTCCTCAGATCTCTACCATTCTATCTTGTACCAGATTTTCAAGACAACTGTTGTCTTCCTTTCCTATTCTAGTTTCCATTTTATATGGTACTTGGACTGCCCAGTTTCTTAATCTTTTCTTTATTTCTGCCTGGAAGATGAGAGCAAAAGAAAAATGGGAAGACATTTGATGCTAGGAGACACTAAAAGCTGTCACCAACCCAATCTTTTATGGTCTCAGTGCTGCTGAAACATTTGCAGTGGTGCAGCAGTGACTGTGCTAAATGGCTTGCCTTAGGCCTCTTTGCTGGCCCTTGCAAGCAGAGGTGTGCCTCTTAGTTAAGCATTGCCTTTGCACTTTGTTAGGTAATGATCTTCACTTGCAGTCATTTTAGATGCTATGGGTTTATCAGCTTTGATAACTCTACCTCCAGTGACAGGTATCTCAAGACTCCATTTAGTGGATGCAGGAGGAATCTGCTGTCCCCTCGGAGCTGCCGTTTTGGGGAGGTCCTCTCTGTGCTCCCCCCCCCCCC
>NW_020799097.1:33561520-33571874 GCF_003259725.1 Athene cunicularia
GGAAAGGCTATTTAAGGTCTTGTTTTGCACAAAGACAACACCAAACAAGCCTACATCTCTTGCTCCATAATATCTATGTCCTGTTAGCAGAGCCACAGTCCAGCTTATAAATCTAAATATTTAATAATATAAATATATAAAAATAATACTATATAAAAATAAATAATAATAACAAAATATTTAGTAATTCAGTGGGTTTTCACCCTATTTACTAAGGAATCAGCTTAGAATCCAGCTTCAAAACAGGAACTGCAGATTTTCAAGAAGTCTGGCAACTGCAATAATTTAAAATGAGAAAGGCACCTTATTAATTTATATATGTCTATGTATATTTTAATATATCAATGTGCATGTATATATTATACATTATACACACACACACATATACATCAAATTAAAAAAATGGGAGCTTTGCCCAAGATGTGAGCAGGTAGCTGCAGATAAGCAGAATCTGAAACTTTATTTAAAATTTCAGGCCTACTACTTGCAATAAAACCCCTCCAGTAGGGGAAGGTTGTCTCACCTTTCCATTGCTGTGTGGGTTTGGAGTCGGCTGCCTTGCCAGCTGGCCAGCTGCTACGCCCAGCCCTGCAGAACAGGGACCTGGTGTGGGAACCTGGGCTCTGCTGTGGTTCTTCCCATTTGTGTTGAATAATCCAGATTTTACTGAGCTGAAAGGGGAAAAAAGTGCCTGTGATTGCTGCTGGCAGGGCAGGCAGGGTCCTGAGTTAGGAGTGAGCTGGCTCTGGTTCTTTCCAGTGACTAAGTAATATGAAAAAATAATGTATTAACCCATGGACTTGTGCTTGTGCTGGGCCTGAGCTAGCAGATGCTTTTGCAGAAGGACAGATGACCAGGTTACTGGACTCCTCCACTCAGAAGAGCCAGGAGAAAGCTCTAGCAAGGTACAACAGCACATCGAGGACAAACCTATCAATCACTACAGTATCCTTGAAAGCACACATTTGGCCCATGAGAGATGTCACCAGTGAAAGCTTAGATACCTTAAATCCTTGAGTTTTGGGTTGGGTTATGGTTTGGTTTGTTGTTGGTTTTGGTTTGGGTTGTTTGGTTTTGTTTGTGTTTTTTTTGGGGGGTGGGGTGTTGTTTTGTTTTTAAGGAAGAAATAAACAAAATCTGCACAAATTCAGAACTGATAAATATAGGTACAGCTGATTGGCAGGCACCCCTTGTGGACTCCACTGCTGCCTCACCATCCCCGCTGCCCACAGGCCAGAGACTGCCTCTAGGGGAACCGCACCCTAATTTATCTCCCCATTTCCTCAAGTACTTCATCCAGCAGCTTTCGAGGAAAATACATGTTTAACTGTCACCTTATCAGTGCAGAGGAGCTAGCAGATTTGAATTGTGTTGTGTAAATATTTGAAACACAAAGGATTAAAGAATTATTGATAGGCAGCCAGAGAAAGGAACCTCATTTAAAAAAAAGAAAAAAAAAAAAAGCAGCAGGCAATGCTGTAATTGATTTATAATGAAGAAGTAATCTGAAGAGACTAAAGAAGATTCAGAAAAGGCTAAAAAAACCCAAGCTTCTGTGTTTTGGAAATCAGTATGGTTTTGTCATCTGCCAGGTTTTCATTCTGCTCTTTAGCACCCTCGGTGCTCTCTTCTTCCTCCTGAACTGAAGCAGTTTCAGCTTTCACCTCGGTAAGGAGTAGGAGCATTGCAAGAGAGATGACAATTTGGCCCAGTGTTATATTCTGTAGTCACAGTTTATTCCTCTGTTTAGCTCATGGTTTGGCTATTGTTAGGATGTGCAGTTTCAGAAGGCTAAGTTCCTAGGCAGAAAGTACTGTTTGGTGCAAACAACACAGAGAATTTGAGGACTTGGAAATAATCATCATAAACTGAAATGTGTTAATACTGTCAGGAATTTTCAATTTGCAGTGAAAAGCAAGAAAGAGGAAACAAATTCTTGTAGAAAGGGTCTTCAGATGGAACAGTCACTTTGAACAGGACCTCAGAGAAGCACAAGCCACAGAGGACTGGGAAAAAAGACGACTAGCTGATCAGCAAAGGAAAATCCATTTTAGATCTAGGAGCAAACATAAACTGAAGATTGAGAGAAGTCAGTTAGATCTTGCAAAGGAACTTAAACAGCTAGTAAGTTCTGCAGCCCCTTGCATGAAGGTAGGCAACAGAAACTGCACTGTTTTGAAAGAAGCACAAAGCAAAACATATCCTGGGTTGCCCAAAACATAGCAAAGTTAGTTACCTCAACTTGTGCACACCACTGGTTGGCAGCAGCTCCCTCAGGGCACATATGTCTCTGCGAAGTCCCTGGCTCCTGCAAGCAGGGTCCTTTCCCTGTGCCCTCCCTCATACACCCATACACCCTCCACAGCACAGCTATGCTGCAGCAGTGTGCATCAGGAAAAATAAACTAGCTTGGTCAGCACTAAGGTGAAGAGACTTTGAAAAATAAAGCTCAGCCTCCATCCTTGACAGCAAGTAAAGCTCCTATGCACAACCCCTTCAGGGACCAGCAAAAATATTGTGGCTCAGAATATGGCAGCAGGGTGCTGCTGCAAAGACAGGGCACTCATCAGCTCTCCCGTCTTTCTCTGCCCCCCAAGCCCCCATAGGCACTACATAAACATTTAAGTAATATAAGTTAATTGTGGGTGAATCTGTATTACAGACTAAATTTATGCTGTTCTTAAAAATATACTGAAACACTTAGCACCAAGAAGGAAAAGGATATCCCCCTACAGTACAAATTTTGGTTTTGCATGGTTTTATCTTGACCAAATCTAAAACTGAAAATAATGCGTTTAGAGAAATGTTATTTGACTCAAACAGCTTGTCAGTACCTTTCAACATATATTGAGCCAGCTACAATCAGAGTATGAATTAGTCTTTCAGCTGCAGTTTCAGTAAAATTAACTATACCAGTTACTAGCCTTGTATGAGCTGCTTTGAAATAAAATTAAAATACCTTGGGGTAGTAGCCTAAGCAGACCACATTTCATTCCAGCCAAAAACATTCACCCGGTGAAACAAAACTGAGCAAGTAGTTACTTAGCTACAGCTGCTACGGCCATGCTGCTCCGTTTTCCTACACAGACCAGGCTTTGTTGCCTCCCAGTCCCCAAATACTTTGCCACATAGATATTTGGAATATTTCTGTTTACTAAAAGCCCTCCAGACTCTGAAAGTATGCATCATCAACTAGAAAGGAAATTATGTTTAAACATTCCAGCTCCCCACTGCCACCTTCAGTAATAAAAGTCCAAACAGATTAAATTTAGTATTCTACCCAGTTTTTTGCCTTCATAGCTAGCTATGTCACCATGGCAGTATGCTTTTACCCTTCTGTATAAACATCACCAGTATTGCAGGACAGTATGGAAAGAGTTAAGGACAGCTCTAAGAGTTGCTTAAAGAAATAAGCAGTCAGAAGACAAATACAGTTCTCAACTATCAACATTTATTAAAAGTTTGACCAAAGTAGCTTTATTCCCAAGTTTGTTTACAAAAGTCTAACAATTTCCCCAGGTAGTCAAAGATTAGTAAAATAACTGAGATGGCATTGCATTAGTGCATAGAAAGCAAAACTGGTCCACAACAGTTTAAAAAAAAAAAAAAAAAAGGAAGAAAAAACCCCCAGAATTTGTGAAAAATTGAGGTTTTAAATACACTTGAAAGCAATAGCTAGTATCGCAGGCATTCAGAGGTCTTTTGTTTTTACTGCATACAATGTAAATTTCTTTAGCTGCAATAGTGCCTGTTCCTCTAGGCTTCGTTTTTTCTCCTATAGAAGCAGAACCACCCCCTCTGCCCCAAACTATGAAGCTCACTTGCACCTAATCACTTGGGACATTTTAACACGAAACGCCCTCCCAGGTGCTTCTGCAGTTGCCACGCTTTGTGCTTTCTGATCTACATACAGTTGATCAGAATGGCCTCCCTGAAGAGCTGCACTGCCTGCCTTTAGCTGCTGCCCCTTCCTTTAGCTTCCGTTAGCTCAGATCAGAGACGCTTCCATCGCCTATGCCATTCCAAACCTTATTTTGCCTTAGGCTTCAGTTTGAATCAGTTGCTTATTAAAATTCCCAAACGGTAATAGAGCAAGTACACCCCAGCTGAAGACAGCACTGTGCGAAGAGGGCGGAGTAACTGCAGACTGGATGTTGCGCATCCAGACCACGGCCAGCCAAACCAAACATCCTGCACCTACACAGGAATGTGGATGAAATCAAATACAGAGCTGCACGGCAGGCAGTTTGTGCCAAAGCCGTTTTTCTTTTCATCATTAGAACTTTGCACTTTGCTGAACCAGTCAGACCAGTCTCTCAGAAAAAAGTCAGCAGTTAAACTGAAAAGCATGCAAAAATTTGGCAAGCTAGCTCAGCTTTATTATGGCAATGGTACCTCTGCCTCAGCTTTAAAGTTACATACTTCCTGTTGCCTTGGGGATACCAACAAACCTTTAGCAGTAATTTAAAAATCACGGCAAGATTCCTTTACTGAATTCCAGTCTTCTACAGACTATAGCACTCTATCCCTTGCTTCTGCTGTACTGAGTACATCTGTACCTTCAGAGATGGTGTATAATGCTCCAAGGTTTTACCACAGTTAAGACACAGGTGAGCAGAAAAGGAGAAAAGATCCAACCAAAGCAAGTAAGAGCATGAAAATGAGTAATAGCAGTTCAGGATTATCCAAGCAGTACAGATGTTAAGAGTTCCTGCAAAGCAAGCACACAGCTGAAGGAAAACAAGCAGGAGAATATAGCTGTTACAGACAGAACAAACATACTGGTGTTATGGAACAGTAATTCCTCAAAAGTACTGAATTCTTTTTGAACTTATGTGGGGATGCTGTGGGGAAATTGTGTTAAAGGTTAGTAAAACAGCTGCATCGTTACACAAGCCAGACCCGATTAACCATTAACTGCTTGTCTCCATTTACCAATTCAAACAAGACTTTTATTCTTGAAACCCCATTTATCACAGCTAGCATTTCTTAAAGCCCAAAATACTTTACCTGGATTTTTCTAGTAATTGTGATCTTTTTGACTAGTTACCCAATTCCACTTCAATTGAATATTTGAGCCAAATCTTCAACCCCACTGCTAAAGAGACAGCAAGCGGACAGCCCTGCCACGTCAGTGGGTGCTGACACAGCAGTGTGCATTTACCACATCGCTCTGGCAAACGCACCAGGACGTTCTCCAGACATCCCAGAAACATCCTTGACCCAAAGTTAAAAAATTCAAAACTATCAAGCAGGACTGGTATGAACATCATCCCGTTGGAAGTCAGTGGAAATAGCTACTGGTTGCTTTCTCAGGTTTGTTGTTGAAAAAACTGAGCAAGACGCAATAATGGTGGGTCATTCAGAGACAGCCTGACACGCGTCAGAAGTATGCTCAACAAAAATTGGTTTTGCTATTTAGCTGAGTGTCTTACTATATATTAAAAAACATTTAAGTGTTTAATCTTGAAAGGTCTACACAAGTGAATAATTTCCCCAGAAAAATACCTGGTTTTGCTAGCAATTAGAAAGATCTGTGACAAGACACTTGGGAGACCCAACTCTTGATTATGCTTCAAGGTTAAATGTGTTTCTGTTCACACCATTTCTTCTTCCCAGTATAAAGTTTTTCTTGGTTTACACAATGCATCACAGAATGCACCAGAACACTGTGACTGCTGCCTTGCATTTGTGCTACCCGATCTAGAAGCCAACTTTAAAGAGCACCAATTTTTTTTTAAGGCTTAGATCAGTTCAAACTAAACCTGATAAATTTTGCTCTAATCTTCAGAAACAACAAATTTGTGTATTTCTTTGCCATTTCTGAACATACTCAAGTAACATTCATCCTTTCTGATCCCACCAGGACCGTATACAGGTTTTTCTAAGAACTTGACGTTAACCCAAAGAACACAGAGACATAGCATTGAACTTTTGTTTTAATGGTCTCAAATTCTGTGACAGATTTTTGGTCAACTTTCCATTTTAAAAAATTTATCAATTTTTCAAGACTAATAACTTAAACTGCCACGAAACAAATGGTCCACAAACATTCCTTTCCTTCTGAAGCTTTTACGATGCATTGTAATCATTAACCAGTCTTTTACTATTAAACTTAAATGGCCAATTGAGACAAACAGTTCTGAGACCGTTCTTCCACCACTGATTAAGACTGAGGTGGCAGCTGATGTACAGAATTTTCATTTAGCCTTCTGGGCCTTCTGGGCAGACTTTGTGACCTTGCCAGCTCCACCAGCCTTCTTGTCAACTGCCTTGATGACACCAACAGCAACCGTCTGTCTCATGTCACGCACGGCAAAACGACCTGAAAACAAAAACATTGTTTATGGCTTTTGTCTAGGGCTACAATACCCACAGCGTTCTCCACACAGCGGCAACACACAACTTGCGTTAAGTCCGAAATACCACTCTAGGACAGTAAAAACTGCATCAGACTGGGACAGACACCACAGTTACCCAGAAAGCGCCCCTGTACCACTGAAATTTTGGTTCCACTTCCAAGTTATAGCTTTTAATAGCATTTTACAGAACATACTACATCTTGATAGTAGAAATCGAGGAACATCTTTTTCCCAGGGATCAGTATGAACACGTTTTAGGAGATGCCTTACCAAGAGGAGGGTAATCAGAGAAGCTCTCCACACACATGGGTTTGCCAGGAATCATATCAACGATGGCAGCATCTCCAGATTTCAGGAATTTGGGGCCATCCTCCAGCTTCTTGCCAGAACGACGATCAATCTTCTCTTTGAGCTCAGCAAATTTGCATGCGATGTGAGCAGTATGGCAATCCAGCACAGGGGCATAACCAGCACTGATTTGGCCAGGGTGGTTCAGAATAATAACCTAGGAAACCAAGACAGACAAGTTAACACCAGGATAATTTTGAATACCTACGTCTTCCAAAGTCAAGAGCCTTTCACGGGATTTGCTTCAAGCTAATGGATCGTGGAACACAAGTCCACGCCACTTTATAGCTTAGCCTACCAGTAAGAAAGAACGATTTCACAGTACAGAGCTACATTTCAAACACCTTTAAACAGCTGCAAAAATCACCTGTGCAGTGAAGCCAGCAGCTTCCATTGGAGGATCGTTCTTGCTGTCACCAGCAACATTTCCACGGCGAACATCTTTCACAGACACGTTCTTAACATTGAAGCCAACATTATCACCAGGCAGAGCTTCACTCAGGGCTTCATGGTGCATCTCAACAGATTTTACTTCAGTTGTAACATTGACGGGTGCAAATGTAACCACCATGCCTGGCTTCAGAACACCAGTTTCCACACGACCTACTGGTACAGTACCAATGCCTGTAAAGAGAAGCAGTATTAGCAATTCAGCTCAAGAACATATGCCCTGACAGGAAAACACTTTAGACAAGTATCCTGCATTTTACACTTGAAAAAACAGCTCTCAGGCAAACAACTGCACTTCTGTCCCACACATTAGCTGTTGCTGGCAAGTGAGACGCATTTACAATGAACACATACCGCCAATTTTGTAGACATCTTGAAGAGGCAGACGCAGAGGTTTGTCAGTTGGACGAGTTGGTGGCAGGATGCAGTCCAAAGCTTCAAGGAGGGTGGTTCCACTTGCATTGCCATCTTTTCGGGTAACCTTCCATCCCTTGAACCAGGGCATCTGCAAGAGAAACAAGCCCAGGCATAAACTCTCTGCCAAGTTTAATGGCACAAGGCTAGAAAAGACCAAATAGCGTATATCAGGCATTACGTCAGCACACTATTGCAGACTAAGAATTTGTGAAGTGCTCGGATTTCTGACCTCAGCGCTTCTAAACATAACTATTAAAAAACAAGTGCATTTTACTACTGCATAGTTTATCTCAACAATCCTCCTAGTTTCATCTGTTACTGTAAAGAAATGTCAAACCTACATTAGAGCTAGGCTCCAACATGTTGTCTCCATTCCAACCAGAAATTGGCACAAAAGCTACAGTGTCTGGGTTGTAGCCAATTTTCTTGATGTAAGTGCTGACTTCTTTGACAATCTCTTCATATCTCTTCTGGCTGTAAGGTGGCTCGGTGGAATCCATCTTGTTGACACCAACGATCAGCTGTTTTACACCCAAGGTGTAGGCCAGAAGGGCATGCTCACGGGTCTGCCCGTTCTTGGAAATACCAGCCTCGAACTCACCAACACCAGCAGCAACAATCAGGACAGCACAGTCAGCCTTTGAAGAGAAGAGAAACCCTCATTATAATGCTTGCAACACACGTGTCAAAAGTATTAGGGGAACCCTTCCCAACCAATCAAGGAAAAATTTTCCCGAACTCTGGAAATCCTTAGTTCTATTTACATACCTGAGAAGTTCCAGTAATCATGTTCTTAATGAAATCTCTGTGTCCAGGAGCATCGATGATAGTGACATAGTATTTGCTTGTTTCGAATTTCCACAGGGAAATATCAATAGTAATACCACGCTCACGTTCAGCTTTTAGCTTGTCCAAGACCCAGGCATATTTGAAGGAACCTTTGCCCATCTATGAATTTAAAAGAAAAAAGGCTTGTTTTCTTCCCTTGCTTTGAACAACGATGTATTTGCATTTACTTCAGAAAAACCACGCACTGGCTAAAGAGCAAAATCTAAGAATAGTAAGTGGTTCAATGCTGAAAAATGTTGCTGCTTGTAAAACAGGCAACAAGATACACTTGGCACCGCTAGTGAGACATGCCAACTGTTTCCTGTTATTTAACTTGCTGATAGTTTAGTCCTCCTGACAGCTTGTTAATTGCGCTAACGTATCTTCAGGACAGATCTCTTGAGCCCAAGCAGTACTACTATCAAGTGACCTCTACAAATTTAAGTACTCTTACTAATGCAATCCTTGTGACAATCAACACGTTTAACTGCGACTCAGCCCAACATCTGCTACATTTCATTCTGAAACGTGCTGAGGACCACCTATGCTGTTATTACACAGGAAAAAGAAAAAAAAAGTATACCACTTTCTACAGGTTCAAACACCAAATCCGTACCTTTCTCATTTTCAGAAGTAGGCTTTATCAGAGCACCTTAATTTTATCCTCAACTTAATGTGTGCAAAGACCGACGCTGGGAACTTCACTTAAATTATGATTCCAGACATAATTATGTAGATACAGGTTTAGACTACATTTTTTCCTCCTCATTCTACACTTCACAATTTGAGCTCTGCCGACTAACATAATGGCGGATACAGCACTTACGCACTTGTTCAACTACAGGGACAACCGCATCCTAACTGCCACCCCGTGGCCACATAACACTTACGCACTTGTTCAGCTACCCCGGACAGTTGCAACCAAACCGCCTCCCTGTGGCCACAAAACAGTTTGCAACTGAAGTTTTGCAACTAAATCTCTCTTTATTCATCCCTGCACCGCGAAATCCTGCTGGATGTCACAGTCCCACCCACCTCAGCAGCTTCCTTCTCGAACTTCTCGATGGTCCTCTTGTCGATGCCACCGCATTTGTAGATGAGGTGGCCGGTGGTGGTGGACTTGCCAGAGTCGACGTGGCCGATGACGACGATGTTAATGTGGGTCTTCTCCTTTCCCATTTCGGATGTTAGTTAAGTTCCTTCTTTCGGCGAAAGAGAATCGACACCTGGAAGTTCCCCAGACAAATACCAGTTACGCCTTCAGTATGAGCTGCTTTGAAATAAAATTAAAATACCTTGGGGTAGTAGCCTAAGCAGACCACATTTCATTCCAGCCAAAAACATTCACCCGGTGAAACAAAACTGAGCAAGTAGTTACTTAGCTACAGCTGCTACGGCCATGCTGCTCCGTTTTCCTACACAGACCAGGCTTTGTTGCCTCCCAGTCCCCAAATACTTTGCCACATAGATATTTGGAATATTTCTGTTTACTAAAAGCCCTCCAGACTCTGAAAGTATGCATCATCAACTAGAAAGGAAATTATGTTTAAACATTCCAGCTCCCCACTGCCACCTTCAGTAATAAAAGTCCAAACAGATTAAATTTAGTATTCTACCCAGTTTTTTGCCTTCATAGCTAGCTATGTCACCATGGCAGTATGCTTTTACCCTTCTGTATAAACATCACCAGTATTGCAGGACAGTATGGAAAGAGTTAAGGACAGCTCTAAGAGTTGCTTAAAGAAATAAGCAGTCAGAAGACAAATACAGTTCTCAACTATCAACATTTATTAAAAGTTTGACCAAAGTAGCTTTATTCCCAAGTTTGTTTACAAAAGTCTAACAATTTCCCCAGGTAGTCAAAGATTAGTAAAATAACTGAGATGGCATTGCATTAGTGCATAGAAAGCAAAACTGGTCCACAACAGTTTAAAAAAAAAAAAAAAAAA
>NW_020799097.1:33571924-33616165 GCF_003259725.1 Athene cunicularia
GGGGGGAGGTGACCCCTTCCGGCGCCAGGAGCGGCAGCGGCCGAGGGGAGCCGGCGGGAGCTGAACGGGAGCAGAGCCGAGCGGGAGCTCCGGGTGCTCGGCGAGGGCGAGCGTCTGCCCCGGCCCCTCCCGCGGAGGACAGGCGCCGCCGCGGAGCTGGAGGCCGCGGGGACGAGGCGTCGTCACACGTTGCATCATGGCCCGGTCCGGGGGGGACGCGCAGCTAAAGGAAGTCCCGGGGGAATAGCCCCAGGCAAATTAATTACGTTTCTTATTAGAGACACAAAAGAACTCAATCCCTGAGATTAGCAATGCTCCAATAGTTACGTTGACTAGCCTATATTTGCTACTCGTTTAAGATTACGGAATGCACGGACACCCCACCCCACCCCCAACTCATTATGTTGCAAGTCTCCCAGAAACAGAGGTGGGAGAGGAGGGAGAGCAGGAATTTCAGGAACCTTATTACACCAGAAAAAGAAACAGCATCGTTTGGCTTAAAAAAAAGGAAGCTTTTTCCTTCTTGTACCGTTAGAGAACAAAAGTAGACGTGGCTCAGAAAACTTTGGCACAGAAATATAAATCAAGGGAGACACACCTTAAGCAAAGATGCATCTGAAGTGTAAATGTATTAAAGAGAATCACTTAATATGTGACTTCTGTGTAAGAAACCAAAGCTGCCGAAGTGTCCCTATACTGTATTTTCACATGAGAAAACTGGCAGCCGTAGCAAATTATTTTTGAAATCATGGCAATGAGGAGTCACAAAACAGCTCACGTCAGAAAAAAAAAAAAAAGTCCTCGTGATTCCAGTGGATTGTTCTCCTGTTTATGCCTAACTAATGTAAGAAAATCCATTAAATATTCAACATCTCCCATATCTATTCAAATGAAATTAAACTGCGAAGCTGAACAAATATCTCCATTTGTTCTTTTAAAATGATCTGCAAAGGAAACAAAGCTATGTGCTCCGTTTTCTTCTTCAAGTACGTTACATGCCTATGTTAGAAACAGTCACATAACTATAATCCCATTGATTTCTTGATATGCTCTTCAGGTTGCAGTTGTAAAGCATAGAAATAGCTTCTTGTTCAAAAACAAACAAAACCAAAAATTCATCTCATGCATCTATACTTTCACTTGACACCAGGTTTCTCTAGCTGAGATACACCTGGCAAAAAGTTCATTACAGTAGAGCTGTATTTCATGAATTTCATATGGAATTTGTATTTATGGAATCGATGTGTTTCCACAATATGTGGTATTTTTCCACATGCAAAATCTTAAAAAAGGGTGTATTTTGTTAGAAAAAGGTGATTTGAGAGATGTCACCTTAGAGAAGGTGCTGAGATTAGAATATACCTTTAACGCAAAATACAGTTTCAAAGTCAAATCTGCAAAAAAGGTTCAGGTATTGTTAAACAAGACCACTAGTTTTTAAGAAAGGAATAAAGTAGTTCTCTTACCTCTCCTATATTTTTAGGCAGAGATTAGTGGCAGGGGTGGGGTAAGCTAGCAATGGTTCAGCTTTCTTCAAAACTAACATTTAGGGGCAGTTATTAGTGACAACATTGCATATGAAGGCACAGTAATAGAAAGGCAGGAAAAGGAAGATGGATCACTTTCTGGAAATGGAAATGCATCATAATAAAGTGATTTAGTGGCTCACGTTGAGGACCAAGGAGTAATATTTGGTAAGAAAGCTAAGCAGCACTTTTTGAGTCTCCTATAAAGCAAAGACCGTTTGTGAACACAGCTAAAAAGCTTTGTTATTCAGACTGATTTGAAGTTAGCTTCTACAATGTGTCTTTCTGTAGGGGGTATTTTCAATGGACTGATCTGTCAAAGTATCCATTCTCATAAAAAGGTAGTTTAACACTTTCCAAATGTAGTCAATGACTTGTGCCTCAACAGGGAGAAGGGAAATGTGTTACTGATTTCTCACATGGCCCATACTAAACCGCACATTTCTTTTTTTAAGGGCCTTTTTCTTTTTTTTTAAAGAAGGCTATTTCATAAAGGTAGAACTATGTATTTCTTAAGAAGGCAATTTCTGTGGTACGTACATAGCTGAAAGCTATGAAAGCTGAATTTGTTGGACAAACTTAATCACAGCCCTAGTTCAAGTCTGCAACAGTTGGGTTTTTTCCCTCCATTTCTTTGAATTTTTAGAAGAATTTTATTATTTCCTCTTTAATTTGTCCAATACAAGCTTTTATTCTCTCAACTACTAGTATATTTCTCAATGTCTATTCTATTATCAATCTCACAAATATTTATACAGCTGGGGAGCTTCAGATATATGAGTAGTCTCACATAATTCAGTGAAAATGCATTCTGAAGAATCCTCTCACCTACCACAGACAGGCATACACTGGAATAAATCCTGTATGCAAATAGGCTGTTAAAAACTTTAGATTTTGTTCATTTGGCAAAACTAATCTCTTATATGAAACATTCAGGAAGAAACCGAGATAAGATATTGCAAGAAGTCAAGGTCTTTTGGGCTTTTGAATAGTGCTTACCAAATCCAGACTGACTTTGGAAATAGGAGGACTTTGTGGGGAGAAATTACTCATTTTCCTTTGACCACTGGTGAGCATATACTAAACTGAAATAACCTATGTCCACTTACGCTTTTAAGTGTAAGAACACCTAGGATTCTCTAAAGCATTTGTATTGCAGGAACCTGTAAAATAGCCACCATTTTAAAATGGTTTTGAATCTCAGATCAAATGATACTAAAATAAAACATGCTGTCAGTATATCTAGACCAAATAGCCAAACTTTTAAAAATAAATGTTAACTGGATTTTGAGATCACAGAAGCTACTGTGGCATTACTTTCCTTTTAGCATGCGGCTCCAGAGCATACAGCATGTACTATAAGCTTAGAACACAGTCACAGCCAGTGAAATAATGCTAGAAAATAAAAGATGTGCTCACTGAGCACCTCTGAAGAATTTTAACTCTATTCCATGTCCATGTGAAAGTGGCATCTTTTTTGGTCAGATTCCTGCATAAAGATGAAGGTAACTAGCGCTTATACAACTGTTTTAACTGCAGTGAACAAGGTCATTCAGGAGTGTAAGCAAACAGACTTTATAAGCACAAGACTTTAAATACAGATCTGATAAATATCGCTTTAGCAAGCTCCCTATATATGGGAGAGGCACTAAGATTTCTTGAGGGCACTTTCAGAAAGTGTGATGGAAAAACAGTCAAAAATTACCAATAGTAATTGATGATTAGCAAAACTAGATTCTGGCACACAGCATTATTTTGTAATACAATTAACCGCATACTTACTGTGAAATGCTTTCCAATCCCTAAGTTACAATTATCATTTTATGTACATTAGTCCAAATGTTCAACATAAACTACAGCATGAACACACAGCTTTACTTCCATCTATAAGCGTTCTTTAATGCACCTATTCTTAATAGAAAAAAAAAAATCTATCTTTGTTATGAAATCCTTCTCCCTATATAATCCTAACACTTACTACCAGATTTTACAATCATCTGTTTAAAAAAATAAAACCAGAATTAATAGAATAATGGTGTTATTCTTGTATGAAGAGATTAGACAGAAAACCTGCTTCAAAAAAAAAAGTTTTAACTGAACTGGGTGAGGTAATCTAAGATGCTTGAAAAAAAAAGCTACTTTTGGAAGTTATTTAGTTCTGTACTAGTAGCTGATATTTTTATATAAATTAAATCCCTTAGTAAAAGAAAGAGACAACAGTATATAAATTTTAAGTTACTCTCTTAGGAGACAGCACAAAGTAAAACCCTCCATCCTTGGAAGTCTTCAAGACCTGGACTAGATAAAAGCTCTCAACAATCTTGTCTGATCTCATAGCTGACCTCGCTTATAGATTCAGAAAATAAGGTCTTAAAGTAGGAGGTGTGAGAGAGTGGTCTTCAAAATTATTGAGAGTATTATTGGGGTGAATAAGCAGTTACAAGTTCAGAGGCTTCTGACTAACTTAACATAAACCCCTCAAAAAGGCAGTTTCCCCTAAAATAAGTTTCCTGTGGGAAGCGCTACTGTTCCAGTTACAGCATTTACAACGGGCGAAGGACCAATGCTTAGAGGACAGTTTGCTTTAAAAAAAATCTTTTGAACAATCTTTTCAAACCACATTTATCCACAGTGTGAGAAGGCTAATTTATATTGAATGTTTCGTACCAGTTGAACCTTACACTAGTACCAGCTGAATTGTGATACTGAAGGTTTAGTATCAGACAGAGTGGGTATACTGCACATGGGACCACAACTAACAGCTGTATTTAAGCCTCTGTTCTGCGGAGGTCTGCATTACTGAGCTAGAAAATGAAAGTATCTGATTTAGAGCAGAAGTGTCATAAGTGGGAAGAACCTCACAGGTGGCTTCTTCAGCAACGCTGGTCAGGAGCTCAATGGTGAATTGGAAGATACATGCAGACCACTAGAGGACTTCAGATCCAAGAATTAATTCTTCCTTCAGTTTAACCAAAAAGTGGCCCTTCACTTGTAGACACCTTGACAAAGCTTCATAGACTTAATTAGTGCTGGGCTAATTTACACCAGCTGATGACCTGGCTCCAGGCAAAAAGCAGAGTTGCTAGACACCAATGCAGAATAAAGGTGAAGGGCTGACAAAGTAACCACCACTATTACAGAGAAACAATATAATTTGTTAAATTGTTCTGTGGTTTTGCATTAGTGTTTTCCAACAGCAAACAGGCTACATCATTTGCTCCTCTTCCCCAAATGGAATCACATTTCTGTTATATCCCGCTGCTTTTTGAAACCCTAAATGAATGGTAAGGCCTTCTAGGAGTTCAGTTCAAAGAATACCCTAAATAGGAGCATAAAACCATATATATATATATATATATATATATAAAAATATATATAATTACTGCATTGCGCATAAAGAAAGTGTCAGTTATTGAACAGAAATCCAGTTGTTGAGGGTAATTTGGCTTTTGTCCTCAATTTATCATGAACTTCCAAAATTCCATTTTAAAGCTCCAGTCTATTCTACTAAAAATAATTTTGCCAAAAGCAATGTCTTTGTCCTTTTGTGCTGCTAAGTCTGTGATGAATCCTTTAAGTGGGGCCTCAACTCCTCACCCTCTGACCATGCATTTTAGAGTTCTCTGAGCCCTCGCAGCAATTCAGCTATTCTGTGACAGCTTTGTTAAATGTCCACTCATAAGGTTAATTTTGCTGCCTCTTGCTATAGTAGGTTTGGAGCTGGCTTGTGCACTTAGCAAGCTGGAAGTTCATCAACAGAAAACCTCTAATTCCCTGTTCTCATCTTGAAGACCTTTTGCATCCCCCCTTTTCTGCCCCTCCTACCGACCCAAGTAAAGGCAAATTTTCAAGAAGGGAGACAAAGTTTATATGTAGATTCCTAGAAGGGGTTTCCATGAATCAAGAAAACCTGAGATGCAGTTTATGGCTGCAAGGGAGAGAAACATAAAAAGGGTGATTTCAGTGCAGACTGCAAAAGTATGCTACAAACTGGAGTCAGGAGGCCAAAGGAGCAAGGGCAGTACCTGCAACTTGGGCTAGCAAGGATGGTGCGGCCACATCCAGCTGTTCTGCTGAAGTGCCATTCATTGTTCAATGTCCCGACACTGCTATGGTTTCAAGTCTTGGCATCACTTAGGCCATAGGATCAGTTTCCACTTCAATCACATGTACATTGTTCTTGCTTTGTGGTAACTGCAGTAGCCAGAAGTGGTGCAAGTCAAGTCATTTAGAAGCCTTGCTCAGATTTAGTGTATATAGCATATGCTTGACATTTATTCAGTGAATTTAGATTTGAGACTATTAAAGTTTTGACAGGTTTCAGAGAAGAACTATGGGAATAAATCTTGATCTGGAAAAGTACTTGTATTTGACCTGTTCAATCTATACTGAGTTTACTGCAAGGCAGTTTGTCTTAGTCTCCAGAATTCCACAAGACACAAAATCCTGTAAAGGAAGAATCATGAGTCTAAGCACAAAGACAAAGGAAGATTCAAGATTGTTGGTAGCTAAATTAATGTAGAAATAGAAATCAATTATTTGTAATTGGCAATGAACAGTGGGAACAGCTTGCTAAAAGGAGTAAGCCAGATGAAGAAGTGCTCAATATTTATTTATGTTAGTAAAAAAAACCCCAAACAAACAAACAAAATAAAAGAGATTGATTGAAGGGGAAGAGGGAAACATGAAGGGTCATTTACTTAAAATGATGTCTTTGGTTTTAGTTAGTTGATTCTAATATAGTCTCTCTGAAGCTATCTCAGAGCCACTACTGATTATCTTTGAAAGCTATGGAATGGAAAGGTTCCAGAGCACTGGCAAAGTAGAAAAAACATCCTTAAATTGAAGAGAAAAAAAAAAAAAGAAAAAAAAGAAAGAGCGAGCTCATGCATGAGCTGGGCAGTTATGGAACAGTTGGTCTACCTTCAATTCCTGGAAAAATATACTGGAACAAATGAACTATTTTTAGAAGATAATAGGTTTGTAAGTAACAGCCCCAGACTTGTTAGGAGCAGATTGCATCAAACTAATCTTTTCTACTGTGACAGGTTTAACAGGCTCATGGGTGGGGAAATATGTATATCATTCAACTTAAGGAAGATTTGATGCTCCTTACATGCAACTTTAATAAGTAAGCCCAGCAAACTTTGGACAAAATCATGGATGTGCAGGAGACCAGCTGAAGATGACATGTGCTCAGAGTAGTTGCTAATATTACTATGAAAGGTTGTATCAAATCAGTTTCTGTGGGCACAGACGTTATTCTGCCATACACAGTTATAAATGCACACAAATCTAAGTTTAAATTACACATTTTGGGGGGCGAGAGGGTGCTAAGCACTTCAGAGGTCAAGAACAGAATTCAGAGTAATGTGGGCAAGTTAGAGAAAAATAATCAGAAAATAAATCAAGGTTAGTATTTGTCCTTCTAAGGAACAGTTCAATGAACAAACACAGGGTAAGTAGCAGCTAGCCAGCAGTCCTGAAGAAAAGGACCTGGAGTTAGAGTGGATCACAAACTGAACATGAGTCAACACTGCCATACTCTTGTGAAAAAAGCAAACATACCAAGGTATATAAACCAAAGTGCTGTAAGGTACGTAAAATAAACCTTCCACTCTACCTAGCACTCATTAAAGCCCCTACTGGGATACTCTGTCCATCTCAGGAGCCATGCTTCAAGATAATGCCGAGTGACAAAAACACTGGAACAGATTCTGTGGGCAGCTGGTGGAATCCCCATCATTACCCAAATTCTTACAAGCACCTAAATATCTACCAGGAATGGTTCAGTATAACTAATACTTCCTTATCTATGGATTAGATATCAAAAAGTCTCTTCAAGCCTTAGTTTCCACAGGTTTGCATTACTGAGAAGGTCTGTGTGATCGTGAATTAATTTCTTATACCCTAATTCCAGCCCATGTTGTTTAGCTTGGTAAGGAAATCTCTCCAGGATTTTAATGTGTTTGTATCAGCAGAAGGTCAGTCTTTTTAGTTATAGTAGTTACATCTGAATACAAAATCACAAATATTTCAACCACTAATCATCCATTTCACTGTATAAATTCCATCTTCCACACTACATCTTACTGAAAACCAAAAACTAACCTAATATAACTAACACAGAGGTGTGGAAAGTAGCGAAATACTCAGTCCTAAACTCTAACCAAGGAAGAGTGACACTAAAAATGAAAGATGAGATAAGAAATTTTGTACCAAACTCTTCCTACCACTGCATATGGCAGGTTATGTTAGAGCTGTTAGGAACTGAGTAGGTTCCTGGCATGATGTTACAAAGTGTTCACTCAGTACTAGTTTCTTGTTAAAATGAAGTGCTGGAAAACATGTTTGGTCTCTCCAGCAGTTTCTAAACAACAACCAGAAGAATGGTAAAAAACAGTGCACATGACTTTCCCATGGGCAGTGATAACATGACAGGAACTATCAACTAAGTAACATTATGGGGGAGGACAGTCCATACACACTGCTACTCCTCACAGTCCCTTCTGTAACAATAGTTGTGAAAAACAACAGCTGTGGTTTTGCAAAGTAATCCACAGAGGAATGGCACTTCAGAGGTTAAAAGCTTGTACCACATGTTGTATAAAGTAGACTTCGGCCGCTTTAACATAGGGAACAGGTGTTGAGTCAGCTCTCTGCACTGGGGCCAAACCTCAGGATGAAGGGGAGCCAAGGCTGACATGACATATCTTCAGGCCACAACTACATGATGGAGGATACAGAGGGGAGGACAGATGAGAGGAACATGAACCATAAAAGACTGATGATTGAGCTTAGAGATATGGCTATCCCACAGGCCAGAATTAAAGTAAAATACATAAAAGAGACAGTATGGATTAGAAAAAGATTGTAAACTGATTCATACGAGTGAGTCATGTTACTGTCCTCTGCTGCCTGAAACAGGAACGTTTATGCTCTCAGTAGGAGACAGCCTGTACTGCTGAAACTGTGAATAGCAATCAAGGATCCCTTTGTGCAAAGCAGGAAAACCTAGAAAACCTATCTTAGTTACTGGGCAGTCTCCATATCACAGTCTCTGCAATTTGTAAGGTGACCTGAAGTGTAAAGCACACTCAGAGTTTTTAATCCTGTCTGCTGTTTTTGATTCAGCACAGAGGATATTAAATTGCCCCCCAGCTGTTTTATGTACATACATTGTCACTCACCAAAGAAAACCTGTGCACATACTACGTACAACTACTGTAATAAGAAAACACATAGGAGCGCACACGAGCAGTGGCTCCCCCACTTCCCCCCACATCTGAATGGGGTCCACCCATTCTAAGGTAGGGGTGCACGTGTACATGTGCATGAAATGGCAGTTGTAAAGAAATGCTGCTTTTTAGAAAGTAAATCTTCACTCCTCTAAATTTAGCTCTGTTGAGTCATTAGAGACAAAGTGCAGTTATCACTATTTATGGCAAATAGTTTATACTTGCTAAGGCAGTACCATTTACTTCACAAAGCTGTGCAGTGAGTCATGTTACCCAGCAACATTCACACTCCCATATGAACTAAGAAAGCAGAAACTCTTGCTCACTTGCTTTCCCCTTTCCTTCTGGGATATTCTTGAGAAACAGCATCTACTAGCAACAATTCAGAATAATGGCATTCCTATGAAGCAGACAGCGGTTGATGTGGGTAAAACAAAGTGTAATATAGAGAATATGAAAGGAAAAAGAAAGTCTATTCCAAAATAAGTTTTTAATTCCTTCTCTTAATCTTACACCTGACTTCAGCAATTTGAAAGGTGTTACTCCATGTCAAAGCTAAACCTATGCAGCTGTGAAGAACCTGCCAGAAGGATTGTTTTTCTCTGCCCAAAAATCTCCTGCATTGGATCTAGTGACTGTACAGTTGAAAGGGGAGTGAGAGCAGTGAAGCTATCCACAGGAAAGATTTTGTTTGTTTGATGGGGGGTGGGGGTTGTTTGTGGTTGTTTGGGGGGTTGTTTTTTGTTTGTTTCAGATTTTTTTTTTCCTATTCAATATCACCCAGTTGACCAAATTAACTCCATGACCACATGATCCACAGATTCAACCAACAGGAAGCAGGATATATCATTTGAGTGACAAAGCTCAGTTACATCAGATTAGCTGCAAAGTGAAATTACACTCTTAACTATTCTCTCGACTAAACTTTGTGGCCATTATAAACACCAAGGCTGATCTAGGCTGCATCACATACTACACACATACCTAAGAAGCCCAGACCTGCATTTCATGCTTAAACCTTGTGAAAATACACTTACCTCTTTCAAAACTATCCTGAGTATTTTTCTATGGCAGTCTATTTCTCCACTGCTAATTCTTAAGTATTCATCAGAGAAGTCAATGGTAATATGCACAAAATAAGAATTATAATATACAACTTCACAAGTTTACAGCAATATTATATCACTTTTCACTGTGTGCATGAGTAGGTAAGGTCAGACCATCTTAGACAACAGTGTGACCCTAATCTTGTGACAACCTCTACAGTCTCTTAATTCTGAGTTCTGAACCAGGAAATGCATGTTGTTTTTTTCTGGTGCTTGGTCTTTTTATTTTCCTTTTCTCACTCTACACATGTACAATGCCTGCTAATGGGGGTTAGGACTTAAAGGGTACCATCTCAAAGCATACAAGCACTAACAGACAATACCCAGGTACACCCATTGATCTATTATTGGCAATATGCAACAATTACATCTGATCATCTGTTGTTCACTTTCTACCCAATTAATTATTTTAATATGTTGAATAAGCAACAACTACAGAACTGCTCAAATTAATCCAGAGTTTAAATTTCATTGAATTTTTCTTCAAGATCTTTTTTTAAAAAAAAAAAAAAAATTTTTTTTTTTTAAAGTTATCCACCACCATGTTTTTATATTGGATCTTAGAGAATCCAAACCAGGTTTCTGGCATCTCAAATTGGTTAAGCTAATATACATACTCTTTAAGCAGCAGTTGACAAAACTCTGTCATCTATATTCGTAAGTAGCTTTCTAAAAATATAGCAACCAAATGTGCTTTCCATTTCAATTTTACAAACCACTTCATTCTTCCATATTTTCTCTCTTCCAGACATAACGCATTTTGATATCCAGTGATTGCCTAAAGCACAGCCTAAGGTGGGGGTGGGTGGGGAATCACTGCAAAAGAGATAAAACAGTGACTTTTTTGGATTACAAAACCAACTACCTCAGGGCTTCTTTAAAATGCAGTATGAAAACAAAGCTATGACAATAATCTGTGCCATGGCTTTGAAATTATGATTTCAGCCAAACCAACAGTTTCCAAACTGTTGTTAATGTATCTTTGATGTCTCCCAGAATGGAAGCAGTTAAGTGTCTCAGGTACTTTCTCTCTGACTAGTCTCAGAGAAAAGGAACGCAGACCACGCCTGAAACACAGGCAACACCTATATCACAGTTACAAGTGCCTCTCCTACTATCCATATGGTATAAGGGCATCTCCCAAAAGTTACCCATTTGTGAATGAGACCAGAGTACTCCTGTTTTAAATGCAGAAAATACAGATTAATTCAGAGTGAAAAAGAGAAACCACAAACCTGTGTGAAAAAGCCTAAATCTGTTTTTCACTGCCCGGATTACCAGAGATACCCAGCATAACATAGAGCATATCACCATCATTTTACCTTAACCTAAGTATAGGATGGTTTGAGGTGGTTCTATCCAGCTACTCTCAACAGAAAAAAAAATGCTCCTGCTACCATCCAACCAGCAGTGGAACTGGTTTTCAAGGGTTATTAAGGTAAGCCATAGTGATTAAGCATGATTTATAATCCTGTCATTCTTACGATATGCTAGGCAAGTCTCAGTCCAAAAGTACCCACAAGGTTTAAAAAAAATGATCTATCAACACTGTACTTGAGAGTGTCAGTATACAGTTCTCAGTTACCTACTAATAGGCACATGTCAGAGGTTTCAAAATAGACACAAAATTCCCAGTGGATGAATTATCAAGCAGGTCTCAGATTACTGCATTTGAAGATGCCAGCAAAACATTTATCAGTATAACCATGCTTTTTCTGGTTCATTTGAGGCATACACAGTTTCTACTGCAGGGCTATATCTGTTGAGAATGTAACAGAAACTGAAGAGTTTAAAAAAAAAAAAAAAAAAGAGCACACATGCACAAAGTAACCGTCCTGAGCCCTTTTGAATCAGAAGAGAGAAGGCAAGAGCACAGAGTACAGCCCTGCCTACCAGGAAGTCACTGTTTGCAGTGAAAGTGAGATGAAACGCAGACGTAAATGTAAAACTATCCACAGGTGAAGTGATTTTAAGGTTTCCACCTCCATAGGTTGATGGAATAAGACGGCAGAACACTTAGTCACCAGAAATAAAGAAAAATGAACCAGAATATATCAATCACTCGGTTGTGGAAGTCATGAATTTACTAAAACTCTATACACAACTCACCTGCACTGGGAATTACTATGAGCAATACTATTTCCAGTATACAATACACAAACTTCTGTCCTTTAATTCCCTCCTCCTTGTTATGCAAAACAGTTCAGTGTACCTATACCTGTCTTTTCTCATATTTTATACTTTGATTGTTGAATTTTGTTTTAAAAGTGAATAACTGCAATGTGTGGATGTTAAATAAAATATCTAGTTATTAGGAAGAGTCACACAACTGACTCACATTTTCTACAAAAACTAAGAGTTTGGGTACTACTTTCTTTTTACCAAACACTGAGCAGAATTACACCATACTATTAAGTTAGCTACATAGTTGCCAATTGTCACTTAACTGAAAGATAGATTTGCATCATACTGATATCCTGAAAAATCCATCATTTTTAACTTAGCTGACATAAAACATGAAGATGATTTTGTGCAGACAACAGAGACTGCACTGGCCAAATGCTTTTGCTGGAGGAACTGTTACCCCACAGCTGGAATCCATTCCCAGTGACACTGCTTATTGTTATGCCAGAGCCTCCTGCTTTTCACACCCCTAGTTTGTGCCTTTGTAAAAATTAACCAGGGGTTTGTTTTTGGTTCCCCCCCTGTGTTACCTATTTTCTATATGTGAGATCCTTCCACAATGGAACCAGCTGTATATTTAGTCTGACAAAGAAAAATAAGAGAAAAACATTCACCTTCGCATCAGAGCTATCATAGACTGGTTTGGGTTGGAAGGGACCTTATGACCATCTAGTCCTAACACCCCTGCCATGGGCAGGGACACCTGCCACTCGATCAGGCTGCCTAGCTATCTAGGACTGAAAGCACATAACCCTGCTAATCTAACAGTCACAAGCCAATTGCTGACTTTTCTAATGCTTTGGGGCTGCAGAGCCTCATTTGCATGGTACAGAGGCTTTAAAGAGCAGCAAGTCACTCACAGTACCGGTTCCCTCTCTCCAACTGCCTCACGCCCCCATATCTCTTCCAAGCAGCTGCCTGTTATACCATCTTATGAACAATAGCAATAAAACAGCATAATGCAAAGATACTCGGGAAGTGACTGAAGTCACTCCAGTGGACAACGCTGGACATGTAAAGACTAGCTATTCATACTTCATTATTGTATCATTAATATATCCCTAACCAATAAATTTCTGCCTACCTATTTAAGGTCATTTTTCTGTCTGAAGGAGTCAAGTAGGTCTACTCAAACCTTTACAGGAGCAGAACTACCACTGGGCCTCTTTCCTTTTGAGGATGATAATAAGGGTTAGGGTTCAATGTGAAGCCATTTTCATTTAAAGCAAAGGCTCCAGGACACAATTACAGCTGGAGGCAGTGATTTCAAACAAATTGCATGTGGGGGTGGAGGGGCCTCAGAGGACACTTTGGAACATGACAGAGGTCTATTTGGAAAGGCTTGGTACATTTTTTTATGAGTAGTTCTCAGATCAAAATCAAGTGTAGAAAAGGCACTATGCAAAACGTGAAAATAAATAATCTTCATTGACTAAACTGACTTGATGAGATTTTTGAAGGATCAGCATTTTAAGAGAAATTATTGCCATCCGAATGCCTTGAATTCTCATAGTGCCTTCTCTATATTGTCTTCTGTGCCTTCCTACATGTGTGTGAACTGCCTACTGGGTAACTGGTAGGAGAGGGGGTACTGGCTGAGGACAGCCGTGCTGGGGCAGGGGCCTGCCCTGGCTCTCCATTATTGCAGAAGCATGCACCAACTCAGCACTGCCCGGCTACGTGCTCTAAATCCCCGCTTTTGTGTTTCCTCACTGCCAGAGATAGCTGCTCTGAACAGCAGCCTCCTTGCCTGGCGCACTGAGACAAAGAATTGTACAACCGCATAGTTATACTTCATGACTCAGCTGAAAAGACACGAGTCAAACAGCAACCTCCTCAGAACAACAGGAGCTGCATATTAGCCATCCATCTGTGCATGCGGTTGTGATTTTGCGTCATATTTTGTGATTCAGATGAATTAAAACAGGCACAGAGGAAGAGGAAACCTGTAGAGAGATTTATTTTTTCCTGCTGTAGGAAGACATCAGCCTTTGTAAAAGTGTGTTTGTACAGGTTGCACATTCTCTGAACAGTGAAACTTTCATCTGGGCTTCAAAGTGACACACTTACTATTTAACTTTCATTGAGCAGAAGCAGACAGATGGATTTAGTTTGGAATTTTGTTTTGGTCTGTTGCTTTTTTTTTTTTTTTTTTTTAACATTAGATCCTCAGTTAGAAGTGAAGCCAGCTGCTTATAATTCAATTCCAGCAATTCAAACTGGTTGCTTGCATTCTGACTGCTTGTTTAATACAGTTGGTATTTCAATGGTCAAAAGTAACCTTTGAAGTTAGCACCCCGTTAAGAGAACTGGGGGGAGGAATCTCAGCTTCTGTGGGTTGTGATTTTAGTGTGTTCTTAGACTGATTGAAGAAGACTGCTGTGGATTGATTTTCACAGCTTGCTGCAGTAAGAAGGGATCATTTGAATCCCAAGAATGTAGCAATGCATACAAAGTTATACATATCTATTACATCTAAGCTTGAGTGCACATTTTGCATGCACTTTGACTGGTAGTCAAAACCTCAGCTGCTGCCCAGCTCTAGAGACAGTTCTGCCCACATATGTCCGTTTCTTGCATTAAGGGTGCTGGCTGCACACAGGCAGCTACACAGATCTTTGATAAACAACTGCTTGGTAATGCTGTTTTCTTTCTAAACCTTTCACAGCTCCACAAACATCATGCAGTCCTTGTTCTCAGCTCTTGAGGATGAGAGGACTGACAAGGTCGGCTGTTCACAAAAAAAGCTGCCCATTTTCTTTTAGAACAGGGAATAAGTGCTGACTATTTAATATCCCTCCCCCCAATCTGTGTAGAAGGGAGAACAAGGCTGATTTCCACCCTCCGCCTGCAGGAATTCAAGCCCACTTCTCCCATGGGATGGAGAGTGACAAAGAACTGTGGGTTCTGTTGTTGGCAACATGTACTTTACCAGTTACTTAGGACAACACAGCTTTGCCACATGCCATCTCCTTTGCAGATTTGGCTTTAGGTCACACTACAGCAAAACACTTTCGCAGATGCTGAGCTCTTAATAGCTGCTTAAAAGAACCATTGGCATCAACATGACTACAGAGAGATGTTAAATTAACACCTCTGTCCCTGTGTGAATATTTTTCCGAAGTGTGATCCCTCTCTGTTGCTATGTACATCTTGCATTTGCCAGTTTTCTCTACTTTCAAAACCATGCAGGGATGCTTACCAATTCTACCAGCTATGCATTAACAATTCAAACATCTTGATTTCTCATTCTCTCCACATAAGGGCTTTTAAGCTTAAGCAGAGCTATTTTCATAGCAGAAAATATTAATGTAAGTAACTACATTGGAAGTAGATTCCAAACATGCACATCTTTAAATCCAAAATAAAAAAGTCAAAAATTGCACTAACTAAACAACATTCCAGACAAAAACCTAAGCCTTCCCATAGCCATCCCAAATGAATTTATAGTTCAGCTTACAGGTGAACCAGTTATCTAGTTATGGATATTTTAAAGAACCTTTCAATTTCAGTCTCGGACCTTTAATCAGGCCTGCTGACTGCAGGAGCAGTGCTTGACTGTGCAAAATGAATGCCAGTTATGATGAAGGTAATGACAGAGACTTGATGGCAAATCAGTCTGTGGCAAATAATTAGTTTCTCTGTAATTGCTATGGGCTTTATTTTCCATCCCATCTGAGCATTACATTATTACCTCCTTTCTACTGGACAGCAAAAATCACCCTCCCCTCCCCTTAAAGTTATTATGTACTTTCCCAGCTGAACAAAACAACCATGCAAGTTGCATGCACAGCATGCAAATTTGAAAGCATCATAAGTCAAGTCAAAACCAAATTTCACTTAGTGACATTTTGTATCTTCATACAGTTTAATTTTAAGATCATTCACAAGACAGACATTTTTTTGTGTTATTAAAGGAAATGCCCTCCTTTCTTCTACCCACTATCCCACCCTCTCAGCCCTTCATGTAAAAGGCAGTTGACGTGTTTTTGCTTAAATTAATAGCATTAGAGCTACTTAATGCTCAGTGGGACTGGCAGACTGAGGTCCTAGAATAGAATATTTCAGTTGGAAGGACCTACAATGATCACCTAGTCCAACTGCTTGACCACTTCAGGAATGACCAACAGTTAAAGCAAATTATGAAATGCACTGTCCAAATGCCTCTTAAACACTGACAGGCAGTGTCAGTCTTGAACTGAGGTGCAATTATTTTATATATATATATATATATAAAAAATTTCCTTTTAAAGATAGCCACAGCAATGATTCTCTTTATATTGTCCATTATCACAAAAACTACCTGCGATTTTTAGAATGTTTACCCTAAATTGCGTACAAATTATCAGTTCTTGAAGGAATCTTGCTTAATTTCCTTTTAATGAATACATAGAAAAATCTTTCTTTCCTCTTCAGCAGAGAGTGTTTAAACTAGATACAGAAGGCACTTGTCGCTTCTTGTTCTCTGTGAAGCCCAGATGGTCAGGGAAAAGGGAGTGGGAGAAATATGGTGGTTGTCTTTGGGTTTGTGGTTTTTTTTTTTGTTTTTGTTTTGTTTTGTTTTGTTTTTTTTTGTTGTTTTGTTTTTTGTTTTTAAATTTTATTTTCACTACCCACCCCCACAAATCAAAACCAAACAAGCCCTCTGGCTTCTCATCTATTAAGTCTTCTTAGCTAGTAAGATGATTCAGAAATAGATTAGTCATTTACTGCTAGAATGCTTCAGAAGAGATAGTCAGAGAAACATCCACAGAACCATGTTTTCCATCAGAAAAAATAATATCTACGTCTGGCTGAATTAAGCTTATTAAGTGTCTACAATGGAAATTAATTTAGAAAAAAACCCAGAAAAATTTTAAGAAATTTCTTTAAAGAAATTCCCTTCCAAAAACATTATGAAAGGCTATTACCACTGTTCACTCAGCTCTACTCTATAGCAAATGGCTGTCCTTTAAAGGGAGGGGAAGGCAAACAGAATTTTAGCTTAATAAACCACAGTTTTTTCCCACTGCTATGCCTTGGGCAACTCCCAGGCAGCCTCTCTTGCAGCGTGTTGTAACCTTATACAGGTTATGTTGCAATGACAGCAAAATTACCATTATTCTAAAGCTAATCTGCATTCAGTTGAAAATGCACATCAGTACCTGAACCTTCTTTTTAATTGCTCCTCTACCTGAGTTTTAATGTTTTGTGTCTGATCCAGGCCTGAAGCCTGCCAATGTGCAATCTTATTAAGCATGCTACTGAAAAGCAAACATAAATTCAGCATTTTTGGAGCTTACACAGGATAAGGAAAATTACTTCTTTAAAATAACATCTGCAACTGTTTTAGTATAGCACTGCTTAACCGATAAGGCCAAACAGTTAAAATTTCACATGGAATAACTTTTCTCAAATAAATGCAGTTTTCACTGGATTGAGTTATGACTCTTGAGAACTACATTTGGCGGGTGTGTATTGGAGCTTCTTAGAAATTACCAAGTGTTGCCTTACATACAATAAAAACCTGATTTCTATGTCAAGGATTTGAATCATGTAGATGTAGTTTTAGTTTAAAATGTATGAACAGCCACCATTATGGCAGCTTTATGAAGGAGGGGAAGTAAGTGGCAATGGTGATTTACTTGGGAGGGTCTCCAATTCTCACTCAAGGTAACAGTTTTTTTAACCTTTGGCATACCTTTGTGTGCTGCCCCCACCCCCATGTGCTGTGCAGCTGGGATTTAAATAACTGCTGGTGTCTTCCTGCAATTCTTTTTCTGGCTATTTGAATCTTACAAAATGTTAATAACTAACACCCTGACAGAAAACAGTTACTGGGGCTACAGGCAACTCTGCTGGGTGGAGGGCAAGAAATTAAAATAAATATAACTTCTTGTTTTACTCTCACATTAAACATGGCAAGAATTACTTCTGCAACAGACTATATATACCATTATATAAAGTATAAATAAATGAACCATTTCTTAAACTATTTTTCAGAGTTATATAGTCCATTAGATACAGAACTGTAGAAACATTAACTGTTGTATGAGTGAAGCATGAAGTAGGCAAATCAGTAAAACTTTTAAGTTGACTCTAGCATGGTCTGATTTGTTAGATTAAATAAATGCATTTTTAAAGAAAGGCTAATTATATTTTGTCATAGAAGATCAACACGACCCTAATCAACTTCTCTATAACTGCTTATCCCCACAAGATCCTCTTTATAACTGCAGGATTATCTATTTCACAGTTGGTGAATACACTACTGCCAGTGTGGTGGTTTCCTCCCAGTGGGCACAGTAATAGAATATGTTAATACCAAATCATTCATGTCAAATGATATCCTTTTCTTAGCTTCAAGTCAGACATATCATCTTCAGTATAACAAATGAAGTCAGTGCCCTTGTGCTAACAGAGACATCTGTATTGACAGGTCTCAGAAAAGGATTTGGCCAGTCAACAACTGTTTGAGTGAAAATAATTTTGATTTATTTTGCTCGATCTTAAATCATGTGGTTTAAGAGTAGACATTCAGCTTTTTGAGATCCAGGTACACAGAAGAAATGGAAGACCCTCTTAAGATGCTACTCACTGTAACACCGTACAAAACATAATAGCAGTGTTTTAGTTGTGATGGTTGAGCTCATAATGTAAAAGAAGAGGCTTAAAGTTTCTTCTCTTTCCCAGATGCTCGAAGTGATCTAACAGAAGACATTACCTTTCCATATGAACTTTGTCTCACTTATTTTTCCTAATGTGTAGGCTTCCTCACCCACATCTTTCCTTCCTGGCAAATGCTAAAAATATTGGAAGACTCGTCAAACTCAAAGGTTAGTTCATTTATCACGGAATCAAACATTTCCAGAAAGTAGAAGAGGAAAAAATCAGCAAATAAGTAAATAAGTGAGTGAGAGAAGCCAGAAAAAAAGATATATCACAGGAACAATTCGATTTCTGGGAAATGATCTAAGATGACCCCTTCACATAGCAAATACAGTTGTTACCAGTTACAGAGGAACACGTACAGGGGGAAGCGCCATGCACGGGTGCCTATGTTATGAAGAGTTATATAAACCTTCACTAGTTTAGCATTAAAAAAGACTACATAAGTTAACTCAGGGTTTTGGATGTCAAATACTTCAGACTTGTTTAAGATGCCTGACTGACAGTTGGTACCCTTGGAACAAAGCAATAGTGAATTGAAAACCACACCCATTACTTTGTGGTCTTTCCCTCTTTTGAAAAGCAAGATGAAGGCACTTTTCCAGTCTGTAAAATACCATGGTTCAGATCTCAGTTCAATACCCATGTCACATGCTGTAGGATATATATTAAGGAATGAGTTATTCCATCTGTTACTACTGTTGGTAGAACTTTGCACTAAATGTTCAAAAAAATATTTAAGCAGAACTATGTCAGAAGGAGACATTGAGGAAAATGCACTTAAAAATACCTGGCAACACTAAGACATGCTCCCAAAGCAGTGGTTCAACTCCTGCTCTGAAATGGGTGAAATCTGGTTTTGAACCAACTTTCCTTATCCCAGGCGGACATCCTAATTAGAGGGTTCTTGATGGAATGGAGAGCACCACTTCTTACTCTAGTATACCTGTTAAGGGAATGCAGCAAAAAATAACAATCACAGGATTGTTTCAGGAAAACAAGCCATCACAAAAAAACAATTTTTGTCAAGACCCTGTGTCACACAGGTGAACTGAGATGAGAGGTACTCAAAACCCTTGTAACTTCTGAAAATACAGAATACGAGAAATACTTCTGAACAGATGAAACAGAGCTCTGCAAACAGGAACCTGTCAATGCAATAGAAACAGTACCATGATTAGCAGAAAATATGTGGACAGCTTTTTCCTACAGATTTTCCTTTTTGTGAGCATGATGCAGAGAGGTAAAACTTAAGAGGTTTTTTGGGTTTTCTTGCTTGTCTGTTAAGAGCCTCACTGAATCAAGCAAGAATCCAATCCTACGTTTTGATACTTTTAAAAATAAAGTTGGAAATAGTAATGTACCCAGTTAATTGTAGTCTGTTGTCTAGAAATAATATAAGGATTTATAGCATTTTTTTCAGTCCCAGTTTTGAAGCTCACTTAAGTTACACAGTATACAAAATCAGTGGTGCGTTAGATGAGGAGAAAACCAAATCTAGTATGCTGGTCAAAAATTTCCAGACTGCTCAGTTGCAGATATGCCTAAAATTGATTCAGTTTTAACTGAATCCAGTTCAGGCTCGTTTCAGTGGTAGAAAGAATGTCTACATTCACTTTTGCTGCATCTAAACATTTAAGTATCTATTTTTTAATTTTGATATTCAACAGAACTGTTTTCAAGGAAAAAGACTAAAAGCATGGGAAACTGAAGTTTCCAACTTCAGAATGGGCAAAATAACAACCCTGTCTGTATGCTGCCCTGCTCATAATCTCTACTAAAGCAGAGGCTTAAACTGATTTAATCTATATCCAGATTTTTTTTTTTAATTTTTGGAACTTTTTTTTCCTTTCCTTTTTAACCAAGGCTACTGAAAGAGTCAAATTTCTGTAAACATAAAGTGAAATTAATCCTTTTAATACAGTGTCAGGTAGAAAATAGTACTCACCTTTAAAGCTAGACAACAAACTTCCAAAGCAGGTAATTTTCCAGGAAAATATTAATCATCCCTTAATTCAGTCACCAATCTTGTTCAGCATACTTTGAGAACTGTGTTCTAACTTCAGGGAGACAGTAATTTTCAACAACAGATGTACATCGAAATATTAATTCCATTTATTGTGGAAACACTGAAGACAATATAGCTTTAACATACTCCCAATAAACAACTATTAACTTAATCTTAACTTCACATTGTTTATTGTGGAAATGCTGCAGACACAAACATGGATTTAAACACAGTTCCACCATCAGAGAACATGACACTTCAAGGAAGGTCAAACCAAAATGGCTCTTAAAGCTAAAAAGAAGAGGCAGATGCCATTTCCTAGAAATGATGGAAGGTAGGCTCCACTGGAGCAGCTTTAGTACTGGGCTTTTCTTTTGGATTAGTGGAAATGAAAAACCCAGAGCCCAGGGATTTTTTTTTTTACCTCCAAACCAGGAATCTTTGGCACAGGAATGTTCCTTTGCTTTGTGACTACAAGATTATTCAGCCATTTGTTCCTAACAAGGCCACTGTTTTTATAGACTTCATGTAATCCTACTGTGTGGCATTTAATTCCATGTTGTGCAAAGGATGCTCTTGAGTGTCAAATTCTATGTTGATAGGAGACTAACAGCATCAGGTTATTGCACTAGTTCTTTTTTACGCTACTTTTACTTGACTAACAAACAAGGCTGTTAGAGAACTGATTTTCTTCATTATTCCCTACACTGGCCTTATTTTATTGCATTTACACTGACAAGCTGACAAGTATATCTACATGCAAGAGGAAAGAAACCTACTGCATTCATTTAGAGACAAAAAATGAACTGCCAAACTGGAAGTTATTTTAAGGTAAGCATGCAGAGATTTTATTTCTAGTTCACTCTTGCACGCTGCTTAGACTGAAACCACAGAGTTGCACTGCTTCTTTTTTGCACAGAGGAATAAAAATAAGGCCTATTTAAAAAGCCTGCACCACAGAGAACAGTAACACATGGCTTATTCTGTCAGTCACAATGGTACATTTTACTTCCTCATTGCTCTGTATCAGTTGTGAAGCCATATTCATGAAACGGGGAATGTTTATACATTGAAAACTTGTGTGTAGAATAGAATAAAAATCATGTGTGCATTTCTTAGACACCACTTAAAACACCAACAAAATAAAAGCATTATAAAAGACTGTAGAAAACTAGAGCTCTCCTAGACTTTTAAACAGAAAAGACACTATCAATCTCATCATGGAAATCAAAATACCTTTTTGGGTACCATTCTTGCATGCCATTCCTCCATACAGTGCTACCTAATCACTTTGCTTTTTCCTCTAATTTCAGTATCAAACATCTGCTGACACATTAATTCAGAAAATATTAATTAAAAACTGGAAAGAATTGGAGCCTAGCACACCGATTTAAATGGTGTCTCTGATCGTATATTTGATATCAAGTCCTAGCACGAAACTATTAAATATACTCCAAGTAGTTTCTTGTTAGGGAATAGCACACATATGCTGTCAAATGATATTCAGTACAAAAGATATAGAGATAAAATAGTTTAATTGAAAATCTCTGAAGACTCCTAGGCCTCAGTAGGGAAGGCACTTTTCTGGTCACATAATTCTAGCACATTGGGATTCAGCACAGTTTTGGTATTTCAGCATCTCCTTCAGTTTCTATGCAAGTGATATCCACTGACTGCCCAGTCCTGAACTTCTCCACTTCCAAATAATGCAAAGAAAATTGCTCCAAATAGATTAATAGAAGCAGCAATATAGAAAACAGTCTGCCATTCTTCCACAGTATTCTGTCAAAAGGGAGGGGGGGGAAAAAAAAGATGCAGTCAGTTTGCAGCTCCACACTCAAGAAAAAGTAACTTTAAAACTGATGCTACATGCCTTGCCTATTTAAACATAAGTGCTATTCAGCATGATTTCATACCAAGATAAACATAAAAGATCAAATCATCAGTATAGTCAACTTCAGTTTAATAATACAGCATACACAGATAGTCCTATCAGAATTGCATTAGACCATCTGGATCAGTTTATCATCTGAGATGCAGAAACTTCATATCAAAATTCACATTTGCATGAAGGCTACACAAACTCACGGAGAATGCTACTGTAAGGGAAAACACTACCTTGCTTTTAAGTTGGGTGATTCAAGCACTGAAGTGCTCTGCACTATGCAGTAAGCTATTCTTCATGACTACTATGTGGATATTCAAGAATCATAAGCTTTTTAGCCCAAGCAAGGTAAACATCCTTACTCAGATTTCAAGAGACATCCTCTAAACTCTGGTATTTAAGAAAAGCCTTAAGACATGGGTAGCAAAGAACAGTGGTTTGTTTGTTTTTTTCCCCTTATCTTCTTTTTAAATAAAGAAGTAATATCTGTAGATGTCTTAAGGGCTGTTTGTTTTGTTTTGTTCTGTTTTTTTCCAGATGACTACTGTAACAGACCTGATCTCACTACAAAACCAGAATAATACCAGAACAGCACATTAATATGGGAAAAAAAACCCAAATCAAACTAAAAAAAAAAATAAATCCCACTTGTTAAGATGTCTGGAAGAACTAATTTGTTTGGATTCATGTGTTAATGAACATTTTCATATTATTTTAAAGGAAATCACCCACTCCAAGAATTCAACTGCATCAATAAACTTATTCCTCCCATCTTCCTTTCTTAAAAGATTTTAGAGTAATTGAAATAAACGATTAAAAAAAAGAATAATCAAACATCTCCTCACTGCCGCCTTCTACTTCAAATCACCCTTTGACTAAACCATTTTGGAAGTCAAATCTAACACTGTCCAAGTTAGGTCTCATGTGAAACTAACACAGATTAGAATACCCTAATCCTGTAATGTACATACAAAGGTTTGCATTATAAAAACCACACATTTGAGTCTAGTTTCTCACTCATCTGACAAATGCTGACCTTACAACTCAACACCTCATGTGAGAGACTGATTTAAAAAAAAAAAAAAGACCAAACAAGAAAGAACTTGTTTTAATTTGCTACAATTATACCACAACTGTCTCATCTAGTTGGTATTTGTAGAGAGTTTTACTGTGATAAAAACATATTCATTTTATACCTAGAGAATATAAGGGTGAATCATTAAAATTTTAAAGTACTACACATGTCTTTGATTTTTATCTTTATTTTCCTGATCAAAATCAGAGGAATAAAGGCTAGGAATTAAGTCACAGCAACAGTACAACTTACACTGATAACCCAGATTTCATTTAATGACTGCAGACTTAAGACAGAATTTCTATTCAATGGAAATAAAAATGTAACAACTGAAGAAATAGTAAGCAGACTTACATTGTGAGTGAGGTTCTTGGCAATAACTGGCCCCACCATTCCAGGGATAGTACCAAAAGAATTTGTGATCCCAAGGAGAATTCCAGCATACCTGCAAGAGAAATTGTTAATGCTGCTTATTAACTTGTACTGCTTATCAGTCATGGAAACGATTTTGCCTTATCTGATCACATAGACCGCATCTTGATCATACACCCAAATTAAAATACAAATATTCCAGTCAGAATGGGTTGCTTTTATTCTAGTAACAACTCACTGACAAGTTGGTACATACGTTTTTAGGGACGTGGTTTAGTGGTAGACTTGGCAGTGTTAGGTTAACGGTTGGACTCAATTGTAAAGGTCCTTTACAACCTAAATGATTGTATACGTCTCTACTTTCCAGAAGCTAGTTATGGAATTTAACTTAAATTATTCATGGATTTGCTCAGGATCCATAATCCAAACTCACATCCCATTTGCTAAGTCACAACCAAACTGTCTGGAATGGATCTGTTGGAGAAGTTAGAAATGAAAAATTGCATGCTTTGAAGTGGAAAGACAAGGTGTATGACAGGGTGCTGTTTGACAAAGTAAGAGTTGATTCAGGTATCATTGCTAAAAAGCATTTGCCAAGAGGGCAGTATCACCAGCACAGATGGATATCCCCACGTTACTGCGCATATGTTCTGAAGGCCTGAGTTCAGAGTGCTGCGGCAGTCCTTCCCTTCAGCTTTCTCTGGGTCAAGGGCAATGGGAAATGGGTCTGACTTAACCAGTTCTGCTGGTTGCTGTTCCTGAAGCTCCTTTCCAGGCTTCCTGTTTCACGAACGTGTTGCTCTATCACACACATGCATGCATATGCACCAGTAGCCGTAAAAACTTGCTGGGAAAAGCTGGTAACATATAAGTCTCAGCACCCCATCTCTAGGCAATTAAAGATCTTTCTCACAGGAGTGTTGCAACCAAAAGATCATGTTTGAAACTGTACCACAAGCGCAGACTTGCGAGAGAGACTGAAGAGAAAGAAGAGCTAGACACTCTACAGCAGAGATCAACCTTCCAACCACCAGAGCACAGATCCTTGCAGTTCAGATTTTCAAGGTGGATTTGCTGGCTGAAGAATCGTAAAAAATACTAATAGTTGCAGTTTACAACAGGAGAAAGGAGTTAACTTCCAGTGATCATTTTAGGCTATTTAGCATGATGAAATTATGTCATCACTAATTTTAACATAATAGAAATATAATCTCATCTCTACATAGCTTTGACTTTTTATTTACAAAAACAAGAGAATTCAGCCATACAGCATTGTTACAAAAGGTTGTGATATGTCTATCCAGTCCAATGATACTAGAGAAATGTGTTTTTTCCCCGAGAAAGAGAATTATCTAGCCTACTAGTTGATTTTTTTCTTGGAAGTCAACACTACATATCAGTTTAAAGTGTGGCAATGTATTTTCAACTGCCTTAATCAAAATAATCCTTATTTCTTATAAATGTAGCATGTAGTCATCTTATCTCGGAACTGTTTAAGAATTAATAGGCTTTTATGAAGCTGAATGTGAAAGTGTAAAAGTTTCCCTTAGGCAGATCAGCACATATAGCAAAACTCTATTTAAAACCTTTAAGTAGCACCAAATGAATTTTGTCTTCAACATGTTCAAGCACTACAATACTGCTAACACACACTTTCAAAACTAAACATAGTTTAATAGTTTCCCTGGTCATCAAAGATCTTTGGCAATCAATTTATGGCTAAATGCCTCTGGTTATGCCCTGTGTTTCTGACACAGGTTGCATTCTTGATAACTCTTGCTGTTTGATGCAGATAACTGCTATGCCACTCCCTCAGCACAGAGGAGACTCCCATATGAAACAGGAAAGCAAAAAGTGACATGTCTGCAGAGCAAGACTAATAGTAAGCTGTTGGTCAGGTTCTTATGACACAATGGGGATAACAAAATACAAATTGACCTGCAGAGCTGTTAAGTAGTAAAATCGAGAGTAAAAAGTGTATGTCAAGTGTTTAGTGTGTAAAACAGCTACAGCAATATTACGAGGGCTCAGGGTAACACCAATACTAAAAATTGTAAGCATGGCAACATATTGATGCAGATTTAAAGAGCTAGAATGGAATACTATATTACATTTGTATTTAATGAATACAATTGTGGATTGTTCCCCATAAGAACAATCTTGTCTCCCTCTTGTCCCTGCCCCCAATTCAATACAATGATGGCATAATAAATACATGTTAGAAACCAAAAACAAATAACAAGTATTGGTTTTCCTTCAGTATCAGTATTTTCATTCACTTCTCCCTGTGAATATAATAATTATTTCTTTGGTATAATTCAAGTTTTAGTAGCAACAAGGGGTTCTTTGCTATTCTGATCAGCATACTTTTAACCATTACAATGGGCATTTAAGTGCATTTTGAAACTTCTTTGAATCTCTTCTGGTTATTCTAATATCTTTCAGTAATTTAAAAAAAAAATAAAATAAAAGAGACATCTGAGTAAACTCTTAACAGAGGTTTCCTTCATAGATTTATGCAGACCTTGTTTTCAGCTTTCTACAATTATGTCAAGCATTTCCTTGAAACTGTGAATGTCTGCCTTGGCCATTTCATCCAACAAAGTTCAGACAGTCGCAGAAAGTTAAGCAGGCAGGAAAAAACAGGCTTCTTTTTCCTCTTGTCTTAGATGGTTCTGTGATTCTGTAGTTGAAGAAATTTTTTTTCCACAACCTTTGATAAAAGGACAAGCCCTTTTCCTTCTCTCTCTCCATTTGGACAGCTTTACCCTGAATTAAAGCACACATGTGCTGAATAGAGAATCACTGATTTCAGTAAAACACCACCCACCCTGACCATGTTCCCATCCAGGAAAGTTTTCCCACATATGCAGCCATTCGTCTCTAGAGGCAATGCCGGGCCAAAGTTCCTGAACTTTATCAGTAAGACACCTACCTCTCCTACACTCACTATCGGTATGCTCCCTTCAGCCCATCTGAGAGGAAAGAAGGGCTAGAGGAACTTGTATGGTTTAAATGCAAAAGGAGTAAAAGCTGGCCTTTGTTGAGAGTAGGGAGAATAGAGTGGGATTTGGTCAGAGGGATCAGCAGCATTCATGTGGTGAATCTAATTATACCTGCTAACATGTATCAGCATCGTGCCATGTGATTTTTTTTTTGTGGAGGGCTTTTTTCAACACCAAAAATACTCTGTATACTGTAATACACAAATTCACTCTTGAAATAAACACATTAGAAATGCAGAATGAAGTACCTTGCAAATTAGAAAACACACATAACATCCTAGTTCTGGAAACCTCTGCCTTCACCTGCATACAACAGTTCCTTGTGTACATGCCTCAGAGGCACACACTGCAGATGTGCAATTTCCCTTTTCCTTGTTTCACTTCACTTGCTCAATGCATGGACCCAAGCCTTACTTTCTGCATTCAGCTGCTGCAAGTAGAATTTTAATCATCTTAATCACTTTCCAGTAGAACTCGTGATACTCATTTATTTTCACAACACTCTTGAGATGGAGATGACAATGTGAAACCCATCCTATAGGTAGGAAGTGAAAACATAGGCTAAAAATGTACGTGCCTAATGGATGCTTGATTTGAGACACTCAGGATCTCATTTTAAGATGATTTAACAGCATTGTTCATATATTCAAATAACAACTCCACTGACTTCTGTCCACACTCTGTGTAATACCATTTTTGCAAAGAAGACCTTAATAGTTTGGAAAGGCATACAAATCCAAGCAACAAATCAGCTAGACCTCAGTCTTACTGGATCTGACATAAGCTTCTCAGCTGAGATGTTTAAGTTTGGACTCCAGCTGCTGCAGACTCCCTTTACATATTATGGGAGTCTGAACCAACCTCAAGATGTTCCCATCACTCTTCATAACTAAACAACTCTTAAATCCCGATTCCTAAAGCCAGAGGGTATGAACATGGTCCTCACAGATGACCACCCTAGAGTCTGATCCACCTGACCTACCACTTGCAAACTCTGTGACAGAACACTGAAGGGACTGAATTCCCAAAAGCAATGTTTGGCTACCTTACACACGACCCTTCTTTTCTCCTGTAATGCCCTGCCTCAGTCATTATGTGCTTTCCCACTACTACAACTATGAGATAGAGGGTTTCAGAATGAATGCCAGTCTTTCTCCCTAGACAACACTCAGTCATTTCTAGAGCAGGACCCATCCTGTACACTAAGAAAAGGTCCTGTGCAGAGGAATATTACAACAATGACACAAAGACTAATCTGTGACGCACAGAGAAAAGGAGGCAAATCAAAACTGCATAGATATCAAAGTTCTACCATTAAGTTACTTACAGTAGTGATGTTTTTTTACATCAATGCTCATTTTTGGTATTTTTAAACACAAAGACATAAAATAAATAACTCCAACTCCTAGCTAATGTTTTATATTTTTAGGAAACTAACTTGTAGTTTTGCAAAGCTAAGCTTGAAACAGATGCTGTATAATGACCCCATAATACCCCAGATGCATGGCTTTAACTACATCTTCTAAATTCATAATTCTACTTGATTTAAAACAAAGTGCATCACAGAAGCTATTTTTCTTACTTTTATATTCAATTCATAGTACAAGCTGTTTATAGGTGGCCACTGACACCTCCCCTCTTGCTTGCTACCTAATCTCTCCTGCCAAGATTAATTGGGCTCCCATTGTTTCATATCCATCAAAACTTGTCCATCATTGTGTACATGATCACCCTCCTTCTAATTGCCAAAGCCTAGATACCATCTTCAATTTGGACCCAAAGTCTCCCCTCTAAGTTGTTCAGATCTTAAGAATTTTTTTCTAGGTAACATTTCTATAAAATGTTTTTTTCCCCTCCTCACTTACACTTAAATCCTTTTCATTTTGCACATTAGTACAGAAACACTCTTTTCTTTGGTCATAAAGTCATTTGACTCTGCTCATATCTAAGTGCTACTGCAAACAGGTAAATGAATGACAAAGCAAAGAACTTGACTTTTACCAGAGCAAAGGATGCTTATGTGGACTTTCAAAAGAATACACATACATCCATGCTCTTTGGGAAACTGATGGATCTGTCAGATTCTGAATTTGTAACACATTGGAGAAATTACGGCCTGAACTCTAACTTTCCATTCTTAAAAGTTAGTCATTTAAGAGCAGTTGTACATATCTGCACATCAACAGTAGCTTCAACAATACTTACGAAGGTGCTATGTCCAGATGGTTGATGCTGTAGCCAGATGTACAAAAGCCTCCTAGTGTTGTCGATATGGTCACGAATGCAACAGCCAGCGCATAGTTGCAGCCTATGAATCCAGCTGCTACTAAGAACACCGCAGGTCCAATCATTCCTTTAAGACAGAAATCTTAGAATCAATGGACTTTTAACATGAGAGACATTATGAGGCTCCAAGCTGTGTATATTTTCTGTACAACTTCCATCACCACCTAGTGTGCAGAATCCAGCACTGCACTACATGCATTACAGTGGGCCTGTGAGGAAGGTTGCAAACCTGTTGCTGCCTTAGAAAATGGTAGGCAGACCAAGAAAAATCCCACTCTAGATGCAAAGAACCAACTTCAACTAGATAAAAAATTTTAAAAAATCAGATACTGTGACTTCACAAATTAATTTTATTTATTGTTATAAAAATAATAGAAGCCACAATAACACTGATAGGTGAACAGTGCACTGCAAAGAAATTATCCCCATTTAATGCTCCAGGCTTCAGGTACAAACACTGACTTCTGCAGATCATAATAATGTAGAGCTGGAAGGGTTCATACAAATATGTACAGATATATATATATATATATATATATATGTGCTTATTTCTCCTGCAGGAACCTTCTAGAAGAGATTTATTTCACATTTACAAGATGTGAATGCCTGGTATATCTATACTGAAGTTTGCTGTACAATTTAGAGAACCCAGGCTAGTTTTAGAGATGCTCCATCAGGTACTGGAAACAGCAGCCACCATGAGCTACTGCATGCTGCTTCCTATATGCAGTCAACTTTGATACCCATTTCCCAGTACCAGAGCACATTCACATGACCCCATCATGATCTCTGTAAACAGCCTCAAGTACATGTTGATGAAGCCAGCCTAACAGTCCTGTTTTTCCTAACATAACAGCATATTTCCCCCTTAGTTGTACATACTTTGGTGTGAGGCCCTGCAGAAAACTGGATCACCAAAATGGTGTAGGCTTAACATTAAAAAAATGCTTGAGGGTTTATTGTAAGAACTCCTTTAAAGGAAACAATTGAATCAGCAGAATTGAGAAGGCAGCAAGGATCTGCACACATCAAGCAGGCTGCCACTTGGGTGGAACCTGTGCTAATCTCTTTCTCTTTCTCTCTTTCTCCCTCTTTCTCTCTCTTTCAATTAGCAATCAACTTCTTCCTAAATACAGCCTTTTAGTTAAAAAACAGATCTTGATGATCTCTTGCTGATTTCAGATCATCTCTCCTCCCAATTAGTCAAGCTATTTTAGATTCTATTTGGCCTTCCTACCCTAGTAGCAACTGTAAATTTTTCAAGTGTATTCCTATTCAATTACTTAAGTCTTAAATAAACAAAACGCTGAACAAGACAGGGCTGGGAATAGGATCATGCAGAACAACATCCCAAGCCATTCACAAGGTCAAGCAATCATCACCACTTTAATGGTGACTCTACCTGACCATTTATTTAATATTTGCTTGTAAGACTGATGTATCTTGACCTAAACACAGTTTCTGGCAATCTCTTGTTGTTCTCCTATCCAAGAGGCCTACTTTTTTATGGAAAAAGATAGGATTTACTCTTGACAAGTAAAGCTGTTCCTCTCAAGCCACGCACAATCCTGACTAATCTCACAGCAGAATGTCACACTACTCTCTCAATCCTTCAGTTTTCCCAGACTGATATGATATGTTCCAGAGATGATACTTGCACTTACCTATTAGGGTAAAACATTTGCGAACACAAACAGTGGACAAATTCTGTTTTTCCCGTAAATAATCAGCAATTTGCCCAGACAGAATTATACATAACCAGCAGCCAAAATAAGGTAGGGCAGATAAAAATCCATTCTGTTACGGACATTAAAAAAAAAAAAAAAAAAAAAAAAAAAAAAAAAGACAGTTAAAACAATGAAATAACAATTCAATATGCTGAAAAATCGCTACAGCTGGAGCATTAACAGAGACTGAACCAGAGGTGTCAAAACCATCCATGCAAATAACTATTGTTGGTATTACCATAAGAGAGAAACCTAGGGATAGAAAAAGCAAAACATTTTAAAGTTATCAATGTACAAACTTTCCATTGCATGACTTAATCTGTAAATATCAATGTCAACCAGACCAAAAACTCAAAGGTTTTAAATCAGCAACTAGGTTCAGGAAAAACAAAAACTATACATGAAGGTATCTTGTGGACATTAACCTAGCAATGCAAGTTTCCAGAAACACCAATTTCAAGTAGGACAGGCTATCAGGTGAGTTACTAAAGTAAGTGGAAGCTATAAATATTATTCAGAATTATAAAAGCTATATGGAATCTCAGGGGTTTGTACTACTATAATTTTTCAACATTACACTATACCATATCTATCTGCTGAAACATCTGATGCTGGCTATAATCAGAAACAAGATACAGAACTAGAACTTTCCTCAGATCCAGGCTGGACATCCTATAATTCCAAAGCAAAGCTATTATTCAGGATCTAACATTACTTATACTGAAGTCACCTGTTAATCCCTATTAATTTAAACAAGAGCTGTTCAGAGACTTCTGCCTGATTCTGCATGATTTTCCAATGAGGGAAAATAAAAAATACTACTAAACTGCAGAAATTTACAGCCTTTCCATACAATTATGGATAATTATTGATAACAGAGCTATAATTTGACCTAATCTATGATTCAAAAGAGGTATTTGGATATTTACTCTATATATATACATAGAATTCAAAAGAGGTATTTGGATATACTATATATATATATATATATATACACATAGATTCAAAAGAGGTATTTGGATATACTCTAATATTAATACACTATTGTAAAATGTATATTTGTCAAAGAAGAAACAAAAGCTTCCCTAGGAAATTCAATCTGAAATGAGACTAGAAACACATCTCCACCTGAAAACCACTTTATCAGCAGTCAGACATGATGCCTTTGGGCTTCAATGCTCCACTTTCAAAAGCGGTAAATAAAATTTTGAAAACTAGAAGATAGTCACGGTAACAAAAAACCCAAGAACTTCTGAAGCACTGTTCAAAGACACAGCATTATTTTTAACCAATTACTTTATCATAGGATGGAAACTGGTGGATTATACAGTAGCAACTGTGTAATATTTTAAAACAGTAATGCAATTTCCATCTAAATGTGTGGCAACAAAGTTAGTACAACACTATTATGCAAGCTTTTTCCATTTTTTTTTTTTTTTTAACGTTCACAACACAGTACTTTATATCACTCCAAAAAGAATAAACAGAATCCAGAGACACAGGAAACCACTTCGCAGCAGAACCCTGTTAGCATTTAATGCAACGATGTTTTACAAAACACATGCAATCAAGGGCTGTGATAGCAAATGACTTTCACAGAAGTTTACACAGGTATTCCCTCAAGAGGCATAATAAAAACTGGCAGCTTAAGCTATTTTTTTTCCAGCCATTTTGCAGCTTGCCCTACCACAATGTTCTCTTCTAATGCTGAGATCCCCCATCTTTTTCTCCCAAGATTGCTTGCATCACCTCTTTCTTGCACGGCAAGCGTCTTTAGTTTGCTCTAAACCAGTCTCAGGTGTTAAACCAGGAAAAGACTATGTTAGAATTTCTGAGGGCCTTTTCACTTGAGTTGTACCAGCTTCTCCAGGTAAACTATGCTATTATCAAAAATTTCACGTTAAATAAAGACTAGTACCATCAAGTAATTGCTATAAATAAGAATTTTCCACACCCCCTGCCCCTGTAATTTTTCCCTGATAAATGATTTAATATAAAAAAATTTCCTTGAAGAGCACTATATCTGGACCTTAAGTCTATGTATTTGTTTCATCCTATTTAAAAAAAAAAAAAAGGTATTTTACCTCCGCTGCTCACTATGGAAAGGAAAGTGACAATTTGGAAATGGATCCAATCAGACTGAAGGTTCCTCACCTCCCCTTAAAATACTTATCTTCAAATAGAAAATTGAGCTCAAAAGCTAGCATTAAGCTAAATGTCAAATAAATCCTGAAAAGTGGAAATTACAAGGCAGGCAATGTTTTCAAAGCATCCACTTAACTGTGGGGATTTCCCTGCTATACATTTACATTCCAAGGTCCTTAAACAGGTCCTTCTATTCTAAACAGCAGGGAAGATCTGTTATTTCATTTCTTTAATTCAGAAGAAAGTGACTATATTCTTATTTATCTCACCTCCTGTGCATCAAACCGCAGGATCTCCTTCATGTATGTGGGCAAGAGTGTAAGAAGTGTATAGAAAGTCCAATTATAAGAGAATTGTGCCACAACAATAGCCCAGAGTGGAAGGGACTCCAGTATAGGTCTCCAGGGAACAGATTTCTGTGTAGAAAGCTAGCAAGCAGGAGACAAAGGGAAGAGACAGTGATCAGGACATCAATAGGTACATTTACTAATTCCAGTGTTTTGATCCTACCCAAATCTATGATGATCATTCATTCCTAAGAGCACAAAAGGAGTCTCAGTTGATAGATGAAAGTAATTGGCATTGAATGAATTATTGTGTTCAGTTCTCACTGAAAGTATACTCATGTATGTTACTGCTCTGCTGTTTACTGTTGCAAAGCAAACCAATTACTATTACATTTTGTAATCAGAATTTCAAAACTATGCCTGCCTTTGCTGAGATTTGTTGCCTCCTGCTTTTACCATAAATTATTAAATATTTAAAGTCATCCCTCATAGTTTATTTAGCTGAATCTTAGCTCAATCCTAGATATTAACTTTGGTCTCTCTGCCAGATTCACAGGTTGTAATACATATCCCCAGTCACATGAATAAACTCTTATGCACACTTTAGGAACTGTCTCGTTAGCATTTTCAAAATTTTTTTTTGCAAACAATAATCTCTTTCTTACTCTAGGAGACACATTGAAAAAAGTTGTAAAATGTTGTACTGCAAAGTTTAAAGACGTTATACAAGTCTGAATCTAGTTTAACGAGAAGTCCTAGACATGAGGACTTTTTTATTTAAAAAGCACTGCAACATCTGTAACAAAAGGCATTATTATAAATGCTTTGTTTGATTACTGATTGATTCTCACTTATATAATTGCACTATATTTTTATTTTTTTTATCAAATTCTGTCCCTATCTCAGACTAAGGGTGTGTTTCTAGACATCAGCATAGCATGACACTAATGATAACATTTGTGGTTTATGTTCTTACTTAAGTAAGTATGACTATACCAAAGTGCTGTACCTGATCTTTTAGAGAAGAGAGTATATATTCTCTTTCAGGATGTGAAATGCTTCTGTGCATTTCTGGTGTATCACTAACTAACCACATCCAGAAGAAGAACCATAATACGCCCAGTGCACCTATTATTGGGAAAAGATGGGTGAAGAGATAAAAATAAAACCATAAGCAATTATATCAAGTGAATAACACTCTCAGATGATTTAGTTAGAAGTCTTTTTCCAAATACTCATATAATATTAATATACATTATTTTTCTATCTACTTACAAACAGTAGTTCCCCAAAGTGGCTTAACAATGCACATTTTAGAGTTATCAAACAATAAAGAAGATTAAGCAGGAAAGTGGGGCTGGTTTTGTTTTTTCTTTTTTTTTTTTTCATGTTTCCTTCCACATGGAAGTGCCTCATACAGCAAGAAAGTTGCATACGCATATGTATTGTATTTTTATCAGTCACATGGAACAGCCACAAGGGATATGGCTCGCACAGAGGAAGTAAAAGTTCACATTAAGTTTAATCACAAAAAATACTTTGTGCACATACACAGAATATCACTATATCATCTTAACAGATGTACCAATGCTCCTTTCCTTTTTCAAGCCAAATCCCAGAACTATCATTTGACAAAGGTAACTTTTCAATAGTCAGACCAAATTAACAGTACTTTTGTATAACTATAACATTGCAACTTAATTCGTTTTGTTCAATTCTTTGTTTTGAACCCTTTTTCTTTATACAAAAAATTGGAGCTGGTTTTATTGAGGAAAGTGTAACCCATGTCTTTTATTCTGACTCTCCCTTCCCCATGCAGAATATGAAATGGCTCAGACATGTAAATAGACCCATAAAAAGCATCAGTTAGATCTACGATATGCTGTTAGAAAATATGTTCTGTGTTTCAGCTTCTTCTAGAACAGTAAACATGCTATGCCTTGCATTTTGGGCATTCCTTCAGAGTTCCTGTAACTGCTAGAGAGAGTTTCCACACAGTTTCCATTTAAAGCAGCAGTAACTGTTCACATGTTCTTTCATTCAGAGTAGAAGCTTGTTCCTGGGATTAAAGTTATTAACTCAATTTCACACTTCAAATAAGAAATTTCAGCCTGTTGTCTCCAAGCAGTGGGAGAGTTAAGAGCATTTGACTTGTACTAGCTTTTGTCCAACACAGAGACAGCTTTTCTCATTGGAAGCAAGGCTTACATAGCCACACATAGGAATCTGTTTAGCTTTAAATATCTCTGATTTCCCAGGAGGAATAAAATAGCAACCCTACATGTCAAACACGTTTTTAAAACAAGTTTTATAATACACCATGATTTTCAAAAATAATATGGATTGTACTTCAAATAATTAAAAAAAACACTTACCAAATATGTAAAACACATAAATCCAGTTCATATAGTAGCAAATTAAACCAGATAGTGGCAGAGAGACAACAGTTCCCAGCTGTGCACCTACCATAAGAAAGCAAAGAAAAGTCGAAAAACAATAATTACATCTCCTATAGACTTCTTAAACTAAGTGGTATTTCACAGTTATTTTATTTTTCTGTAATAAATCATGAAGAAAAGATTTGTCACCACCACTAGAGGGCTGCCACTTCACCTTAAAGAAGGACAGGCACAATAAGCTGCAGCTCCAATGAAGCAGACCCACAAAGTCATTGACAAACATCCAAAATTACAAGCAAAAAGCAATAAAAGATAGGCATTCTTGGCACATTATCTCCAATATAGTGATGGCTCTAGTACATCCAATACAATGCAGATTAGTCAGCTGGCATTGCTGCAAAACAAGAGAGAGAGCTGATCACAGTATAATTAAGGACTTGGGGGTGGAGGGATAATATTCTGATTTATTATAATCAGTTTCCATTTCTTATAACTCCTACTAGCTCCACAGTAACAGGAATGCTAGGAACAGGAGCCAGAAGGCATCCATATAACTAGCAGGTTCAAATCTCGTGGTCCCTGAATTTAACAGGTTGTAGGATTGGGCAAGGAAGCAGGGAAAGATAGGCAGATTCCAGTTCAGATACAAGCCAAAAGCAGGAAAGAACTATTCCTCAATATATATTTTGTAAAGGATGACAGATTCCCCCCACATTCCAAATCTAAACCAGAAACCCAACCAATATTCTTTACATACTTAGGAACTTCTCTTGTGATAAATAGCATATCCTGTCTCTTAATGTTATTTATATGATCACTTATCCAGACCTAATCCTATCCCAGAAAACATTAGATTATGTTGATACACTGGCTGCTTATATTCCATCTTCATGGAAACAATAATTTTTATTCGAGGCAGAAAACTTAGAGCACAAACAAAAACACATACATATTGCAAAATATAAACCAAAATAACAACCACGTATAACCTCAATCATGTGTTCTCTTAGAAAATCAATATGATCATGATTAAATAAGCCACAGATCACATGACTGGCAACCATGAAAACATGGGGGAAAGGAAACACTCTGTTTACACAAGACACCCTATGCATTCATGACTGCTAACAACTGACTGTTCAAGACCACAGCCTCTTCTTGCTAGCACATTAGCATATAGTGTCACAAGATACAAAACGACAGTTTAAAAGCTACCAATTGTTAAATGCAGTAGATGTCAATCCCAACTCTGTGCTCTCTGATTAGCTTCTGTGCTGTCTCTCACAAGAAAGCTTCTTTTAAAGCAGATTTAATTCACTTAAGAAATAGAAAACAGAAAAAAAAAAAAAAAGAGAAGAAGAAGGGAAAAAGCTTTCTGCTGCATTAGATGGGTTAAAGTGGCTCATGGAAGGGTCTGATGAGTGCCTGAAATAGTGCAAAGGAAGGAATGAGACACTTGGCTAGGAGGGAAGTGAGGAAATGTGAGGAAGAAAGGATTAAGGCTTCATTCTTGTTGGCACAAGTGAGCCACCAGACTGTCTTAGATACTTAAAAAACTGTAGCCACAGTTTGCAGGGTATAGCCTGTCTTCTTGATGAAGCCCAGTTCAAATAAGAAAGCTGTAACAGACTAACAAAAGTAAATCAAATTATTACTTCATTAAGTGAATGCAAAATTTGTCATCCTCAAGGAAATAATATAAATTTTGACTAGTAAATTCAGAAAGCTACATTTTTCACTTGCTCCACAAATACTGCATTGAGCAGTGACTGACCAATAAACCCCTAAAACAGACAAAGGCTCCGTGGAGATGGGCAAGAGCAATGTGTCCATGAAGCTCAGGGAATAATGGAGGGTGTGACTGACCACAGCTTTTGCACAGCTTTATCTCAACACAAAGGGGACCAGGGGGTGCTTAACATAGCTTAAACAAACAGCTATGTCAGTTCAGTGGATCAGCTTGTGGTGTAAATATTTTTCCCTGAGTTCATTAAAAATATGACTGTCTCCCTGTGTTAGCCAGACCAGCGTGAAGGGAGTGAATACGTAACTCAGCCCAACATAAAGTATAAAAACTAAACAACTAAGAACAGAATTCCTAACAGAACAACAGACTTGAGCTGCCTTCAACCCATGTATTCCCTTTGGGCGATTGGGGATTCCCAGCGTCATGACGGTGAGCATATTAGAGACGAGTAATGCAAATACGTATTGCAACTGCTATTATATTTGTACTGTGCTTTCTGTACATTTTGTATCGCTCTGCTAAATCAGGAATCCTGTGTAACATCAAATATTTTCATACAAGTAAATCTGATATCAAACATTACACCTTCCATGCATAGAGTATCTATGAGAATATGGTCTGGGAGTATTAGACTCCAGCAAAGAGCTCTTGCTCCAATACCTGGGACCTTGGACATTTTCTTCCTTGAGTTCCTACAAAACCACACTTAAAAAAAAAAAAATCAACAACCCCCCCAAACCGACCAAACACCTCCATCCTTTGATTCTGACCCAGATTTTTTGTTCCCAATACTAAATCTCTTTTTTTTACAGTATTTTCTATTCATCAGCTTTACAGTAACTCTTTGAACCACTTTACAGCAAAGTTAGATTGAAGTTTATATTTAGTTGCAGATCAACACCTTTTCTCAGGGTTATAAAAGCCATGAATAAATGAAGATAATGAATGCAAAGCAAGATTTAATTCAATGTTATGCTTTCCAGATTAAATGCTGATTAAAATTTATAATATAAATCCCTTTGATTTAAGTCAATCCTCCCTGTTACTGCAGTAAAAATGTATAATCCCATTACCATTGTGGGAATTTCTCACCTGCATATGAAATACTAAGGAGCTTGCTGCGTTCCAGTGGAGGAGCCCAAGAAGACCACATTGAATGCATAGCTGGGAAGGTAACACCCTAGAAAACAACATGTCATTCTGTTGAAATGCGACAATTTTAGAACTTGCTTCAATTTTGCATGTTTCAAAGCATATTTCATTAAAAAGCAGTAGCACAATCTGTTAGTTTACTAAGGAACCACTTTTTAAAAGTGCGCAAGGGATGAGTAAGGAGGCAGAATTAATTTATCCTGCTTTTGATTCTGTATATACTGGGAAAGTTGCAAGAATACAAACAATACCGTTCTGAACTCCTTCCCAGTTTCTGACAAATGACAAGGGATAAATCTAGTCTTGTCCCAAGTGTCCTTACAAATAAAACCCTTTTCTTAAATGGAAATCTTAGGCTAAAATATAGGGTAAACTTTTAAATTATTCAAATAAATTAAAACTAAACTCCTCAAAATTAAATAATCTGTATACTACTCCAGCATACCAATACCTACAGGGTCTACTAATTAATACAATTTATTAATAAATTATTCAGCTACATTTTAAAGTTACATAGAGAAAAAGGATTACCTCTCCCAATCCTTCCAAGGCTCTGACAGCTATGAGGTAGCCAACTCCCAAATTTGCAGCTAAGGGAGTAAGCAAAGTGAATACAGAGGTACCAAAGATGCCAAACCCTAGCAACAGCTTCCCTCCAATTTTGCTTGCAAGATATCCTCCTGGAATCTGAGTAATGATATAGCCATAGAAAAAAGAACCAAGGATCCATCCCTGAGTATCAGCATCCCAAGAATACTTTTCACCCTAAAAAGAGAAGAAAACCCCATAATGCAGTAAGTTCAAAACAGCAGTTTCTCTATTTATATAACTTTGATCTATCATTTAGTCCTTTACACCTAAATTACAAATGTTTCATGGCCTCCTCCCTAGGGTCTCCCTCCTTTACTCACATCTATACTGCAATCAAAGTTGTGTTCAAAGATAATTCAGGTAGTTTACAGCCTGTCCAGACATTATCTAGCTCAAGTATGCAAATCACCACAATGTGAAATGCACCATGTTTGGGCAGTTATCCTTTTTTGAGTTCTAAGCAACTTGGGTTAGGTGACACAGGTACAGACTACAGAGTCTGCATGAGTGTGAATCCCACTTCTGTATCAAAGTATGGACATTCTGTTATGCGCTAGAAAATGGCTTTTCCTGCAGAAAATGTATGGACAGAAAAGCAAACAAGGAGATGCAGATGCTTAAATTTAATATAAATAAAGAGAGCAGCCAAGGAAAGGACTCATAAGGGTAGGTGGAAGGATGGGATAAACACAACAGAGGGAAGATTATTTTTACAGACAAATAAAAGTCATAAAAGTAATTAAAGCAAAGATGGTCAAGATACAGAACCTGAAGCTATAAAGGAAGTCAGCAAGACAACATGTTGTCCAGTAAAGTGATTCTGAAGTTTGGGATCACTTCCAAAAGCCAAATTTATGAGCATCTAAATGAGCATCATACATTTCACAGAAATGATGAGGCAGAATCTTATTCTCATAAAGTTCTCAGTTATAATTTGCTGATGCTAAATAATAAATGACCTCTAAACAAGCAAACAAAATGAAGGCAGGAAGACAGCAAGACTGCTCAGTAATAAACTTCAATTATAAGATGAGATCTGTGCAAGTCCAAGTTCACAAAGTTGGTGGGTTTGGGCTTTTTTAAAGCATTTTTTCATATCCAACAGTTCTGTTCAGTTAAGACATGCGATTTTAAGGATTACTGGAAAGGAAGTCAGAGATACAGGATATAAAGACAAGAATCATGATCTGGGAAAGAAATCAAAGAAGTGAAGACAAAAATACTACACGTTAATTTGTAATGAAATTTCATGCCATTTAGACTGTATGAAAAACAGGCAAATATGGACAGTGATGTGAGCTCTGATGCAGATATAACAGTAACTGTTGATCACTGGCATATAAAACAGTGAGTCATAGTAGATCTACAAGGTCAGATTAGCCAATTTGTAAGGAATAGCACAGAAAAGATGTACGTAAAGAAACTGACCCTGAGCACAGCACTTCGAAATTAGCTAGTCATTTAAGGCTATTATTTTTCAGAATAGCTTTAAAGGAACTACTGAAAAGGCCATCTGGTAATAAGTAGCCTGTTCTCTTGCCACCTAAGCATGAGTCATCAATCACAGACTTCTATTAAAAACACTTTTACATGCCACATTACAGGACAATATATTTGAGACCTCACCGTTGTGTTGCGAGGAACATTTATGGTGGAGGAATGCTCTGGACACACATTAGAAGTTGTATTCTTTGCTATGCTTGTGTTAGGTTCTACCATATCCACAAGAGCAACGCTTAGGTTCACTCGTAATGCATACAGGAGGAAGAACCCAAAAAAGGCCAGTAGTGCTAGATTGTAGCGAGCTGAGCAGCATGCAGGGACTGAAACGAGAGTAAATGAAAAAAAATCTTTAACAGAGCCTAACAGAGTAAGAACAACTGATAAGCAGTTTTTATTAATAATCTCAGAAATTTATGGGTAGGAAGAAATATGCAAGAAAATGAGCTAATTGTTCTAGTCTTAAGGGGTGTATTCAATAAAGGCAGGAAAAAAAAAGCTCCACTTTTCTACTGTTGTGCAAAACATATGTAGTTCTGGTTGCTACCTGCACAAGTGTAGGGACTGCAGAGGAAGTGTGGTGCATGGTCTGCAGAAATGGAGTTAGAAACATGTTTTCAGAAGTCCTCACCAAAATACAGTAATATTTATTCAAAGTAGAACTTCACACTACAAAAAGCTAAGATTAGCAGGAAGACTGTCATACATGTAAACACAGTTCAAGAAAAACAGAGACTCTTAAAGTAGTGTTAAAGAACAGTCATTGGGATTGCAGGCTGTTTTCTAGGACAAGTTTTCCTTCTATAAGTTTACTTATAAAGGAATAGGCATTTTCTGACAGCTGCCAAAGAGAGAAAACTAGCAGAAAGGGGAACGGCAAACAATGCAGTGGCACTGTAAAACAGCAACAGTTTCCCAGTACGCCCCTCTTCTACAGTCACCATACAACAATGAAGTTGACAAACGAGTCTTAGATTCAGCATAAAATCTGTGTTGTGGCACTAAGTTGACTCTGTCATCTGTTTAAACCCTGGTATCAGACTTTGCACTGTAACATGGCAGCACTTGGTAGAGATCGTTCATCAATACCGGGAGATTCAGATCAGACTTGAGCTGTAAATTGGCCAGCAGATCACAAGGGGCAATAAATTTTGTATCTATACAAAATACAGTTTACAGCTCTGAGGATACCCTTTATGAACTGGGAATGCCTGAACTACTGAGCAGAAATGTCAAATTGTTGAGAAACTACTTGAAGAATCTGCTGAATTTACAAATAGTTAGAGGGTGGAGTTTCCTCCCTTATGAGGAAACTATGGTACTAACAGAAAACCTTGGATGTCGGAAACTCCAAGAGGGTTGGGGAACAGCACATGCAGATAATACATCAGCCTACAGAGATCTCATTTTTCTCTGACCATTCAGAATTCAAATGATGAACAGAACAAATACATCTATAAACAACAGAACTGAGTGGAGCTTCATCTGCTACTGCAGTATGTCTCAACTGGATTCTCCGATCTGCAGAAAGAAGCAAAAAGTATGCCCTATGGACAAGCTATCTAAAGATCCCTCCCAGTAACTTTCTTGAAACAAGGGATAAGCCTATGCGATTTTGTCTTTTTCAGTGGGGGCACCAACAGAGCCATTCCGCAAGACTGTATTTTTCAGGAAAGTAGTAGAACCTTCCCATTTTTGAATTCTCTAACCCTGACCAACTTTACGTGCAGTTCATTATGGCTGCATAAGTTGTTAAAATGACACAGATAGACTGCATTTGCTATGTTCATTTAGTAAATGAGTCATAAGTGAAGTTACTGTACAAATACGCAAAATGCCTTCCAGACTTGTGGTAATTGCAAGTCTTGCCTCAGGAGCATTTGAAAAAGGCACATCTGATTTTTAAATGACATGAAGGAGAGCAACCAAGATTTTAATGCTTACTTTAAAAACAACAGGTACCAAGAGCAGGAAGTGATTACTGCACAAAAACTAGTCAAGCAGCTTAATTGTCTTTTATTGTTGTTTAAAAAGCAATTTGACTTCAGTGGAAAATGTATAGTCATATAATTTATAACAATGAATATAATTACAGGTAAAGCTATTTAAACTTTCTACTGCCTGTATTTGCTAAGGATAAACAGTAACATAAGGCTGAATATCACACTGATGAAGTAACCCTTCCCTGGAAATGCAGATTAACTGGAACATCCACTGTGCTTCCTCTGGAAGCTTCTTACTGGTATAAACCTTGTCTGCAGAGCAAGCTCCACAAAACAGATGTGCAAGAACTTATGAACACCAATGTCAGATTTTTTAAAACTGCAAATAGTTTATCATAAAAGTCTAACATGTAGATCTGCAACTCTAAAACAAATGGCTGCTAGATTATTGCTTCCCTGTCTTTCCACTAAATGTATCTGCAGTACCTGAGAATATTAGATCAGGTTAACAGAGCAGAAAATTCGAGAAGATTCCAGATGCATTCAGTCACCCACCTCTTCAGGAGATTGTTATGATCAAAGAGACACAGACATTCACCCCCCTAAAGTTTAAGGCAGCTAACCATGATGTTCAAGGTCTTACCTTGACTGGTGGTCTTAGGTCCTACATCTATATTCAGTTCTGATTTCAGGGGCATGTTTTATAATACTGTAACTATAATTGAACAAGATTCTTAAACTGCAGTTAAAAAAAATAGGTATGTGCTGCAAGCAGGTCTTCAACTGCTGTGTGGCAGTTAAAGGAAGTTGCTCTTTTGCTGTATTCTTCCTTGTGGGTGAGGCGAACCACCTCAACCGGAGCATGATGCATTGTGCAAACTTAAGAACGTATTGCTTTAATAACTGAGCTGAACTCAAATTTCTCTCTTTCTAGCACTTTTAAGTCACGTTGTTAGCAGCCCCTCTTGCCGCAGTTATATGTTTCCCAAGCAGCTTATTTTTGCACGACACACTGAAGAAACTGAAAATCTTACTTTACTCCTTAAAGTTTGTACATTCTTGAGAAATGAAACAGCACAGACAACCCCCTAAAACACTAGCTCTGTTGTTAAGCCCTGACCCCATAATGATCCTCCTATAATTATCTTTGTGCCTTCTTCCACCATCCTTCCTAACAAGCAAGTAGTCTTACTCAAATTCTGTCTTAAAATTAAATTCTGCAATAACCTCGGTGGGCCCCAGCACTCGGTAATAGTTAGATCGGCATTTAAACTGGAATTTCGCACTTGTCCCACAGACGAGACGCTTACAGGCGAATTAACGAAGTCCCGGGGCCGCACGCCCGCTCCCCGCCATCCGCGCTGAGGACAAAGCCGCGCCCCCCGCCAGGAACGCCGGGCCGCGTCTACCCTGAGGC
>NW_020799097.1:33616215-33619254 GCF_003259725.1 Athene cunicularia
CCTCTCTCCCGCCCGCCGGGCGGGGCGGGCTGGCGGGACTGCGGGCGTGGCTGTCTCGAGTATTTTGGGAAGAGTTCCTTCTATTTAGGACAAATCTCATCAGGCGAATCACGCCTGATTCTCCGGGGCGCTTCAGTGGCAGCCGCGGGGAGGTGGCGGCGGCGAATGTGGTTCGAGCGTTGCTCTGGTACAAGCGCTTCGGCTTTCGTGCCGCAAAGGAGCGGCGGGGCAGAGCAGTGTCACACGTTGAGGGCTCCTGGGCACGGCGGCAGGTGGCCGTGCTACGGCAGGCACACAGGGCCGTGTGTGAGTGAAGGCGAACGGCTTCTGGGTGCAGGTGAAGTGTGGCAGCCGTGCCCGAACTGGAGAAAAGTCGCAGTGCAGGGACTGGGTTTCTCTGTAACGACTAAAATGCCCAGCCACCCGAGCAGCGTTCTAAAAATAAACTGCAGTATCTGCAGCACGGGGCCTTTTATTCTGTGTGTGTGCACAGTGCGTTGTTCCTGGAGTGAGGCCTTAAAAGTGCACCAATATATATGTGTCATAACATATTTAATGGAGCTTTTCCTCTTGGAATCTGTGGTTTGCAACCTCAGTCAAAGCTAACAACAGGGTAGAGGTCTTAGAGTTTTACAGGCTTGTACATAGAAGCCTACCTCTGGTCGTCTGTGCCCTTGGCAGGCCTGAATGCTGAATCATTTTGAGGATCCTGCCAGTCATTTGCTGAAACCCTCGGCTTTGCTAGATCATACTGCTGTGTAATTAACTGCCCGGAAAAGTTTGCGTACTGGAAAATGAAAGAATGTAAAAGATTCCTGGCAGCATATTCAACTATATCATTTCACACAACGTAGATATACTGAGTTTACAAATATTAATAGAATGACTGTGGCACATACACATAGTCAGACATCTATGTGAACATATGAAGCAAACCAGGACGTCTGTTCTGGTTCTGTAACTTAGCCCAAGAGTGTTTTCTGTGAGTCAAGCTTCCCTGGAAGTCATTTGTACAGCCAAAATTACAGAGGAAAACCAATTGATTTGTAGTACTTGAAGACTTTAGCTTTGCATTTCACACATGCTGTTCTCTTCCTGGCCTTTCTGCACATATCAGCCAAGAGACACCCCAGTGCACTCACACCTGCCTCATGCAGAAGGAAGTCTGGGGACGTGTGGACCAGGACCGATGTGTGCTGCACAGGGTCATGACTATGATCACTTCCATCCAAAGGCTGAATCCCAAACTCTTCCTAGATTCCTCTCATCATAACACAGGGAGAACAAGGGACTTCAGGGACTGGAGCAGGACAAAGCTTTTCCTAGGCTTCCCACTTTTTTTACCTCTCATTTCTTCCCACCAAGGCAAGTTGTATCTTAGATCTACCTACACTCAGGATGGGATAAAGCCAGAAACGCTGCAACAAGTAATGTGGATTTCTCTGCCCTGCTTCCTCCTTGGATCTTGCATACCCTCACCGGTGAGTGAATCTTCCTCACCTAGCAACACACTGCACCAAAAGCAGCTTGATTGCAAGGCTGCAGCCCCAAAATCAAAAGGTGACACCCATAAATGCAGATTGAGGAGTGTGTGAGGAGCATTGACCTCTGTCATAGCAGATGAGAACATCATTCCTTATTCCCTGGAGGCTGACTCTGTGTATACAAACAAGCGTGGTTTGCCTCTGGCCACCCTACTAGGCAATGGTGGTTATTGCCTGCGCTCTGCTCTACCAGGCTCTGTGTCATACTTGTGATGCAGTCCTAATGTGAAGTATTTTCTGACTTTATTTATCTTTATTTCTAAAAAGGACTGTTGTTTGTATTCAATCACTTTTGTCCTGGTTACTTTCAATTCTGGATGCAACTGTGCTCTGCTAGGCTGGGGAGGTGGTGGACAGCACTGCTCGGCACCCCACTTCCCTTGTCATATGGCTCTGACGCATGAGAGGAGAACAGCAAAGGTTTGCACTTCCTTCCCTAAATCCCACCCTGACATTTCATATAAACAAACTAGACACACTGTGGCATGTCTCGTGTAGAGCAGCAGATGGCTCTCTTTCCTCTGAAGTCCAGTTAGGAAAAGAAGCCTGGATGGTGCCTGGGTCTCCAGAGAAACTCCAGACTCCCTCCAGTGCCATGACTCCTTAGAGCAAGCTCTAATTCAGTGGTGCAGACAGGATATGGCTGTGATGATGTAGGAACACATTTTAAACTGTTTAACACTACCTATACTAAAAGCAACCCTCAACCCTAAATGTTGAGGGTTGTGTAGGAGATGAAGAAGGTGGCCTGGGCAAATATATCAGTGACGCTAACCTAAGTTGCAGCATTTCCTTATGGAGCAAGATAATGTCTCTTCTGTCAGGTTATGAAGTTTTCTAGGATATAAAAAACTGCCTGTGGGTTTCGGGGTTTCAACATCTTTTTTCAGTCTTTTAAAAATTCATATTACAAGATACCCTTATTTATTTATGTGCCCTTTTAAAGAATCTGACTTCTGAAGTCTTGTTTTTGAAGATAAAGAGAAGAAAGGAGCAGAGAAATACAGCCCATATTCACAATATAAGAATCATACAGTTATTCTCAAATAACTGGTAATAACATAAGCAGAGTTCAATTCTCTCTGGATTGAAATATCTACTTTTAAATTTGTCTAAGTCTCCATATATGCATTACAGTATACAGCTTTTTTATGGTGTAAACGACTAACAAGGATATTTATGTTTTAGACTGGTAATTTACACAATGGAAGAATATAAAATTATGTACATGCATCCAAGAAAAAATTTCCCAGGTTTCCCACAAGAGAGAAAGTTACAGTCGATCAAAAGGGAAAAGAATCAGGATGCCCTGAGCTGTGCAGTCCTACTGTAAAGCTGAATACAAAATCATTACTAAATCATGCATAAGATGATGCTGACCAAATCAGAAATGATTTATGTGACCCTGGCAGTACAACATGTTTTCATCTGTCTGGAAATATTCTGTCTGCTGCAAATGCCTCAGGGCTCCCTGTCGCCGCAAATAATCTTCCGG
>NW_020799097.1:33619304-33621748 GCF_003259725.1 Athene cunicularia
GGGGTTGTTGGGATGGGAGATATTCATCATGCCCGCTTTTCTTATAATTTGTTAGCAGAGGCACTCTATGCAGTTCAATTTTTGACATTGGCCATGACAACAGAGAGCTTGGGACTTTCCTCATTTAGCAACATTGCTTTCATATGGAAGAAAGGAAGCACGTATTGCATTCTCTACAAAGTATTCCTCTGGGTTATATGGCAACACTCAATTAGATTCAGAAAAATAACTTGGGCTTTGTATTGCTTAAATTTTAGTGTGATGGTAGCCAGTGGAAGTATAGATTGGAAGTACAGGCAATCTTGATGTCTAGACTCCCATACTTAAAGGCATTCTTCCTAATGGAAATGGGAGTAGCAATGATGCTAACATTTCCTATTAATCAGCTGTCCTCTGTTCAGGACAGTCATCCGTATATGGAAAGATGGACTCATATTTCTCCTCTGTCAGTGGCATTTAGTTTTATCTCTGCAGTGAATGCTGAAACTCGGGCAAGACAACATATTGGGGCTTTGTGGAATCTTATTTCTTTTTAACTATAGTTGTTTCCTCATGTGTAGAAGCCATGAATGTCCTCAGGGAAGAGTAGATTCCCCATCAGCACTGCCCCTCAGCCCTGTGGCTTTAATGTTAATGGCTTTAAATGCTTTGCTGTGGATATATAGACTACTAAGGGATGTTGGAGAGCTTGCTAAAAAAAGCAATTCTTTTGTCAATGGGCCTATAAAAACATATGAATAGCTATAGTGTGTCAGACCACTGGTTCATTTCCCTCAGTATCTTGTCTCTCACAGCAGTCAATAGCAAATGCTGAAAGGACTTGTACAGATCACATAGAGTGATACATCCTCTGAATAGTCTCTGCTTGTTTGAATACACTGACTGGTGACTCAGGACTTTCCTGAGCTGGATGTGGTACCTTAGTAGTCAGTAGTCCCTGAGACGCTTGTCTGTCAAGAACGTATGCCATCTGTTTTTAACCCATATAAAATTTAGTATCCATGTTCCCTGCGGCAAGGAATTCCACAGCTGAATTATATACTACAGACAAGGCTATGCCTTTATGGTCTTAGACTAAGCATGCTCTGAGAAGAAATGCTTATTTTCTGAATCCCTGGTGAGGAGTTACTTCTCCCTGTGCACATGTCTTGCCATCGAAACATTGACTTCTAAGGCATTTTACCAGTGGAGAGTCAGGTGCTGAAATATTAGGGATTTACAGGTTTCTGGGGTGTACTTTATGAATTCCAGTGGTGTTCATAAATTTTGGACTTATGCTTTCAGCTGTGTGGCTCAATCTTGCAAAACCACGTCTTGTACCTGCCTGGTGCCAGGCTAGAATGATTTTTTTGAGTTTCCACCCCATGATGTGGTGCATTATAACACTGCAATGTTGAGGCTATTCAGATCTGTAGCAAAACAAAATTAATTTGAGTTATCCTATTGTGAAAGATGGAACGATGAGGATAAAAGATGCTGGTATCTCACAGATTGTCTCAATACAGATTTGTCCTGTTCCTGTTAGGAAAGCCTGCTGGGAACGTGATTGATAGCTGGATTTGCCAAAGCCTGAAACTGCCCAGGAACGTGCCGCAGCTGCCACTTAAGTGTTTTCTAACTTTCTTTGAACACAAACTCTGTATTGAAAGTTAATGATAAAAATTTAAAAAAATATTTCCAGTGGCAAAGAAGCTTTACTTAATCTTAGAAGTCCTGATATGTGGAAACTTGCATTATGGGTAATAAGTGAGAGAGCCTAAAAAAAATGTTTCTCTTGTAGAAAACAGTAAATAAGTTTTGCAGAGATCTCAGAAAGCTGGATGGAACCCATCACACAGGACATGATGCTGTGCTTTTATGTGCTCAAGGTATGCAATATGCCAGTTTAGGAAAGAATTAAGTACTTAATAACAGGTAGTCTCTTGCCTGAATCTAGGAGACTTGAAAATGTGTATGATAGTGTGACATTCCTTAGACTGGTCGGGGAAATAGAGACTGACTTTACTAGTTTTTACCAGCAGGTGTCCAAGGAAGGCATACATCTGAAGATTTTCAGGTGTTGGGTATCTAGGTGTGCCTAGCAAAAAGAAACAAAGCTTCTTGCAACAATAAAGACACTTCTTCTTTGATGTTGATTCGAAAAATGTTGAATTTTGAAGGAGTAAATGTGGTATCTTTTTACTAAAGCAATTTATTACAATGTTGCCCAAAATCATGCCTCTAATTTGTCACTCTCTGCTCCAAAATTAAGCCTAAATTTATGGTAATTATAATAGTTTCATAACAGAACCAACCTGGTTTTCCTTTTGCAAATATTGGCAGCTATCCCCAGCTATTACATCTAGAGGGTATAGATAAAAAACTTTACATAAAAATACAATAGGACTATTACAAAACAAACAAGAAATAAAGAGGGAAAAGGGGAGGGTAGGGGCTGTCTCTTA
>NW_020799097.1:33621798-33633062 GCF_003259725.1 Athene cunicularia
AAGGAAAGGAAAGGAAAGGAAAGGAAAGGAAAGGAAAGGAAAGGAAAGGAAAGGAAAGGAAAGGAAAGGAAAGGAAAGGAAAGGAAAGGAAAGGAAAGGAAAGGAAAGGAAAGGAAAGGAAAGGAAAGGAAAGGAAAGGAAAGGAAAGGAAAGGAAAGGAAAGGAAAGGAAAGGAAAGGAAAGGAAAGGAAAGGAAAGGAAAGGAAAGGAAAGGAAAGGAAAGGAAAGGAAAGGAAAGGAAAGGAAAGGAAAGGAAAGGAAAGGAAAGGAAAGGAAAGGAAAGGAAAGGAAAGGAAAGGAAAGGAAAGGAAAGGAAAGGAAAGGAAAGGAAAGGAAAGGAAAGGAAAGGAAAGGAAAGGAAAGGAAAGGAAAGGAAAGGAAAGGAAAGGAAAGGAAAGGAAAGGAAAGGAAAGGAAAGGAAAGGAAAGGAAAGGAAAGGAAAGGAAAGGAAAGGAAAGGAAAGGAAAGGAAAGGAAAGGAAAGGAAAGGAAAGGAAAGGAAAGGAAAGGAAAGGAAAGGAAAGGAAAGGAAAGGAAAGGAAAGGAAAGGAAAGGAAAGGAAAGGAAAGGAAAGGAAAGGAAAGGAAAGGAAAGGAAAGGAAAGGAAAGGAAAGGAAAGGAAAGGAAAGGAAAGGAAAGGAAAGGAAAGGAAAGCTGAACCTTGTTGTGCAGGGTGAAGAAGCTGCTACATAGTCTTGAAGTCTCTGGCTGTGGAAGCCAACTGTCCCTTGGAGGTGTCAACATCGTGGGAGTCTCTGGCACCCTCCTGAAAGCCCAGCCTTACCCTTCTGTGGTGTGGTGGAGCCTCTGCAAATCCCTTGTCTTTTCCACCCTGCAAACTGGCTCCATGTCCTTGTCTGCTGCAGGACATCTCTCTGGGACTTCTCTCCAGGTTACTGTGCAGTGGTTAATCCCATGAAGATTTTGGTGTATGATTTACAGCAGTCACTCTCTCCACCTCAGGATTTGGAAAGTAATACAAATGTTTAAATTCAGACTTAAAAATTCTCAGCTAAGTAGGCCAATATACCCCTTATGAACTCTCAGTTTCTTTGTAAGTTTGGTTTTTTTCTTATCCTACACTTCAGATAGTTGCAGACAAACTGCAGACAAACTCACAGTGTAACACATCCCATAATGCCATACCTCTTTGAGAGAGCTGAAACAGTAGCATCAAGGACTCTGATTCTTTACCACCAATTCTCATTTTGATTGTATTATGCAGTGCGTAAGAGCTGTTTGTCCTGTTGTCCAAATTTCTCTTTAGGGAAACAAGGCAATAGTAACTACTGCAGTCATTCAAATAGCAACCTGGTTGTGGTTTACATTATTTCAATTAAGATGAAAATGTATGAGAATTGCAGTTAAGGATACATAGTAAAGTGCAGTTGGAAAATTTTAACAACTGTTTCAGACAGTAAGGAATGTAACTGCAAGATCCTCAGCTCTGTATCCTTTAACCATCAGGTTTTTCAGTCTCGAACCATGGAGATTTTAAAGATCTTTCTGGATAAAATTTCACATAACCTTGTCTGACCTCATTGCTTACCCTGCTTTAAACAGCAGGCTGAATTAGATGATCTTCTGAGTCGTCTGCCCTGAATTTGCCTGTGGTCCTGTGATCCTGTGACCCCTCTCAGGAGTAAAAAACAGCATGTGCACTAGGTGTTTTAAAGATAGTTTTATTTTTTTAATATCCAAAGAAAATTACTGCTACGGAACAAAATGAGAAGAAGAAACTCCCGGAACTGCTGTTAGTGGTCAGAAAAATCACAGGGTGAATCTTCAGCCTAAAAAGATGTCTAGGAGGCCTTAGAAAGTTGTCCAATATAGGACACATTTCAGACCTATGACAGCAATTTCCAAACATTTGGTTGCTACAGTAAAGTTTGGAAAGATGCAGCTCTTGTGTGCACACCCTCTTCATTTAAATAAACATGACTGCTGCTGTGGGTGGTTGGCAATGGAACAAACTGCTTCTTTTTGAACAGTGTGAATGAATACCCTATAGTGGCATTACTCAAGGGCTAAGTTTATTTAGACTTTGGCTTATTTGGTGCCTTGAAACATGAAACCTTTACTCAGGTCCTTTAATCACTGAGATCGGACTCCTCACCCTCCCGCCTCTCCTGTAGGCAGTATGTGGTAAGAATTAGTTCTCAGGGAGAGACAACTGGCATTTACCTGTGTCTAAACTAAACACAAAATTTTGTGCAAGTTTGATAAATAGTTTGAATGTTTGTTTTTTTAAAAATAATTCTTAATCGTTTATGTCTATGGAAACCATTTCAGCTGCTACAGAAACTGATTCTCCAAGAGACAACTTGCATAATGTGAGGTTGACTCTCATGTGATTATCGAATGGATGTCATCTGAAATAGAATGGAGGTTCTGAGAGGTTTTACCTACATAATTACATAATTAATGTCTACCTTCCTCTACTCTAAATAACTATTACTTCTTGATACCACAGTGGAGCTGGTTGGAAGGTGAGGGATTTTTTTTCTCCTTTTTTTTTTTTTTTTTAGATTTAGAAAAAGACAAACTAAACTGAAACATGGTTACAATTTTAACTTTTGACCAATTTCCAAGCAGGAAGTTTGGTTTTCATTGGTTTTCATTTTTAGAAGGAAGAAAAGCTGTCCCACAAGAGATCACATCCTACAAAAACTTTTCATTTTAACAACTACTTCTAATTCTGTCTTCTTTTTTATGGTGTTGACCTTTTCTGGACATGCCAAGATGGAGGAAGCCAGGACTGAAATAGTATAATCTTCACCATTGTTAGGTGCTTTTCTTTCCCTCTTGTTAATTCTATTTAATTTCCTTGGGAGCAGATCCCTGCTCTGTCCTTTTTGGGATACATTTATCTCTCTGTGTATGATTTTGGTCCCTCAGCTCAAAAGGAACCTTATGGATTTTCATCATGCTGCCTGGAGATCCTCTAGCCTGATCTTCTCTATGTCATGGAGTACAGAATTTCAGCAAGTTGACCCTCTATTTAGCCTAATTACTTGGTTTAGACTTTCAAAGAGGCATCCAGGTTTGATGGGAAGACATAAAAAGAAGCAGCAGCCACCACTTTCCTTGGTAGTGTGTTCAGGAAGGTAACCTCTGTTGATAGCATGTGCCTCATTTCTGATTTGCTTTTGATTGACTTTAATGCCTGACAATTAGTTCTTTATACATTTTTCTCCCATAGATCAGCATGTTATTTTCTTCCTATGAAAGTGGCATAGAGGCCCTTAACAGTCGTCTTTCTCTGATGAGTTAAAATATTAATCTCTTTAGAGTGTGAGTTTAGGGCATTGTCTCCACACCTTGACTTCCTTTTGTGTGAAATGTGTGAAATGAGGTTTGTATACACTATGAATTCTGTGGGGCCAGTCTGCTTCTGAAAGGAAGCCACCTCTGCCTATAGGGATACACTGGTCTATAAAGCAGACTGCTGTACTAACTTCCCCTTTTTTATGGGCAGATGAATGTCGTAAATAGCTATTACAGAAACACACGTTCATTAAAAAATCTGACAGTTTTTATGTACTTAATTAAAAGTGAAGTTACAATGTATGAATGCAGGTACTCCAGAATGCTGTGATTTGCTACTCTATGCCATTTTGGAAACACTCGTTTTAGAAATTCCTTTTTGAAAAGCTGTAGTTTAAATTTAGAGTTTAATTACAGGCTATAGTTTAAGATAATTGAATCCTCAGGGAATTCTCACCTTCTTTAAAATGAAATAGTGTTAATGCACACTAAATTGTGTAATAAAAATAAGGTTTTTCTTGGCTGTTTCAGCAGTACTTGCAATGAGGAGGGGTTGCACTGACCTTTTGAAAACCCTCAGAGAACAAAGGGAATAAAGGGTGGCTAAGATAAAATGGTTAATGAAGCTTGGTAAATAGAATTTCATCACATACAATTCTAAAAGATTCTGCCCTTGGCAAACAGATTTTTTGAGGACAATCTGTCATAATTTGTAAAAGTTTTTAACTTCTCTCATGTTCATAAAAACAGTATGTTTGTACATACTTTAATATGCCCCTAGTGTACAGTTGAACATTTTACAATCAGAGAAAAATGCTAAAATAAAATAAAATTAAGGCATAACTTCTACTCTGCAATAAAAAAATGCATTATACAAACCTGCTTCCCAAATGTTCTGCTCATATGTATCAGATAACATACAGTATATCAATCAAAGTTAAGAGTCTAAATGCAGCAAGTAATGCAAGAAAACTCAGTTCTTCATATCAAAATTGCAGATTTGCGTGAGGTGGAGGATACAATTTTGAGTCCTGACCTCACTGAAGGCAATAATTCCAGTGCCATTGATTTCTGTAAAGTCAAGAGTCTACTTTGAGGATGCCTGCAAAGGAAACCTGAAAATTCAGCTACTCATAAAAAACTGTTACAGATACCACATTTACTGGCACCTTGGAGGACCTTCAACACATCAGCAACAAGAACATAGGGTCATTTTGCAGTAATTCATTATAGTTCTGTGAGATCCAACTACCAAGATCTATTGTTCTGGGAAAAACAGGAGGCAAGGTCCTCATTTTCATTCCATTATGGTCCTTCTGCACTGCTCAGTCAGTTCAAAGGAGCTGTAAGGTCAGGGAACCTGGCAACTGAGGATTAACTTTGCTATAGGGGAACTCTTAGGTTTATCATTTGTAGATTTGCTGCTCAGACTTTCACATTTCCCATAGTATATTTTTGTCATTCTTTCTTTAATTCCCTTTCTTTCTGAATATAATTTCTAAGAGTGAATCTCTCATGAAACCTCATGATGTCTTATCCATGATGTTCTTCTACATTTGATGTGTTTCCTAAAAGACAGTGCTTTACTTTGTTGGGATATTTCAAAGCACATACACAATATTGCTTCTAATTAATACAATATTTACAGATTTGATCACCTTAATTTTTTATGGGTATGGCTAAAATGTGTACAGGTAATTTAATAATAAAAACTAAAATATTGTGAAAGTGTAAGCATATAATTCCAAGCTGATAAGATCTTTCTATGCTATATTAAAAAAAAGAAGCTTTTCTCCTATTTGGACAGTGCGTGCTTGTTCTTATGCTGGCCTTTGAACAAATACAAACAAAATCTGATACCTTCAAATAGGCCCTGAGCTTGTCAAAATTAATGTGTATCTTTAGGTTGGATTCACTGAGTACTCAAGGAGAACACAAGCTATAGTCATCTTACATGCTCTGGAGATAAGATATATTTCAACTACTTGTCTTGAATCCCTGTTTAGACATTTCATAGAAATTGGTACTTGTAGGATGGGATTCACTGATTCATTTAGAAGGACACTTTTGAATGTCTGCTCATTCATACATTGCTATCTTAATGAGTCATATAAATCTGGTCTGAAAAGTACCTACTTAGCTCCTTTGTCTATCCAGCAAGTGTAAATAACTAGTTGTAGACAATTGCAGAGTCTGCATTTGACCAGGTGAATCCTACCCACTATGCCTGGAGTAACAGTTCAAGTTGAAAGTGAATTTGCAAATAACGTTATTTTATCAAGAGACATGTCTTCAGGTACTAGGAGAAAAGATGATAATTGCAGTGCAGACCAGCATAAGGAACCAAAGGAATTAAGGCCTCAAACATTCATCGACACAGAAAACCTCAAGGACAAGCTTTGGCCTTTGTGATTAGTCTAAGAAACTCTGCCCAAGGAAGCAGAGAGTGTATTGAAGGATTAATGTCCCCACTCCCTTGCAGTTGTATTGCCAAACTCCTTAGATAAACCTCAAAGGGGGGAAACATGGACTGAGTGAAACCAGATGTTCTGGTTAAAAGACTGACAAGAGAGATAAATAATCAGCACCAGATGGACCTAAGCAATAACTGATGAAAAATTAAAGGCGTGTGGGGTTGAGCATGACCACTGACTCAATTGGATGAGGGAGTTGGTGCACCCCATTCCTCCTCGATGCATGTGTAGAAACCATGCTCCACCTTTTTTTGGTCTTTCATGGAAATGAGTTGTGGAATACCTGCCTCTCTTGGTCTAGTGTGCTGATCAGCTCATAAGATGAACTTAAAAGGTGACAGAAAACTTTGCTGTGTGTCCACCCACCATCCAAGATTACTGAACCTCAGACAATGCTGGAACCTGGAGTGGTGATGTGGACTCTCTTTCCCTTCTTCCTTTTTCTTTTCTTTTCTTTTCTTTTCTTTTCTTTTCTTTTCTTTTCTTTTCTTTTCTTTTCTTTTCTTTTCTTTTCTTTTCTTTCTTTTCTTTTTTCTTTTCCCTTTTCTTTCCCTTTCCCTTTCCCTTTCCCTTTCCCTTTCCCTTTCCCTTTCCCTTTCCTTTCTTATTATAAGAGGCCACATTGCTTACTATCCTTTTCCAAGTGTAAGGTATTTCTACCACAAGTAAAACATTTTAACTAGTTGTCTGGTGTCGTTTCACCTTAATTTAACTCAAGGGCATCACAGAACCTTTATGACTCTCTGGGCTCCCAGTCTGGGTCATAACAACCAGATTTTCATGAAACCCCACCCTGATAGCTCAGGGCAAGTTTCAGTGCATGGCACACCCTTTGTCAGTGTAGTGTAAAACGTTTTGACACATTCCATCATCAGAACCAGCATCAGAAGTGTTATTACTGAGCACTTCTGGGAGAGCTTTATATCCTATGCTCCTGTCAGTACTTTCCAGCAAACACAAATTCTTCAGGCTTACATCCAAGCAAGGAATGTGCCCTCCTACTACCACAGAATGATCTTCCACCCACCTATTTTTAGTATTCCCTATAATTCTTGTCTACTCACTGTGAGTGATAAAACATACTTTTGCTTCCTTCCTAGTTCCATGAGGTGCTGAATCACAGTTTCTGCTAGGACTTCATCCAAAACCTGTTGAGATTAATTAAAAGATTTATCGTTCCCCTAAATGAGCTTTGTTGCAGGCCTTGAGTTCAGTGATGCATAAGGCAACTGGCTAAGCTTTTGAAAAGACAGAATATTGGGCTGGGAGAGATCTATAGAGGTCTTCTAGTTCAAATTTCCACATAACAGCTTTTCAGATTTCCCTGAATTTGCTTCATTTCATGGAAACATGCTTTGTTTGCACCACAGTCTGGTTGACTGCCTGCTGAATTCAACTGAATGCCTGACCAGCCAAGTTCACCATCTAATGCTAAAAGCAGGACAGGGTATGGACCATTCAAGTCCTCACTGTCATAATTTTTGTTGAGATTTTCTGCAGTATTTTAAGTACTGTAGTGCTTAGGTTTTTACATTTACCAAACAGTACTGTTTTCTACATGTGATATTAGAGAAAAACAGACCTTGCTGTGCCTGTGTTTATATCCAGACAATCTTCAATTAGTAGAGCTTGCTAGGTGCTGTGATCCTTCTTATTTACCAAGGCAGAAGTTGTTTTCTGGACTCATTAAGGAAGCATTCCGGTTTTCTGTATTTACTTAAACACATTTTTGTTTAGACTATACCTAGGCTGCAACTCAAAGGTGTGATTTCAGCTGATACTGGTACATATATTCAGGCTAGACGTAAACTAAGTTGTATAGGATCAGACAACAGTATAGTTGTTAGCTGCCAGAGACCGTAGCCAGTGCTGTAGATTTCTTTTGCAGCCTTTACAGCCTCTGTTTGTGAGAGACCATGAAGGATAGCAAAATTAGGTTCCTGGGGAGCAGTGAAGGTGGTAAACGTGGGATTTTCATTATGGTGACATATCACATATAGGTGTAAAACTTGAGTCTGGTAATGCTTGCTTAACTCCAAAACATGAAAACTGAACAGAGAGGGATTTTTCAGCTAGCTTCCCTGGTTGGCATGTCAAACACAATGACAACCTGTTTTACCTCTCAAATTGTGTCTCCAGAGTATCCACTTCCCTGGCTTGGAGCAGTTGAATATTATTAAATCCTTTCATGCTAGGTTATACTCTTTCAAAATTATTCCTAATATGCAGAAGTCAGGTCCAAAACAAATTTCCCTCACATGGTGATCTCAATAAGTTGCTGTGCAGTTCCCTTCTTCCAGTTTTGTGCACAAATTAGTCTCTCAGGTGTTTGTCAGAGCCAGGCATTTAAAACCTACTTAGGCCTGAGACATGGTTGTTTCTATGGTCTTAAAAATAATGTGTAGCCCGGGTAAGGTCTTTTGTTTAGTTAAACACAGCTCTCCCAGCTGTTTAATAGAACCAATGTAATCCATTTCATCTGCCTGTTCTGGATGGACAGGTGTTTTTTAGCTGAGGATGTTCTGTGCTTTACAACAGAAACTGATGGGTATGGAAAAGCTTTTCAAATCTAGGCTCCACTAAGTTTAAATTTGACCAATTTAGCACAAACTGAAGTGCTCCTTGTTTTTGTTTGAGTCTGACCTAGATCACACTAAACAGTGACATGTAACTGCATAACAAAACCCTAGTGTAGACAACTGTAAACGGAAATGAGGAGATTAACAGAGCGCAGGGGAATGTAAGAGTCCTGTAATCGGTAAGGTTGCATGATAAATGATGCTTACCTTGAAACACAAGTCAGGTCCAACAGAACAAATAGTTTAACACAGTGAACATGAACAAGGTATCAGCTCAGGACATTCTCTGTAACTATGCTTATTTTCCAACTACTCCTGACTCATTTTTATTCCCTGTATGCACAGAAATGTGCAGAGGATGCTTAAGATACATGGTATAGTTCTAGCATACACTGGCTATAGGGCTGAAGTTGAATTAAAATTTCCTTGTTTTGCCTCATATCTGCCCATGCTCCACAGTTTCCTACCTACATACTGTGCTGATAGCAGCTTGTGGGGCTGTGTTGCAAATGGAGCCACTGAAATGAGCTGTGTTAGAATTAAACCTCCTTCCAGAAAGAGCTATATGGCACAGGCTGCAGAGTAGGGTTGGGAGGGCTGCAGAGTGCAGAGCTGGGAGGTGCCTGGTGGAGAATGGGAGAGGGAGCTCCTGAGGCTGGCTTTCTCACAGGAACCATCACAGTCCCTGTTCAACTAGTCCCTGTTCAGGTACAGTATTTAGTGTTGTTAGGGCCAAAGAAAGACAACATTTGATAAAAGAGTGTAGGAGTTGAAGTGATGTTTTGGGGAAATCACAACTTATGTTACAGTGAAAATTAGCAGCTGCAGAGCACTTTTAAAAATTGTGACCTTGTTTAGATGCTGGTAAGATGTGACTCTTAAAATTATGCTTGAAGTGGGCTCTTATGTGTTTAAGTTTTGCGCTAACTGGGAACTTATTGGATCCTTATGTACCACATTTGATTCCTAAATGGTACATTTAATCGTGAAAACCTTCTACATATAAGTACAGTGTAGTATATCCTATTTGGGAATGAAATGATGAAAAGGGGCTTTAAGCTTCTTCTGACAAGGCACAGGGAGTCAGAGGGTGTTATAACTCCAGCGGAGGAGACTTCATGTTGGATTGGGAAGGGAATGAAGGGGGTGTGCTCAGGGGACCCAGAGCTTTAGATATCTCCAATTAGTAAGCACAGTCTGCTATTAATTTAACCTGTTTCTGAGTACATGGATATACCTTTAAGAAATGGAGCTTGCATGTTATGGAACGGCATCTAACACAATTTCTGTTTATCCATTTCTTATCAGTGATAATTCTATTCAAGACAGATAAAATCCTACTATTAATACATTTCTTCTCTTTCTTCCTGCTGTAGGATTCCTTTATTGGTATTTTTGTAGAAGAGATCAAATACATATACAAAAGTATCTTTAAATAACAAGCCCTTAGGAAAAAAAGGGCAGATGGGAGTCCACAATATGGTTGCACAGCTGGGCAAAATCTGTGGCATTTACAAGCAGTTTCACTCATGGATTTTGGGTTACATTCATGCTAATGAAATAATCAGTGCCAGCAAATGTTCTTGGGACTGGAAGCTGATTGTCTCTACCCTCAAGCTGACCTTGGCATGGTTTTGCCCTGGCCAGTGAGTGCTCTCTTGAACAATTTGCGATGCGGTTTGGGGGTTAGCATAGATCATACCCAACAGGAAGTTTGGATGTGGCCATCTTGTACTGGAGACTAAGAGAGCTGATTAGTATTGCCAGGTATGGTGGAATGACAGGCTCAGTGCTAGAGGCTGGAGAAATGTGTACTATGAGTAGCTTTACCATCCGTGCTGGGGATGCAGTACCACTTGTAAGCAATTTTCCTCCCCACGTGCAAGAAAAGGAGTGGCAGTGACTGTTCATCTTCACTGTTTCTCACATATACTGAGTTAAGCACTTGCAAATAAGAACAGCAAACATCTCCCAAACTTTACCTCATCATGCACCTTTTGCAGGTGAGGAGCTGCCAAGATGGACTTTCCAGGCATCAGCTGTGGTTGCTGTAATATCACCCCTTTCCTAGTCTACAGAGGTGGCACCCTCTTTTCTGTCACTACAAAGACTGGCATTCCAAAAAGAATCAGCAGTAGTATGAAAAATTATAAAAGTGGATTTAAAAGATGCGAAAAGATGGCATGACTGTCTGGGATGCTGTTAGAGCACGGTGTTCATGCACATTTACTGTTCATATCTGATTTTCTTAAGAGCAAAACACAAATAACTTACTGTATTTTGTGTAACACAGAGCAGATGATGTCAGCCCAGCACTGAAGAGGCAGACTTCAAGAACTGGGTGCAATTTCTAAATGTATTAGACTTGCGCAGGTATGAAAATTCAAATAAATAAAAACTGTGTTAGATGTGTCTGGTCTGCACAGTTACAGTGAACATGCTGAAGGAGTAGAATCTCACCCAAGCTGCTTCGGTGTACTTTTTGGACTCTGAAAGTGTGTTAAGATGCATATGTAGACATGACCTTATTTTGCAGATATTGGGCACAGAGGACAGTCCGGCCAGAGATGCATTACCAATCGGTTCACGTTTAAGTAGCTACAAGGCTGCTTGCGTTTCTGCCAGCATCGCTCTCCCCGTCCAGACCCAGAGCTCGCCTGCGAGCCCGAGCCCCATGCCAGCGCGCCTCGGCGGGCTCTCGAGTCCCTCCGAGCCGCTGCAGTGCGAAGCCGTTTCGATACAGCGGCAGTTCCCGACAACCCACAGGCAGAAAACCCGACTCTCCCTGTTTGTTTTGTGGGATGTTGCGTCCGTCTGAGGATCCCACCCGCTCCCCAGCTGCATCTGCCCGAAGATGTGGGGTGCGCGGGCTGCGGCAGTGCCCCCGCGGGTACAGACGCGTGTCCGTACAGACCCCGCCGCCTGGCCGCCCCCCGCTCCCCCCG